>NC_092499.1:9769166-10103333 GCF_047511675.1 Marmota flaviventris | reverse complement strand
TAGGCTTTCTGAGCCCTGTTCTGTCTTCTGAAAAATGGGCATAATAATAGCAATTAGTGATAATCGCAGCTTTTATTCCCTGGGTACGTACTGTGGGTGGAGACCCTACTGAAACAGAGAACCTTCCATTCACTATTTTGCGGAATCTTTTCGACAGCTCCTTAAAACAGTTCCTTTTGTTATCATTCCTGTTTCACAGATGAAGAAACTAAAGATTAAATAGTATTTACTGCTGCATACAAAAGTGCCTCCGAATAGTGGCTTCAAACACTAGTAATGGTGCATTTTGCTCAGGAAGGTGGTCCTTTCCGAGAGCCTCACATGAGGTCACAGGCAGGCTGGGGCTGGGGCTGGAGCCATCTGGAAGACTGCCTCGCTCACATGTTTGGTCGCGGGGGCTGGGAGGAGGCACAGAGCCTGGAGGCGGGACGAGAAGCAGCGCAGCTGAGACCTCGCCATCACCCTGCGTGGACTCTCCACGTGGTCCCCTCAGCATGGAGGCAGGCAGGACAGCTGCACTTCCCACCCCACGCGTGGCTCAGGGCTCCATTGCACATGTCCCAGGACCTAGCCCTGGGGAATCTCTCTGCACCACCTTTTATGATGGAGCCTTGCCGTCCTGCTGTGCCACCTCTGGCACATGGTTAGAAACAAGTGACAAAGGCCAGCCCATATAGGGAGGCAGGGACAGTCAGACTCCAACCAAACCTTCTGATGGGAGGAGTGTGGAATCTGCAGCCTGTTTTAAGCTACCCGAGAGGACTGTGCACAGGCCAACTGGGGAAGCAGAGCTCTGAACATCTGCACTCCTGGCCCTCTGGTGCTTCTGTTCCCCAGGGAAGGAGGCAGTGCTGCGCTCGGCTCTGGAGAGGCCTTGGTGCCAGCCACCAGCGCAGACCAGGCCTCACCCTCCTCCCCTCCTCCCACAGCCACGTTGGCCTTTTCTTGGCTTCTAACGACGACGTTTGCCTCCATGGGCACCTTCCTCCATTAAGACAAAAAATGGAAAATTGTGTCCTGTGACATGTGAAGTGATATAAAGATGAGTGTAGGAATGTGATATGTTACTTTTTGTTTCCATCCTAGATTTCATTATTATTAATTTTTTTTAATTTTAGAAGAAACTGAAGCATTTTCGTGGGCTCTGGGCCTGCGCCTGCGGCATCTAGTCGAGTCGCTGGGCCTGCCTCCCCCCGCAGGCCCTCTCCCTGCACTCACTCCTCTCCCCTGTGCCCCGCTGCAGGCCAGGATTCTCCTCCAGACCCTCAGCCCCCAGGAGCTTCTCTGTACACGGAGCGAGCCCCAGGACGGCTTCTGTGACTGAGCCCCCTCTCCTGTCCTCCACTGGGAATGGATCTGCCTTGTGAGAAGGGACAACTTCACTGCAGCTCACAGAGCCACACCCCCGCCTGCTCCTGCCCTGTCTGGGCAGGCAGAGCTGCAGAGGGCCCTCTCTCCCAGTCCCTGAAAGCTGGAGACTGGTAGCGATGGCGTCCAGAGGCGCCCCACCTTGGGGCAAGAACCAGGCCTCCCCAGCCACTCACCCAGCTGGAAGGACTTTAATCAAGCAGCCAGGCCCAGAGTTTGTGTTTCACAAGGGCCACCTGGTGTCTGTCCTCATAGAACTTAGAGGTTCAGAAAGACCACCCCCCCAAAAAATAAACAAATAATTATGGACAAAGGGGGGTTTGATAAGGAATTGGCATTTCAAGGGAACCAAAGCAAGGAGTACTGTGTCTGCATAGGAAAGTCACCAGAGGAAGACCAGGACACCTTCCCCTGGAGCCCAAGTCCTGCCGTCGGGGACCTGCCCCGCCTCTCTTTCTACCCACACCCCCACTTTGACTCTCTTGTTGATCTTCTGAGCACATGGCCAAATAATGGTCACCTCCAAAGGGCACCCTTAACCCTCTGTCTTCCTGACCTTACAATCGCCCCGTCTCCCAGGGACCTCCATGTCCAGGAGATGAGCAGAGTGGCCTGCCTGGGTGAGGCGCCCCTGTGGTGGGCCCACGAGATGGGAGGGCTGCCTCTTGGGCTGTGGTCAGGACAGGAGCGCGGGGAAAGGACATGCAGGGTGGGGGACAGCAGTGGCCCCTCCCCACCCCTTGGCCTTGGGCCTGTTTCATGACCTACAAGGTGGCTGTGGCCAGCCCGTGGATACACACAGATGAGGATGTTTGTTTAATGGAGAAATTGGCCCAAGATTCTCCAGTTTTAATCTTCCCTGTCTCACCCTCATATGGTAACTAATTTTTTTTTTAAATGGGAAGATCTTAATATTGGAATTTGTTTAAAGTGATTATTTTAAATTAATCCGTTAATTAAAGATGATTCATTAAAGTGCACCATCCTGAGTTTCTCATTTGACTACTAAGACTTTGGTCATGCACCTGAAAATGGTCTGTGGCTCACAGAGGGGACCCACGACGTAGGAGGCCTGGAGGTCACTCAGCAGTAATGGCAGAATGTGGACAAGAAGGGCTGACCTGTGTCCGCAGCCAGCTGAGTTTGGGGTACAGAGAAGTGACATGAGCTAGCCTATGATTTAGAAAGATGGCCCTTTGGCGATGAGAACATTGAGTAATATTTGCAAATCAGAAATCTGTGCTGGCCAACACTTTAAGTAGAGCAAAGGGTTAGACTTGAACTGACTGACTTCAGTAGACATGTCCCCCCAGCTGCAGCCAAAGTCCCTCCCTGCCTGGCCCTCAGGGGGTCTGGAATGGAGCCCTGTGCATTACTCACTTCTGAGTCCAAAGACACAGGCTGAGACGGTTATGAGAATGACCTTGACATTGAGTGTTGATTCTCTCCTTGATGAAAACCACTGGCTTACAGAATAACTTCTGTCTTCTCTCTGTGGGAATCATGAATGTTGTTTGTGAAGCCCTCTCACCGCACAGTGGGATTTCACAACTCTGTGAGGCGTGTGAGCGGGACTGAGTGGCCCAGTGTGACCAATGAGGGAAAAGGCTCAGACGGTGGGGGGCGCTTGTCCAGGGTCACAGCTCCTCGGGATGGAGCAGGAATGTGCACCAGTGATTCCTGCAGCCAGGTCACCACTGGCAACATCACAGGACGCGCGTGTCCCTCTTGCGGTGCTCTTAGTGTGCCTGCAGGTGGGAGAGTTTCCTGGGCTTGGCTCCGTGCGTGCCCTACTGGGTTGAGTTTCCTACAGTCTAATAGTACCATAGCCTAAGTGGCTTGAAGAACAGAAACCTGCTGCCTAACAGTGTGAAGGGCAGAAGTCCAAAACCACGGTGTGGGTGGGGTCACGCTCACTGCAGGTTCCAGGGGAGGAGACTCCGTTGCCTTTTCCTGGTTCATGGCAGGGCCCCTGTCCTTGGTGGTCCTTGGCTTGTTCGTGCATCATCCCGGCCCCAGCCCCGATCTTCACAGGTGCCGTCCTATGACTCTGTGTCCAGCTCTCCCTCTCCTTTCTCCTATGAAGACACCATCATTGGATGTAGAGCCCACCCTAGTTCAGGTGAGCTCATTGTAACTTGATTACATCTGCAAAGATACTGTTTCTGTGTGGGGTCACAGGTGCCAGTCACTAGGACTTGAACATCTTTTGGGGAGACCCTGTTGCATGGAGAGACTGTTGGGGGGCCCTAGTGGGCCCTCAGCCAGAAGGTTCTCTGAGTAGTCCGTGCTGTCCCACCCACAGAGGCTTCACTGTCCCCTGCTCAGGTCACTTAGTTCAGCTTTGGGTGGGGCCCCGTGTCCCCCGTGCTCTGCCAGCATGGGCGTGAGTCTGTGCTGCCGGCTTGGAGCCCATGGGAACAGGTTGTTCTGCTTTGGCATCTGCTTGGGAGGCTGCCAACGCCCGGGCACAGTGAGTGGGTGGCAGCTTGGACTCTGTGTGTACTGAGAAGCAGGGCCACCCCCGCCTGCATATGTCCCCCTTCCTTGGGGCCTCTAGCTGCACCTGGCGTGTTATCAAGTCCAGGTATGGCTTGGACCTCAGGTGGCCAGGGGGCCGCTGTGTCTGGGAAGCATCCGGAGCTCAGGTGGACAGCAGATCGGCTTCTTCTCCACCAGGAGCGAAGCGTTGCTGGCGCAGGGCCGTCTGGCTGAGTCTGTTTCCCTCCAGCCCAGTGGGAGGGATGTGGGAGTTTTCATGTGTCTGCAGCCGGGGGACTGGGTGAGAGTCCCTTGGGTGAGTCTTTTTGCTCTCTGAGCACCATGCAGGGCTGCTGTGGCATTCAATGAGATGACGCCTATTAAAACAGGGCCTTGATAAATGCCAGCTGCCTGCACTGGAACCTGGGGGGTGCTTGGCCGAGGAGCAGAGACCAAGATGGAGCCTCCCTCTGTCTGCTGCAGGATGGTGCTCCGTGGCCCCCATGGGAGCTGCTCACAGGAACAGGTGGTGGACCTGGACAAGGAGGTGTTCCCGAAGGGAACGTCTTGCCCTGGCCAATGCGTGCCTGAGGGGCATTGTGTTCCCCATCCCTCCAGGTGATAGTGGCCACGTGGTGGGGAGGTTTCTCACTCAACACCAGAGAGAGGGAACAGGGGCCCTCTAGAATCTGGTGATGGTTTTATGCTGAGGACTAGAGGAAACCTAAGAGGGTGGTGTGAAAGGGGAAAGGAACCGTCCCATGGGTAGCGTGTGAGGCAGCCTGGGTCACCTGCATGTGGAGGACAGGAATCCAAGGTTTTAGGACACAGGAGCCTGGAGCAACCTGGCCAAAAAATATTGACTCCCCGGCTCTTAAGGAAAACTTTTCTGCAAAGTGGATCCAGGGCAGCATGACCAGCTAACTCTTCTCAGTTCTGAGGGCTTGAATCTGTCCTCACTTCCTATGTGTGACTTTGATTCCCAAAGCTGCCTGATGACCCCTGAGGGCTTTGGCTGCTCCTGAAAGACCACAGGATTTACCCAGCAGGCAGCAGAGGGCCGGGGGTATAGTAGGTGCTCAGGTTATAATAACAGAGGAGCCCTGGTGCTCAGGACAGCTTGCTTAAGCACTGGGAGTTCTCAGCAGAGCTGCATAGTCCTACTGAGGACATTTTTAAATGCTGGTGTCTGGGCCCCTCACTATGTTATGCTGCGGCAGGTCTGAGATAGGGTCTGGGCACCAGTTTCTTTGAAAGCTCCCCATGGATGCTGCATCCAGGGTTAGGTTCCCCCCAGCTCCAGGGTGTGGCTGCCTTGTGTGGGCACTTGTCCTTCTCTATTGAGTCTGTTTCACCATTTGCAAATGACCTGAGGCTGGACCTTGTGGAGATGAGTAGGTAGAGGTTCCAGTGAGTGCCAAGCACCCAGGGACACCTGGCTGCTGGCGAGTGCAAGTGGCATGCTGGTTTTGCTCTGCTTTGATGGACAGCTTTCGCTTGTGCTCAGGGAAGTCAGCAGATTCCCAAGAGAAGGAAGAGAGGCGGCGGCTGCTGATGAGATGGTGTGAGCTGGGTTGGCCCTGGGCCAGGTATGCTCTTCAGGTCCAGAGGGGTGTTGACAGTGTTTGCAAGAATGCATCTTCTTGGTGTAGGTTTCCTTTGGGTGAAAAATGCCATTTTGTCATAAATTCCTCTCCTTGAGAAGAGCCAGCGCAGCTGTGTTAATGAACTCTCACTGAACACACACTATGTGCCGCATCTGTGCAAGGGCTTGGGGACCCTAAATGAGTTCTACAAATTAGACGAAGTCATGCCCTGTTGGAGCCCATGTTGGAGTCATGCCCTGTTGGTCCCCCTCCCCAGCGCCATAACAGGAAGAGGGCCACCAGGGAGAGGTTTGTCCCTGACAATCAGGGCTTCAGAGCCTGTGTGCAGCAGGGTGCGCAGGGGTCCCTGGCAACCATCATGCTCATGGGAACATTTCTTTTTCTTGTTCCCAGTTGACTGAGAAAAGAGATTTGGAACCAGGCCAGTGCCCTTCTGCCGTGAAGAGCCCTGGGTCTGTAGATTGTTGGGTTTCTATGTAAAGCAGAAAGTCCGCAAGGCCGTGCCTGAGAGAGTAAGCCTCCCCGCAAGTCCTGCTTCCCTTCGTACATTGCAGAGCTTCGGAGATTGTAACGAGGTGCCTGCCAGCCGCACAGCAACCTCAGAGGGGATGTGGTGGTGTGCTGGGGAGGTATCGATAGCTGTAGTTACGGGAAGGGTGGCATGCAGAGACTGTAGGGTCCTCAGTCACAGCGGCGTTTGCCAGCACATGCACTGGAGCAGTGCCATTGACTGGGGTTCACCCTGCTGCATGTGTCTGCAGAGCACCTCTGCTCTCTGGCGCTGAATTGCAGCCAGGGGCACCCAGAGGGCCCAGGCAGGAGTAGGCCTGACAGCCAGAATCTGGAGATGGGTGACAGATGCCATGTGAGAAGTAAGGAAGCACAGCACCTGGAGAAAGGTGTCCTGGGAGGGGCCAGCTGAGCTGCTCTTGGAGGAGGAGTAGCAATGAGCCATGTGAAGAGGGACACTCCAGGCAGCAGGAACAGGTTCGTATCTGAGCCTGGGAGGAGAGTGTGAGGGAGGCCTGCAGGGCTTAGCCCAGGCCAGTGGAAAGGTTGGAGGCCAGATCAGAGGCTAGTGCAGGGTGGAGGCCAGATGGGGCCAAGACACACATGTTTGCATGCAGGCTTGATTTGGTGTTGGGACCCCATCTTAGCTCAGTGTCCTCACAGCACATTAAGTAAAGCACGCCTGGCGCACGTACGTGTGTGGGTGCGAGTGTCAGGAGATGGAGAGCTGTAGAACAGGGCAAGCCAACACCCAGGCACCCGGATGGTCAGGTTGTCTGTGCCTTCCAAGGTGGTACATAATAATTCCAGGTCCCAGGGGTCAGCCCCCTCGGGCATCAGAGTTCACTACATTTCACAACCTTCCTACAAAATGGGAATTGGTCCTTGCTCTAGAGGCCTCTCACGGTGCCATGGGGAGCCTCAGGGCCTCTGATCTTCCTGGCATGGTTTTCTGGCACCTTCTCTCACTGCTAGCGCCCTGAGCGCCAGACCTTCAGAACTTCTTTCAGGTCAATTTCTCCTTCCTTTGAGCAACAGCACATGCTCTTTCTTCCCTGGAACAGTCTCCTGCTTCCGCTCCTCCTTCCAACCTCTGACCTCAGGTTCTCTCTGTGCAGCCATTGCTCCTGCACTTCTGGGCCTCTGTAGCAACAGTGCCTGTCCATCAGAGTGTCCACCTCAAAGTCCCTTGCTAAGTTCCTTGTGGGCCTTACACACCTGTTGAGTTCCCAGCACCTAGCAGGTACCTAGCCCTCTGGCACTTGCTAAAATATTTGTCAAATAAGTCAGTGAATCACTGAGAAAGCCCAAACTCAGGGAGGTTGAGAAATGTACCTGAGGTCACACTGCCAGTGAGTGGCAGTGGCAGTGGTCAGTCTCCTATGTGACTGCACACCTGCTGTCCCTACCTGCAACACCAGCCTCTGCCTCCCAAGCCAAAATGGGAATTCTGAAGCAGCAGCAGCAGAAAGAGGCTGGTCTTCCAGCAGGAGGGCCCTGGAGTGAGCCAGGCAGCACGTCAGGACTCAGGGTTCAGGCTTCTTGGGGAAACTGAGGCAGGATCCCAGAAACAGAGATTGAGCTGGCCCAGCTAAGGGAGGGATGTGTACAAGCACCCCCTGTGCCCAAGGAGACCCGGTCTGTCGCAGCAGGAATCTTTGCAGCCTACCTCTGGGGATAGGACGAGGTACCTTCTGTCCTGTTTGCCTCAGAATGTAGCTGGGGCTTCTGTGAAAGGGCCAGGGCCAAGCCAGGGGTCACACCACACCCTCCCAAACCCTAGCGGCCATTCCCCCAAACAGAAGTAGAAAACCTCGGCCACCTTTGCTGTCTCTCTGTAGAGCAGCGACATAGATCCTGCTTGCAGGTGGGTTGAGGATAGTGCCCAGGCTCCCCATAGGTGCATGCACTTATTTTCTATTTGCAAAAAAAATGACACTTTGCAATGTTGACATAGTAGATATCACATGCTGATATGTGGAGCCCGTAACAGTTTACAAACAGTGCCAAGGGCAGGATCTCTTTCTAGGCCTCTCTCTGGGAACCTTCCTCTCCTCAGCCCTCCTTCCACATTCTACAGGCCACTTAGTTCTCAGAGCAAGCTCCCCTGCCCTTTTTAGCCGTCACTAAAATAGTACCTTATAGGTTATTCCTTGATGCAATTTATTTATTCATTTATCTATTTATTCTGAGATAAGGTCTCATTATGTTGCTCAGGCTGGCCTCCAATTCCTGGGCTCAAATGATCCTCCTGCCTCAGCCTCCCAAGTAGCTGGGATTGCAGGCATACATACACCACTGCATTCATTCCTTCAAATAGCTCTGTTGGGTGTTTAATTTACTTAATATTTAAAATTCCCTCTTAATCAATACTACATTTATAACAAATCAAATTGGACTGGCAGGCATATGATAAAATCCCTGATAGATGTGAGATGCTTGCTTTATTCCTGGCAATTCCTGGGGATATTCTTTATATTAATCCATTTAATCCTCACCATGACCGTGTCTTCATCCTGCACGTTCCAGGAATCACATCCACACAGTGGACAGATCCCCTTTTGGCCCCACACTGCCCTCTCCCCTCCCCTGCTCTTCTCTGTGTTTATGAAGTGCTTCTGTCAGTGACTTCTAGTCTTGAAGTGCGAGCCTTTCTCCATCAGGACTTCTGGCTCCCCCTGTTGTGAGAGGAGGTTGTCACTGCCCTGTTGTCTTTCCCGCCTTTCTTCTCAGCTTCGGGGTCACTGCCCTACTGCCTGGGGTTGATGTCGCGCAGAGGTCATTACCATTTACATCTGCTCCTGAATTCTCTGCAGTATGTGCGGTCCACAGCTGGACTCTGGAACTTGAAAACGGCAGGGGACATTGACAGTGTCACTGCTGTAACAGAAGCATCTAGTGCTGGTTTAAGCCACAGGCTGGGTAACAGGTCCTTCTTGGAGATCAGCATCAGAACCCCTGGATGGCTCAGAGCAGAGTGGCCTGGGACCTTCTCTCTGCTCGCACTCAGTGCCTTAGTATCATGCCCTATTTTAGTCGGCCTTGGCTTCGGATGGTGACTTTCCTGTGCAGGGCTCTCCCCTGGGACATCCAGTTGCCTTTCTGGTTTCTTCCGGTGGCACCTGCCTTTTCCTTCCCCCCGTCCTGCGGAGCCCTGGGACCTCCTCCCCTCCAGGAGGCGCTCTCTCCCTCCATCAGGCCTCCGCCTCCCCCCAGCCTCCTGCCCAGGGCTCCCCTTGCATTCCCTTTCCTTGCCCCCTGGGGGTGGGTGGATCTCACTGCCCCACTGACTCCCTAGGGAAAGGTGTGTGGACCAGGAAACCTCTGAATGAGTCTGTTTTATTTCCAGAATTATGAAAACTCAAGCTTTCCTCGTTGCTGGGGAGAGCTCTGATTCTTGCCTTTGCAGATCACCTACTTTCCTTTTTCTTTCCTAGAAGATCTTAGGGATCCCTCTCCATCCTTCACATTCTTATGCTGTCTGAAAATAATATTCAGGGTGGGTCTTTATTCCTTCATTTTTCTGGGTGCACAGTGGATCCCTTACTCTGAAAAACTGTCTTTTGCTCTGGGAGATCCTAATGCATTTGCTTTTTCTTAACCACCGCCACCCACCCCCCCCCCCCCCCGCCCCTGCCATTTTCCATTTCTGAACCTAAACCTTCCAGGATAAATCTCTATGTGCCTATGTACATTTTTCTCTTTTTTCTTACCTTTGAACTCTTCATTCTATATTTTACCGATTTCATTTTCAGTCTCTCTTTTTTTCTTTTGAGCACAGCGTTGGCATTGGTATTTTTAACTTCTGAGAGCTTTGTCTTGTTCCCTGATCGCCTCTTTTCCTAGAATCTATTTTTGCTTTATGGCTACAAATACACTGCATAGTGAAATATTAATTGGTGTTGTGTTTGCTTTAGTCTATGAATTATTTCTGTCTCCTCAGAGGTCAGTTTTGTGTTTATTTTAATCTTTTTCTTCATGCTCCTCATCTCCTTGTGTACCTGCTCACCCCAAGCTGAGAAAAGTCTACCAACTGTGGTGAGTTTCTTCTTCGGCCAATGAATACAGTCAGCCCCTGTGGCCATAGGTTCTGTATCTACAGGTCAATCCAACTGTGGATCGGGTTCGCTGTGGTAGGGCTTACGATGGTTGTGTCTACAGTGAGCACGAACCAAGGTTTTTTCTTGTCATTATTCCTTAAATGATACAGTATAACAATGATTTGTATAGCACTTACACCACGTTAGGTATTACGAGTGACCTAGAGATGAGTTAAAGTATGTGGTAAATGTGTGTAGGTTCTGAGTAAGTACTATTCCATTTTATCTAGGAGATTCTGAGAATCTGTTTTAGTCAGTTTTTTCATCGTGGTGACCAAAAGACTTGACAGGAACAACGTAGAAAAATTATTAATCTGTCTCACAGTTTCGGAAGTGTCAGTCACAGATGGCCAACTCTACTATTCTGGGCCAGAGGAGAGGCAAAACATTACAGTAGAAGAGTGTGCAGGAGGCAAACAGCTGAGGACATGCAGGTACCCAATGACCCGCCTTCTCCAGCCACATCCTACCTGCCTGTAGTGAACACCCAGTTGATCCATTTAAGTGGATTAATGTGCTGATTAAGTTGAGGCTGTCATAACCCAATCGTTTCACCTCTTAACTTTCCAACACACGAGCTCTTGGAGAACACCTCATGTCCAACCTGTAAAAGCATCCATGGGTTTGGGTATCTACAGACTCAGAAAAGGCTGAAAAGATTGGGTAACTGACCACGATCATGGAGATGGAAATGCATAGCTGAAAACGAAACCGCATTTCTACTCTGCTTCTCTTTTCCCAAACGATTTGATGGATTTCGCCTAGAGTTTAGGCCAGAACTCGTCCCACCTTGCTGACTGTGTGAAGGCTGGCGTTCCCTGCTAGTAGGGCTTGTGGAGCGAGTTTGGCATTCCCAGCTCCGTCTCGTCTTGGCTGCCCCAGCAGGAGGTGTGCCAGAGTTCTGAGGAGTCTCCTGAGGAGACTCAGGAGACCGTTGACCCCTCCTGGATGTGGTTTTCTTCTCACCGGCCCCATGGGCTTTGCCCAAGGCAAGACCTCAGGATCCACCCAGGTGTCCCACCAATAACTTGGGCTTCTCTCTCTCTGAACAGGAGACCCTCTACTCTGGGGTGCCACATGGGACCTCAGTATGCCTCCAGTGGGGCAGCACCCACTGGAGGGACTCCTGGGACCTAGGGCTTGCTTAGGAGTCCTCATCTCCTGTGGGAAGAATTCCGGGGGCGGGGGGGGGCGGGCTATAACTGCAGGCAGCACCCATGTCTTAATCTATGTAGGTTCCTATGACTAAATACCATAACTGGGTGTGTGGGTGTGTGGGTGGGGTGCTTATAAACAGAAACTTGTTTCTCACAGTTCTGGAGGCTGGAATCCAGGATCAGGCTATCAGCAGAACTGGCATCCGGTGAGGGCCCGTTTCCTAATTCAGACAGCACCCCTAACCGTGGGCTCAAAGGGTGGATGGTGGTGAGTCTTCCTGAGGCCTCTTTGTTGAGGGCACCGATCCTGTTCATGAGCCCCCTCGTGACCTTAACCACGTCTCACAGATGCCTTCCCTGACACCGTCATCTTGGGGGTGTGGATTCCAACATAAGGATATCCAGGGGACATAGCATTTAGACCTCAGAAGTGGGGAACTACATGCTACAGGGACTCTGCTACATCGATGTTCATAGCAGCACAGTTCACAATAGCAAGACTGTGGAACCAACCTAGATGCCCTTCAATAGACGAATGGATAAAAAAAATGTGGCATTTATACACAATGGAGCATTACTCTGCATTAAAAAATGACAAAATCATAGAATTTACAGGGAAATGGATGGCATTAGAGCAGATTATGCTAAGTGAAGCTAGCCAATCCCTAAAAAACAAATGTCAAATGTCTTCTTTGATATAAGGAGAGTAACTAAGATCAGAGTAGGGACGAAGAGCAGGAGAAGAAGATTAACATTTAACAGGGATGAGAGGTGGGAGGGAAAGGGAGAGAGAAGGGAAATTGCATGGTAATGGAAGGAGACCCTCAGGGTTATACAGTGGAGGGGGTAGAGAGAGAGGAGGGGAGGGGAGGGGAGAGGTGGGGAGGGGGGAGGGTGGAGGATGGGAAAGGCAGCGGGCACAACAGACACTAGTATGGCAATATGTAAATCAGTGGATGTGTAACTGATGTGATTCTGCAATCTGTGTATGGGGTGAAGGTGGGAGTTCATAACCCACTTGAATCAAAGTGTGGAATATGATATGTCAAGAAATTTGTAATGTTTTGAACAACCCACAATAAAAAATTAAAAAAAAAAAAAGAAGTGGGGAACTAGGAAATGTGGCTTAGCTATTGACCTTAGGCATGTCTTCTAACCTTCGCTCTTTCTAACCTCACTGTCTGCTCCAGAGAACTTTCTCCCCTGGAGGATTCTGGCGAACAGACAGCAAACTATAAAGTCATCTGAAGGAAGTTCCTCGGTTCTCCAGTGTGGGGAGCTCCTCAGATCACACAGGACCGGGGACTGAGCCGTGTCCTGGGGGGCTTTATTTTTCCCTTTTATTTATTTTTTTCATGGATTCAGCAGATGTGTCTGAAATCTTCCTGTGAGCATAAAACTGCTTAGACAGAGGGTGAGGAGAACGCAGCAGCAGTTGCTTAGTCTCTGCCCTCTGGGGCCCTAAAGCTTGGAGGAAATGGGCATGTAAAGGCTGAGGCCAAGTGAGGCTCCATGCTGGGTGCATAGTAGGTCTCCCTCCAGGACAACTCACACCACTTACGACAAGGTGACCCATGATTCCAGGCAGCCTCAGAGTGATCCTTTTGGAGGGCAGGCTGTGCTGGATTTCAAAATGCTGTTGGCATCAATAGCTCAGAACCAAAGGAGGGAGGGAGGGAGGGAGGGAGCGTGCCCTCAGGTTGGGGAAACCGCTTGACCCAAATCTTCATCTTATGCACAGGCAAACGAGGTTAAAATATGGCCATTTATGTGTGACCAGACAAGACGGAAGACATCTGATGTTCTAGGTGCTTTTTGCTTTTTATTTATTCATTTGCCTTATTTTCGAGTGTGTTTCCCCCGGCTCTTTTTATTTGCAGGAATCATTCATTGTCTCTTTGGTTTTCTAACTGGATGCTTGGGATGGGGAGGAGACATCCAGAATCAGCTTCAGGGGGGAGGGGCTTAGCCAAGTTATAATGTGGTGTTGTTGGGTGCCACCTAAGACCTTGCCGTCCTCCAGAGCCCATGGGAGCTGCCCTGGGGGCTGGCCACTCCTGCAGCCCCTGTGGCACTGAGACAGGATGTCGGCAGCCTGGGGGTGGAAGCATTGGGGACTGGAGGGAGGACTCAGTGAGGGGTCAGACTGGAAAGCTTTAGTGTTTCTCGTTCCCTCCCTGAGAGTCAGGGCCAGGACACTGTGCACTCAGGGACCCGTGTGGATGCCAGGATAGGATGTCTAGGGAGAGAGGGTCAAGGGAGAGAGTAGGAGAGCACGTTGTGCAAGTGCAGCACAGGGGTTGACCCAGGGTCGAGGACCCTGACATCTGGACAGATCACTCAGCCCCAGGGAGCCACACCTTGCTCTTCTGGAAAACAGACACATTTTCATATGTTCAAGCACAACTTACTGAGCCCCTCCAGTGTGCTTGATGTTGCTCTTGGCAATGGGACAGCATCGAGGAGCAAGATTGCCATCAGGAAGCCCATCTTCAAAGTGCAGGGAGAGGTGAAAAAAATAACTTACTTTTGAGTAGTGATCAGCACTTGGAAGAAATGAAGTAGGATGTGGGTGGAGAGGGAGAGGCATGGGAGACCAGTGGGAAAGCGTGGGCAAGGTGTCTTCCAAGCCAGGATGCAGCAAGGGCAAAGGCCCTGGGGTCATCTTTTTCAAAAAAGACCAAGGGCACTGGCGGAGCTGGTATAGGAATGGCTGAGAGGGGAGTAGGAGGTTTGGGTGGGTAGGCAGGGGTGGCTCCACGTGTGTTTTTTCTGCGATGGGGCTTATAACCCAATCCTTTTCCCACCTTATTAGTTCTGGACAAATATTGGATCAGATTTGTATGCCTGACTCTTCTCTGCACATCAGTAGCAGCTTCTTCAAAAAGTTGTCATTCAGGAGTTGAGAAGTGTGCTATTTCTGGCCTGGACAAGAACAGTCAGAGGGATTCATAGGCAAAGATGAGATTTTGTATCTCAGGAGATATAGAAGCCCCCAGCTTCCTGGCTATGTCAAAAACATCATATTAAAATGCAGATGCTCGCGAGTAAGTGAAATGTTGGGAGGAACAGCCCGCGACAGAGAAATATTCATGAAACACAGGTTGCTGACCCACAGCCGGCTTGGCCGGCTAGGAAATCTCAACCACGGAGCCTCTGCTGTGCCCTTAGCTCAGCCTGGGTCTCCCCAGGGGCATTCAGAAATGGGAACTCTCAAGTGCCAGGTAGTGGGGAGATGGAGTAGCACCACCTGGCCACGTCCCTTCCATGTTCTGTTAGGACCTCTCCATATGGACCTTGGGGACAGAGAGCTGAGGCTGTGGCCCCTCCATTTTGCCAAGACTAAGGGATCTTCGATTTCTCGCACAACCTTCAGCTTCTATTTCTGATCTGAACAGAGACTCCAAGTTGAATTTCCTCATTATCCTTTCCTTTATGGGACTTTTGAGGGGAAAAACAAGAAATAGTAAAGTGTGGCCATGGAGAGGGAAGGAGGAGGATGCGGCGGCCACCGTGATTGTCATCTTGTATCCAGGCAGCAGTGATGGGTAGGGCACTTCAGAGCCAGGCTCAGCACCAGGCTGTGTGGGTCTGAATGGCAGCTTTCATGCCCCATCAGCTGCAGGGCCAGCTGCGAGACCTGGGGCAGCCCCCTCCTCCTCACTGGCTCCCCTCTCTCGTTTATAAACGTGCTGGTAGCACAGCTCCGACCTCAGTCCTTGTAAGGATGGAAGCCGTTAGTGGATATGAAGCCCCTGGGAGGTGCTCAGCGTGGGATGGGGTGAGGGCTGAGCCCTGTTAAGTGTGCCCATGGAACTCAGGAATCAGGAAGTGAGAGGAGACAAAGTCAGCATAGCCAAGTGGGATTGTTCTTATTAGGGAAAACCAAACTCGGCACCCAGAGACCCTGCAAGACCCTCTGTTCTGCAGAGCTCAGAGCTGAGGGCATAAGGCTCTCCCAATGAATGCTCTCCCCTACACACACACACACACACACACACACACACACACACACACACACACAAGCTTGGAGCACAAATCACAAACGCAGCAAGCAGGCTCTGTGTCCTGGTCACACAGTTCTCACTCAATTGCCCAGAGAATTATTCTCCCTGCCTTGCAGGTGAGGAAATGGATGTTCATCATATTTAGCGCTCCCCAAGAAGGCGCCATCTGCCTCTTTTTCCTGCTGCTGTTTGAAGAAGAAAACCCTTTCCTTAGGGGTTGCAGACAGAGCTTTTTAGCTTTTTAGCCAAGGTCCTCACCACCCACTGCTCCCATCCTCCGGCTCTGCTGGTTGCCTGAATGGGCTGGGCCTTCTCTCTGGGTCTTCCATTGTGGTCTGAGCTTGGGGCTGGGGCTGGAGCCAGTGCAGGCTCCTTCACAGCAAATCTGGCACCAGGGCTGGGCCACCTGGCACCCGGGACTGTTGGGCATCTCTCTCCAAGCAGGCGGTCTCAGGGGAGCTGCACACGAGGGCAGCCAGCTTGCCCAGAGGAGCTTTCCCAGACACAGGAAGGAAAGATACTGTCTCTAAGACGGGGCCTGGAAGCCTGCACAAGCTCATGCCCACTGGAAGCTGTCACCAAGGGGAGGGGGAAGGGAAGGTCTAGGGCCTGTGGCCATCTGTGATTTCCTGAGGCTGGCCAGGATGGATTCTGCAGACCCTGGGGGTCAAATGCATTTGACAGTTCACTCCACATAATGTGGGTCTGCTGCACCCTCCTACTAGGTTCAGGCCCTGCTGGATGCTGTCAGAGACAAGCCTTTTGGGGGGGGGCTGTGGCCTGGGGACTAAGGTCTGAGTGGGGGCTGAGGCCTGGGTGGGGACTGAGATCTAGGTGGGGGCTGTGTCCCTGGTGGGGCTGTGTCCTGGGTGGGTGCTGAGGCCCGGGTGGGGGGCTGAGACCTGTGGCTTGGGTGGGGGTTGTGGCCTGGGTGGGAGGCTAAGGCCTGGATGGGGCCTGAGGCCAGACATGCCTCTTTGGGGAGCTGGAGATGTCAGTCTGGCAGACAGCCTGCAGCCAGGCAAGCAGCAGACGTATGGGGTCTGTGAGGACACCATGTAGGGGGACAGAGCAAGGGGACAGGGATGGGAAAGGAGAGGTGGGTACAGGCAGGACTCAGGGAGGCCACCAGCCAAACCCTGGGTCACAGGAACAGAGCTGCAGCCACCAGGCAGGCTTGTGAGCAAGATACTTGATGTTGGAGGATGGGGACAGGCCTGAATGTTGTCAGCCCAGGGTCACCAAGCAGGTGCTTGGGACAGGAGCTAAGCCCGAAGCCCGATCCTAAAAACCTTGGTATCCATTCTGAAATTTGGGACCTGGGGTAACTGGAACCAAGACCCTTGAGGCTTAGCCCCAGAGAGATGGTGGAGCAGCCTCTAGACCTCCGGTTCCAATTGATTGTGAAAACAGGGCCACAGGGTCGCAGAGAGCAGCAGGGGTGGCTGGGAGTCTACAGGCTAAGGTCCCCTCAGCGCTGGGTTCCAGGTAGCGAAGGACTGACTCACAGCCAATTACAGAGGCCAGCCCCTCCCATTCAAGGCTCCGGAAGCGCTAGCTCAGTTATAAGACTCCTTAGCATGTGTCCCACCCCTCGGCATGGAGGATTTACACGCAGCACGTTGAAGTAGGGCCCTGGGGGTTTGGAGTCAGTCTTTGTGAAATATTTGAATGTTGGATTTGAACACCAGCCCTTTTGGGGGGTGGCTGGCTTAGACTTATAGAAACGCTGCAGGAGTCGTAAACGCTGCAGGAGGCCACCGTCCTGTGATCCTGTTGACTAATGCAGACCTTATTCAGATGGGACCAGTTTCCCACTAACGCCTTTTCCCGCCATGGGACCCGACCCAGGGTCCGCGTTCCTTAGTCTCCTCCCATCTGGGACAGTCCCTCTGTCTTTGTCTTTCATGACCTTGCCCAGTGTCCCTCTGCTTGGGTTGTCTGGTGTCTTGTCAGGACTGGACTGCAGGTGAGCATGTGGGAACAGAGGCCCCCAGAGGGCATGCCGTGTCCTCTTGGTGTCTCACATAGGGTTGGTGGTGTCGCGTGCCATCGCTGGAGATGTTGATAACTATCTTGGAGGGGACACTTGGATCCATGTGAATCCTGTTTCTCTGGTGTTGACTTGGTGGTGATTTTTCTATTTCCCTCATTTCTTCAGCAATTGGGATTAATTAATTGGGATTCTACTATGGGAAAGAGTGGGCCTTCCTCCCTGTTCACTTATTTCTGTGATTATTTATATCAGCAAAGACCGAGTTAGGATCCAGCACTGCGGTTCTTCACTTTCCTGTCCCCATGGCTCCAGCTGTGGCCACCAGGGGCTGCTTCAGGTTCGCGCCGGGCTCCAGCCAGCCCTTCCACCCCCATCTTCTCTTGAGAAGCTCCTTGCTTTCCAGCATCACAAGATTTTCAAGGCTCATCTTGTATTTTTCCCTCTTCAACCCTGGAATCCACCACTTCTCCCAGGAGCGCGGGTTCCTTTCACTGGAGAATGAAAGGAGCCAGTGCAAGGGTGCCTGGTGCTCACACTGCCACAGCGCTGTCATTGCTGCTGGCTTCCAGGGGTCAGAGCTGGGAATTACGGATCCCAGCATTTGGATCAGTGAGGAGCCACACTTGTGACTGATAGCGTGACCAAAGCTTGTGTCGCCTCGCGATGTCATAGCCATTTAGCCTGTGGAAGGTCACTCTGTGACAGCTGCACAGCAGTGAAAGTGCCTAGCAAATCCTCCTCATGCCTGAGCGTGTGTGGCCGTGCACCAGCACAGACGCACGTGCTCACCTGTGCCCCTGCCTCCCCGATACAGGTAGACATCCTGAGTGAATGCTGGTGTCTCCACCTCCAGGCCAACAGCAGAAGCCTCCTTCCTTTTCCTTTTCTGCAATTTCCTTCTCCCACAGGGAGAAGCCCAGCATTGTTAGCTGACACCTGTTATTTAATTCTAGAACTCACCAAGGTAGCCTCACCTGTGCCCCCATGAGAGACGCATTCACCCAGCAGACGGCAGCAAGGCCCGTGTGCACCTGTTCTATTTTGTCTGGACACCATCCACCCAAGACAGTGTCCAGAGTTCCTTGGCGGGTCTTGTCCTTCTGTGCCCCTGCAGTGTGGGTGTCCTTGACACGTCCTGCTGGCCTGCTTGCTCATGCTTAGGTTCCAGCGGGAGCTCGCTCACGTCTCGGCTGGTGTTCACTGGTTCCTGGGTGGGAGGTCTATGAAGAGCGAGAGAAAGATTTCCATGCCTTCCCGAAGAAGACTCAAGGAGGACAGTGTCACTCCCTCGTTGTCCCTGCCACCCCATCCTGTCCCCCTTCTCCCCACCCCTTTCCCACTCATCTCCTCTGGGTAATCAGTCTCTTATATTTCTAGCTTGTCCTGATAGGTTGCTGCCTATCAGATTCAGTGTCTCCTCCTGGCCCTTGGGTTTACAGTTGGATTTTCTGCACTAATGAGAAGATTGTGTGCATTTTTAGAGCTCCTGTCTTTGTTTCTGTTTTCTTATTCAGTGCTGGGCCCTCGCAGAGCTGAGCAGTGCACTACCGCTGAGCTCCCACGGGCTGCACCTCCAGCCCTTCTCCCATGGAGTGCAGTACTAGTGACTCTCGGGCCCTGCTTTCTTACCCAAGGGTAGCTGTGTGTCCTGAGGTCTCTCCAGGTCAGTCCCCAGAGCTCTTCCCCTCCCCCACTTACATCCGCACCAGCCCCAGTGGCCTGCGGTCAGGCCGTAGTGGGCTCCTCCTCTCCTCCATCTGGCATTGACGTTGCTCTGGGGCTTTGCGCTGCAGAGGATGCCGCAGTGAACACACCTGCACGTGCCATTTCCTCCCACTGGATGTTATCTGCCGGCGGAGTCCGGGGCCAGTGGACAGATGGGAAGGATGGTGTGGTGCTCGTGGGGTTCCATCAAGCTCCGCCAACTTCCCCCAGGCAGCTCTGCCGTGGGTTGTTGGAAACACCCGTTTCTTATTGAAAGTCAGCCGAAGGCACAGGGGCAAGGTAGGAACGCTGCTGCTCCGAGGGGGGCCCCTCTCCAGGTCCACCAGGCAGCTACCTGTCAGACCAAGCATTCTGTCCCTTAGGATCACGGTAGGACAGACGCTGGCTCATCCCTGACAGCTGCCTCATCAGGCCCTTTACAGCCTCACCAAGAAGCTGGGATTGTGCTGATGTTAGCTCCCTCTCTGGGCGAGAAAGCTGTCGGGCAGAGATGTTAAGAGACTTGCCCAAGTTCACATAGTTAATGAGGAGCACGAGAGTCGTGAACTCAGTTTTCTGATGATGGGCTGTTCCTGTCTCTCCGCTGCACTGTTGGAGCGGGAAGACCTTGCCACTCCCCCAGCTGGAGTTGTCACGAGTCTGCGGGTCTCTGATGAGGACCAGGAGGCGTTGGCTCACGGCTGGAACCCCAGCTCCTCTCCCGACTTCCTGCTGGTCCTCGGTACTGGGGTGGAGTCTGCTTGTTGGCAAGTGGGGTCCATGGCCCAGTGGAAGCAGCTGGTGGCAGGGTGGCATCACCATCAGGGGAGGACAGTACCACTGGCTTGGGTCTCATGTCCATTCTTCGTTTAAGAATCCTTGCCTCAAAGCTGCTGGTGACAAATGTTTCCCCTGGAAGTCTACTCCAATAGAGCGAACTTCTGGAGCTCTTCCTTCTCTTTGTATCAGTGTTTAAACTTTCCTTACTCAATACACAGTCAACTAACTCTCCTTTTTATCAGACTTCAAGGTGAGAAAGAAAATAAGCCCACTGAGGGCAGGCCCTGGACATTTTCACGTGACCAGCTCTGTCTGCAGGGGCGGATGGAGCCCAGGCAGACCTGCCAGCCTCCCCCTCTTCTGCTGACGCCTGGCCCAGGGCTCTCTGCGTGACTTGGGCCTGTATACCATTTGTAGACAGTGAGAGAGGGAGGATGTCAGAGGTAGTCAGAGTAGGGGACAGCTCTTCTCTTCGACTCTGGGGACACACGCACACACACATAACTGGGCCAACCCGCCCTCTCTGGCTGGCCCCTGCCTGGTGACTCAGGTTCTCCTCTCTGTCTTGACTGTGGCATCCATCTGGCTGGGCTGGGCTAGACTGTCCCCGTCACCCATTTCATCTGCTTCCTGTGCTCTCCCTCCTCTAACCTGCAAAGTGGTCTCTCCAGGCTCCCTTGAGTTCCTTGTATCCATCCCACCATCTGTCCATCCACCTACCCACCTATCTATCAGTCCACCCACCCTTCCACCCACCTTTCTGACCATCTGTCCACCCGTCATCTCCTTCACTCTCTCAGTACCCTGACACCATGGCTGTTCCAGACCAGTCTCAGGGGTTGGAGGACATGAAGATGAACCAGGTCCAGTCTTGTCCCTCGCAAAGAACTCACGGGTTAGTAGGAAAGGACTCAAATCAAGGGGTGTTTGCAGACTAGGGCAGGAAATGCTAGGATGCTGCTGAAGAAGAGGTCCCTGGATGTGCCACCAGCAGATGAGTCTCAGAGGGTAACAGCAGTCCCAAAAGCCAGGAAGAGTGTGCAGGCAAGTGGCCCAAGGAGAGAGGGAAGTGCCCAGGCCTCCCAGGGCAGGCAGGGGACGGGCAGTGTCTGGGGGAGCATGAGCTGCTGAGTTCGCACCCTGCTCGGTGTTTGGTGAGTCTTTGTTTAAGTTGCTGCTGTTATTCCCGTCACCAGGGACCCAGCTGCCATCTCCCTTGAGCAGCTGTGTAATGACACCCAAGCCTTTTTGTGGCCACCTGAGCTGTGCAGGACCCATGCAGAGTAGTGTATGCATTGGAAAACTCTTGCCCAGCCCCTGCTGGAAACTCACCTGGGCACCAGGAGCCTGTGGCCTGGACAGAAGCTCCCACTCATTTCCCGGAAGCCCAGAGGCAGCAAGTAGGATCTCATTGTTCAGAACTGGCAGAGTGTGAGGCCACCCCAACCAGACACTTCACCCTGCAGAGCAAGTCAGCAACTTTTACGTACTATGGTTTGATTTTAGAAGCGAATTGAGTTTTAAAAATTTATTATGAAGTCTCTCATGCATACAAAAGAATAGAATGCGTGTGACTGAGAAAATAAATAGGAAGTGAACGTCCGTGTACCCACCGCCTGTACTGAATAGAGGCCAGCGTTGCTTCATGTGGCTTACAAGTTCTGATCCCTGCTACCTCCTCCTCAGCCACCTGACTGTGATACTCCATGGCCCGGATGTGCTGTGACATCCTGCACATTTGCTGTCCTTTGCACCTGCCTGGCTTCAACCTCGGTCCTTTCTCTTCCACCCACTGAGCTAGTCCCCCTCGCCCTTTCTGTCTCAGCCCAGGCCTCCTGTCTTCTAGGGATGGTTCCCTGCGTGTCACCCCGGCAGGTCAGACATCCCAGCCTGGGTTCCTGCAGTGTCCTGCTCACTGCTTGCATGGATGGAGCCCTGTTTTCGCTTCCCCCTCAAGTCCTTGTCTTTCATTTGCATATGCCATCGTCCTGTGGAGGGCTTGGTCATGTGGTGCTCAGAGAGCATCCACCTGAGGCATGGGCCTCAGGTGCTCAGGAGCTGCTATGTTTTGGGAGGCCACGGAGGTCTGCTCTTAAAGGAAAAGTTGATGCTTCCTCGAGACTCCAACGTCATCCACTGGGTTTGTCGAGCAGCTATTCTGACTTCAAGGCAGGAGCTTGTCCTTGTAAATGGGATCAGCGTGAACCCGCTTCACCCCCAAAATGAAAATGTTCTCAAGATGGAGAAGCACTTGGAATTGCAATTGAGCCAAACAGCCGCGGAGCCGGCAGCGGCAGGCAACGGGGAGACTCGGATGGAACGGCTCCTCCCTCCTGTTCTTGAACCGATGGCACCTTTCAACACTTCAGGGAGCCAAGACAGAGGTCTGAGATGAGCATTATTTTGAAAAAACAACTTTTCACTAGAAAATATGACACTGAGACCAGCTCCCATCCAGCCTGATCAGGGCTGCTGCGTGAGAGAAAGGCCAGCAGACCCCTGTCGTCTGTCGTTTTTGCACACGGCTGCGACTGCTTTGGGTTCAAGTCCAGCATCTCCAGCCGACAGACTGACCCAAAGGTCTCTCCCTGTGTGCCAGCACCCCAAGCCTGTTCTCCTCACTGGTAGTGGGAGGGGGTTCTCAGAGTACAGGAAAACAAACAGAGTCTTCAGGGTTTCATTTCCTTACATATTGATTGCTTTGAATGTGACAAAAGTAAAATAACATCATCAACCATGTTGTAGAAAATTTCTGGGGTTTTCCCCCAAGCCTTTTCTTCCCTATACAAGTAAGGTGTTAAAATACGTCTTACGGGGTGAGTGGCCTGCATGTCCATGTGCTGTCCCCCCCTCCACAGGCATAGCCACCTGCCCTTTGCACATAGGCTTTGTTTCCATGGCTTTTGTTTTTGTTTTTCCTGCTGTGTGACGTATCGGGGAGTGGTAATCCCTTGATTTTTTTTATCTCAGTTTACTAGTGACCACTGAGCGGTTCGTGAGGGACGATCCCTATTTTTTTGATTCTTAGTAAAGCAGCTCTGAGAAACTGATGTAAAGAAGAGATAAAAGGTTGACTCCACAATCGAGGAGAGGGGGCAGAGCACCAGGGCCAGTGTGGGCTTCTACGACTGGATAGCTCTCCGCCTTGTCCTCTCCATCAGGGTCACTAACCTGGTGGACCTGAGTCTACCCAACCTGACTTCATGACATCCTTGGAGAAAGGATGGATAAGTGCAGGCAGGAGAAGGCAAACAGTACCAGAATGGTAGCACTGGAAGAGTGCCAGTTAATGAGCTAGTATTAAGCTGGAAACCAAATAAAAAACTGGAAAAAAGGTCATTTAGACAACACAGAGGGTGTGAGCATCCCATGTGTGGACCATCTGAAACCCAGAGGAGCGTGACCATGTAGGAAGACAGAACTATCTGGGCAGATGACCTCTCCAGGGTGGCATGGTGGGCAGAAGTCAGCACTTGGAAATGGAATGCAAATGTGCTGTCCTGCTTTGGGGTGCAGAACTCGCACCTCCCACTACAGGAAGGGGACACTGCACTGTGGCTTTGTGGTGTCATGAGTCCAAGTAGGTGTGGTTCTGAGCAGCATTAATGGTTGCACATCCAGAAGAAAGGAAGAGAGAGGATCCTGCCTGATTTGGGCTGGAAAAATCTTTCCTTATGCATGCAGTGTACTAGGATGGGCCTTCCCAGGTGAGGGATCCTGAGTAGGAGGGACTCCTGGACAAGTAGGGAGTGGGGCATACTTAGCTGGAGAACGAAGGGCTCCTAGGGCCGGGAGAAGGACCTTCCACCACCACCACCACCACCATCATCATCATCATCATCTCCACCACCATCATCTAATTCCAGCAGCTGCCATTCACTGAGCCAGGCCACGTGCACCCATTAACTTGAAGACTGCAAGCTAAGTATTGCCCCCACATTGTAGATGAGGAAACTGAGGTTCAGAGGGACGAAGCAGCCTACTCAGATGGCACAGCTGGTAAACCACGGAGACAAGATTGGATCCCAGACATTATCGTAAGACAGATTGTTCATTTCCCCAAGATAAATTTTTCAGAAAGCTTGAGATGTTGCCTTTTGGAAGATAATGAGAATTTGTTTTTATTTTCAGTTCCTAGTTTTAGAAATATTTCTGGTGGGTGCAAGCTGTGGTGAGGCTATTTTGTTTTAAAGGAAAGGGCTTTCCTGACGGAGCTGTCCGCAGATGGAATGAGCTGTTCAGGCAGGTGGTAGATTCCAGAATGATGAGAAGTGTCCAGAAGGCTCCGTCAGCACTTAGTGAGCTTCTTGTAGGGAGATGAATGATTCCTTCAAATATCAAACAAGGAATCAAACCAATAAATGTGGATACGCCTTCTGCAGGAGTAAAAGTCCTTTGGTTTCCTGTGGCAGACATTGATAACGATCGGGTTCCAACTGCCTTA
Source organism: Marmota flaviventris (assembly GCF_047511675.1). NCBI lineage: Eukaryota > Metazoa > Chordata > Mammalia > Rodentia > Sciuridae > Marmota > Marmota flaviventris. The sequence continues at coordinate 10,079,179 of NC_092499.1, read as the reverse complement.
GGCAGGGACCTTATTTTCATAGTGGGGCTACGGGGTAGTTCGTGGGCAGAAGGCAGCGGTGAACAACCTTTAATAAGGGGGAAAGACAGTGGGGCTCGTGCCTGGGCACGCTGGCTAGGATGAGTCAGCATTCACAATTCCCCATCATGTGTCATCGTCCCCAAGACTGAGCTCCGGGGCACGCCTGATGAGCTTAGCAGGATCCAGGGCCGCGTCTTGGTGCTGTGACTGACGGCATCCATTGGCAAGAGTAATTTTCCAGAGGAAAATTGGGACACTGATAGCAAAGGAGAGCACGGGCACTGGGCCGGCGAGTGCACAGCACCCTCCGCACCTGCAAGCCGGATGGCCGTGGTTCCCGGGGCCCACAGGACGCTGCAGCCTGGGCATGCAACCCCGCCCCCCGCCCCCCAGTGCTGCCTTCTGTGCGCTCTTATTTCCCAAGACCCACCTCGTAATTAGGCAAACCACTAAAAACTCCCCAGTGTGCTTTTTGGGAGACCAGCTTGCAGAGGTTTGGGCTTCACCTCGGCACGTCAGGGGTGCAGAAGGGGCGCTCTGCCTCTGTCAAAGGGTGGCCCTCCTCCTGGTTACAATGCAGGGCTTCTTTGGGCAGTTAGCAAAACACTAAATATGCCAGTGCCTAGAACCCTATTGTTGTTTTTAAAATTGCTTCTACTAAGTAGCTTTTTGTTTTTATTGCCGGTTTTGTTTTATTAATAAATTAAGCAGTCATTTGATTGTTATAATCATTAATGCATTTACTGATTTGTTAATTATCATAGAGATAAAAGGAGCCTATTTCAAAAACACAAGAGAGAGAACTAGCACCCACGTGCCCACTACCAGCTTAAGAAACCCTCCCAGTGCCTTCGAGGTTCCGGAGCACCCCCACCCCATCCACTCGGTGGGAGCGCGACCCTGGCTGTTGGGTTTCTCCTGGTTTTTTTTGCAGCTTCATCAGCTCAAAACTCACTGTGGCTTTCTGTAGGAATAGAAGCACCTTTCTGTGGTCTGCAGCCCATCTTTCCCCGTCAGCCCTGGGTCTGCGATTCACCCCTGCCCTGGCGCCACCCAGGGCTTCACGCCTTCTCCCCACTATATGTCGTTCGAGCATGAAAATATGCGACAGTGGGCCCAGAACACTGAAGGCCAGTGCGTGGTGTCCAGCAGTTTGCTCCTACTGTCACTGCTGCCCAGGAGCGCTCGTCCACAGGCCAGTGCTCACTGCAGGTGTGTGCAGCGTGTGCATTAGAGGCAACGGCTGGGCCACCAGGTACTGAGTGTGCTCAGCTTTACCAGGTCATGCCATCCAGGCTTCCCAAGTGACAGTCCAGCTGGTCCTCCTGCCCCGGGGATCCGAGAGCCCTGTTGCTTTATCATCCTTTGTCAGTGTTTTGCGTTTTTTTTGGAATTTGAGTTCTTCCCTTCTGGTGGTTATTCATTGTCTTTTAGTTTCCATTTCTCTGATGGGTGAGGTTTAGCTTCTTTTAAAAAACATTTTTTATTCTAATTTGTTCTATGTGACAGCAGAATGCATCACAATTCACATTACACATATAGAGCACAATTTTCATATCTCTGGTTGTACACAAAGTATATTCACACCGTTCGTGTCTTCATACATGTACTTTGGGTAATATTGTCCATCTCATTCCACCATCTTTTTTACCCCCATGCCCCCTCCCATCCCCTCCCACACCTTTGCCCTATCTAGAGTTCATCTAATCCTCCCATGCTTCCCCTCCCAACCCCACTATGAATCAGCCTCCTCATATCAGAGAAAACATTCGGCATTTGTGTTTTTGGGATTGACTAACTTCACTTAACATTATCTTCTCCAACTCCATCCATTTGCCTGCAAATGCCATGATTTTATTCTCTTTTAATGCTGAGTAATGTTCCATTGTGTATATATACCAGAGGTTTAGCTTCTATATGGCTGTTTAGTCCTTAGAAAAGTGCCAGGAAGCCAAGCACACTGGCTTACACCTTTAATCCCAGAGGCTTGGGAGGCCGAGTCAGGAAGATCGCAAGTTCAAACCCAGCCTCAGCAATAGCGAGGTGCCAAGCAACTCAGTGAGACCCTGTCTCCAAATAAAATACAAAATAAGGCTGGGGTTGTGGCTCAGTGGTCAAGTACCCCTGAGTTCAATTCCCAGTACCATATATATATATATATATATATATATATATATATATATATATATATATCATATCTCTATCATATAGTTATCTCTAGACCATTTATATATGTATGTATAAGCATATTTCCCAGTTTGTGGCTTAATGCTTCACTTTTATGATATTGTTTATAAACATATTAAACTTAGTATTATTGAATTGATAGTAGTCTCCCATTTTTTGTATTATTATGATATCCTTTGCTACCCCCAAGGTATTCATCTCTATCATCTGTAAAAGTTTTTAAGTTTTCTCTTTCTGCAATTGTGTATAATCTTTCTGGAATTGATGAGATATTGATTTGACTTCATTTACTTGTTATATTGACACTCAATTACTCCAGTATGTTAATCAAAGGACCCTTGATTCCCTATTGACCAGCAGTGTCCAGGTCAGCATGTGTGCATGGTTCTGCATTGTTCAGCCTATTTGTCTAAGACTTGTATAAGGATTCTTGCTCTCTTACAAAGTCCCCTTACCTTATTCTTTAGTAAATATGTGGGCTGTTGTTATCCCTTGCTCTTTGATAATACATTTTAGAAGCTACTTGTCAAATATGACCAAAAAATTTGTAGGAACTTTTACTGGAACTGCAATGAATCTATAAACCACTTCAGGAAAAACTAAAGATTTTAGGATATTGAATTTTGCCTTCCATGAAGATGGTATATCTTCCTTTTTATGTAGGTCTACTTTTATATCTTTCAGTACAATCTTATAATATTCCTTATACTTTACACATTCTTGTTAGATTTATTTCCAGGCACTTTATAGTTCCGATACCTTTGCAAATGCTATCTTTTAACAATCATCATCATCATCGAGTCGTAATTCACAGGCCAAAAAATTCACCCATTTAAAGTGTAGAGTTCGATCATAGCATATTCACAGAGTTTGTGTAATCATCACCAAAAAAATATAAGTGCAGAACACTTTCCTCACTCAAAAAACAAACAAATAAACCTTTTGCAGACATTCCCCACTCACCCCACTCATCCCTCCACCCAACCCCTGGCAGGAAGGGACGGTTGAGTGAGAGTGTGAATAAAGGAATTTATACTCTTGTAAGCTTTGCGACAGACGTTGCCTAGTCTTTGGTCTTTGTTTAACGATTTTGTTGTCTTCCCCTCTGTTGCTGTTTCCTCCCTGGTCTTCAGGCTGCTCTCCCAGCCTGTCTCCTCCATCCCTGTCCATCCCCTGGGCCTTGCCCACATGTCTGTTGCTACCCACTTCCCTCAGCCACTCCCCACCTGAAAGCCAGGCTGATGACCTGAGCAACTCAGAAGCCAGCTTCTGGGCTGTGGCTCTCCTGTGAGTTGGAGAAGGCCTCTTCCAGGCCTCTGGTCTCCTGCAGAGGACTCGGAATGTAAACACAGCTGACCTGATTATCCCCGCCACTTCCTCCTGCATCAGAGTTATCTCAGGTTAATTCAGGGAAGAAGCTAAATTAAGCCTTGAAACCTAGCAGCCTCTGTGACAGGCACTTTGTTGTGCTTGAGTGACTGCCATGATGGTCTTTGGTTATAAGGGCAGCACTAATTGCATCTCTTAAGACTGACCTTGGCCATCTATTCCCTGCCCTGCAGAGATGGGGAGATGCCAGAGACCTTAGAGTGCCTACTGCTCATTCAGCACAGCCTCCCAGGAGCCTGCTCCATGCTAGCACCAAAGAGGAGGGGACTCAAAAGCTCCCCCACTCAGGACTCAGTCTTTCTAAGACAGCAAATAAGAAGCAAGAGACCCTGATAAAGAGGTGACTGGTATTTGGAGAGATTTCCCTTTGGGGCAGAAGAGGGAGTCAGCTTCTGGGGTACTTTATACCTTTTATGACTTGTGCAAAATCTGGACCATAGAGTCACCAAATTAAGGGTGGGAAGCATTGATCAGTCCCACACTTATCCACAAGCAGGTGCCACTGAACTGAAAAACTGTTTACTAGGCTGGGGATGTAGCTAAGTAGTAGAGCACTTGCCTGGCATGTACAAGGCCCTGGGCTCATCCCCAACACCACCACCAAAAAAAAAAAAAAGTCAAATTGTTTAGCAGTATCCACTAAAGTCAAACATACGTGTGCTGTATGTCCCAGCCCTTCCTCTGGGTACACGAAGCTCATGGGAAATTGCACACATTTAAATTTTACATCAAAAGAAGCAGGAACTCTGTGCTTTAGACTCTAGTTGAAGTGTGCATGCTGCAGTATTTAAAGGGAAGGGTAACAGTATCTGCAGTTTACTTTGAAATGCACCAAAAAAGAAGGTGGATGGATCCAGGAGGGGAGGGTGAGTGACTAAGCAAGTACAGCCCATAACACCCAAGAGGTGGAAGCAGTGGAGCTGGGGGCGGGGTGAGTGGGTGGACACTGTGTCAAAAAATCTTTACATAAACTCTTGGGTAAATGTATACATGTGTTCGCCAGAGACACACACAGAATGACGCGCACAGAATGTGTACAGCAGCATTATTTCGTAGTCCCAAACTTGAGGCATCCCAGATGCCCATCAACAGTAGACTAGATACGTGAATGGCGAGTGTCTCCATACAGTGAAATACTGTTCATAAAGGAGAAGGAGTGCACGCAGCTCCACACAGACAGGAAGGTGAGTCTTATAAAATAGCGTTGGGGGAATGAAGTCAGGTTCGTAAAGGAACATACTATGCAATTCCATTTATATAAAATTCAAAGCCAGGCACAACTATCCTATGGTGTTAGAAGCCGTGTGATGGTTTCAGGAGAAGAGTGAATACGGGACTGGGTGGGGCAGCATGGGAGGCCCCTGGGTGCTAACCAGCTCTGTTTCTTGATCCTAGAGCTAAACTCATGTATCAAGCTGCACACTTCAAGTTTGTGCACTTGTCTGTGTTCATGATGCATGGCAAAACTATTCAAAGGGAGGAAAGAAAAGAGAGAGAGAACCAAACAGAGGCTTATCTTAGCTGACCTGCGAGAACAGCAAGCCACTCAGAGCCTGTCTAGCAAACTCAAATTGTGAAGGACGGGAAACTTGCCTTGGGGACATTCACTCACCAATGTGCACTTCATCTGCACAGCTCCTCTAGGCTTCTTGGCATGCGTGCGTCCATACAGATGTCTGTCCACGTGGGCGGTGTTCTAGATCCTGAGCCATGGCAAGGCCTGGTCCAGCCCTCTCAGGGTTTGTGTGCACAGTGGGAGGAGCCTGAGATGCTTCATTTGTCAGCCACAGGCTCGCATTCCTAGGCTCTCGTTGCACCCTTCCTGGATATGTTCCCTGAGATGTCATTCACCCCTGCACCGTCAGGAGTCTCCAGAGACACAGAACCAGGAGGAGATATATATGTGTGTTTGGGTGTGTGAATGCGCCTCTGTGTGTGTGCGGTTGTGTGAAGGGCATGCGTTATAAGCAATTGACTCGTGATTTGGAAGAGCAGCAAGCCCTCACATCTGCAGGCTAAGTCAGCTGCAGGAATCCCAGAAGGGCTAATGGTGTAGTTCCTTCCAAATCCTTCCAGTTTGAAGGTCTGCAGGCTCAGGAAGAGCTGACGGAACTTCAAAAGTTCAAGTCCAAAGACAGGAAAAAGCGGATGTCCCAGCTTAAAAGGAGCCAGGCAGGGGAATTCTCTTACTCAGGGGCATGTCCACCTTCACCATCTGCTTTTCCCAGCCCATCCACTCAATCTCATCCAGAAACATCCTCACACACACCCAGAGAGAATAATGTTTGACCACATATCTGGGCACCCTGTGGTCCAGTCTGGTTGTCACATAAAACTAACCACATCCCAGCCCTACAGGATGAAAAGCCCCCTGGGTATACAGAGTCAGAGGAAATGCAGCCCAGGGCCCTGGTGTGTCCACACCCCATCCCTTCAAGTACTTTTTAATATGGTTTGCACTAGTAATTGATAGGAAGGGAGGTTCCAGCTGCCTGCCACGCAGCCTGGATGGCCACCTTAACTGCCCTGAAAAATAAAAAATAATCGTGGTGATTGCAAAATATATCAGAGACATAAGAGAAAAGCCCAAACATGCTGGCAATTTAAAGAATGATGATAAAAAGAAGCACCCAAGTGCCCACACCCAGCTTAGCTGATGACCAGTGTCTTTGAAGGCCAGTGGTGTCCCCAGAGCACCCCTGTGCTTCTGCCTGGAGGAAGCTGCTCTCCTGGGCTTTGTGTTCATCATTCCCTTAATTTTTTATAAAAGTCCAAGTCTACACCAGCGTGCTCTTTGGTCTTGCCTGTATTGAGCGTTTATGAATTGAATCAGGTTCTGCTGGGCTGTGCTTTTGCCCCCTGGTGTCTGGGCTTCGTCCCGCTGTCCTGGGTGGCCGTCTGGCTGTTGTGGATAGTCCCTGTGGTAAAGCCTCCATGTGGCCTTCTGCTTACCTCTGAGTGCACCTCTGGGCAGCTCCCAGTCCTCTGCTATGGCACATGAGTCTGGGAGGAGCATTCCTGCCCCTGTCTCCAGGTGTGCAAAAGCAAGGCCACCTCCCAGGTATACAGCTGGGAGAGCAGGTGTAGAACATGCATCTCTTCTCTTCTCGGGGAGCCTGCACACTTCCCACATGGTACCAACAGAGGATCCCACCAGAGGCCGTGAGAGCCTCTGCTGGAACTGCCCCTTCTGTGTTGCCCTTGGGCCTCTAACAGCCTCTCTGGGCCCGTGGATCACTTCCCCTGGGTCCTGCCTGCCCCTGCCCTTATCATGCTAGCATTTCAGAATGGGTGACAGTGACACTCTGCACCCTTCCTGAGCATGCAAGACGGCACATTCCACAGGTATGACACAGCATGTGAGAGTGTGTGGCCTTCTCGCCATCGTGGGGGAAACTCCTGAGTGTTCGTATGACTGCTGGGTAGCTGCTGGTTTTCTGTGTCCAGGGAAATGGGAAAACAAGCTCCACAGAGTCACACGGTGTCAGGACATCGCCCCCAGGTCCATAAGCCATGTTCCTCTGACTCTTGGTGGCCAAGAGTGCAGTCTCCAGGCTGGGCGCAGCCTGTGTGCCATCTGTCACCCCACCCTGGGTCTAGCTGCAGCCTGAGCTTGCCAGCCCTGCATCCCACCCAGCCGCAGGGAGGGTGCTGGGAATGATAACCTGTGTGCTGCCTTTTCCCACGTCCAGGTTAGCCTGACGCGGAAGATAAAGACATTTGCAACCAAGATGGTAATCACCAGTGGAAATGACGAGGACAAAGGAGGCCAAGAGAAAGAGAGTAAAGAGGAAAGTGTCCTGGCGATGCTGGGCATCATTGGGACCATCCTGAACCTCATCGTCATCATCTTCGTGTACATTTACACCACCCTGTGAATGGCCCAGAGCCCCTGGGGGCCTCGGGATGGCCGCGAGACAGGAGTCCTGTGTGTTCACAGGTCAGTGACCAGAGGCCGCGAGGACAGGAAGCTCGACCTACACACCCCGCTCCATCCAATGCACCCTCGAACTTTACAAAAAGGTCTCGAATAAACCGATCCTGCTGCAAGGAGCAGACACTAAAGCACAATGAACCCAACAAAACTCATTCACGCCACAAGGAACTCAGCGTCTTTGGCGGGGGGCCCAGGAGGAGGCTTGGAAGACCAGCCTTCGGCACCGGTGGTGAGCGCATGGGTGCAGAAATTCATCATCCCAGATCGCTGACGACACCGTGCTGGAAAAGATGAACGGGGCAGGCACAGCTCAGCCGAGCATCTCCCTGGACCAGAGTTCCCTCCGGTCTCCTTGAGCGGTCGAGTGCAGTAGACCACGGGGCAGTCCTCCGACAGACATCCCATTCATTACAAGTGTCTAACTATTTGATACCTGGGAGATGACTTATTTTTCTTTTTTTCATTGGCTTGATGTGTGTATCTGTTCATATCAAGGTTTATAAATATATATTTTTAATAAATGTGCTCTATTTTTTAGCATGAACCAAATATTTGGAGAGGCACTTCTAGATTGATAGTGCTTCCCTGCTTTTAACCGATTTGCCCCCTCATCTGCAAAAGTTCTTTTCTGTATCCATTCTAGTCCTCTGGTCTCCTGTTGAATCTTGTACCTTTGCACTCTTGTTCTCTCTCTCTCTCTCTCTCTCTCTGTCTCTCTCTGTCTCTCTGTCTCTCTCTCTCTCTCTGTCTCTCTCTCTGGTCAGGAGAACATTTTTCCATACTACCAACCATGGTCTTTGTTGGTGCATGTTGTAAGAGTGTCCATTGAGCGGCTTTTTGTTATACTGGAGATATAAAATGATCGTGGGCATGCAGGCCATAGATGCACCCTATCTGTACCGAAAATTATGCATGAACATTGGCTGAGTGATCGATGAGCTGTAAAGAAATTTCAAAGGACTACCGTTGAGGAAGAGGAGTGTGGCTCTAATGGCAGATGGACTCCTGGACAGAACATTCCAGCGTCTTACTGGCCGCATTATTATCTCATCCTTGTAACCATTCATTTATCAGGTTTGGGTTTCCAGGACTGAGAGGTGGGAAGACCCGAGGTGGGGGCTCAGCATTGGGTGCCCTAGCCAGACGCCCCGGTCCTCTTTAAAGCTGGCAGGGTGTAAATGACATACACCCTCCCTATTGCGAGGACACTCTTGGGACAGCAGCCTTTCAAGGGCAGTGTAAGGGGTTCCGTGATTGCCCTAACAGATTGCTGCGTTTCTTGAAGTTCTTGGTTTACACCTACGTGGAGCTATTTCCTCCCTGGCAGGTGGAGTGATACAGATTCACCCTCTTCTGGTTGCCTGTGTTGAGCCCTTGCCTGCCTGCAGTGCCTGGCCTTAAAGTGAGGGTCCCTATTCTTTCTGCCAGTGGGCGGGGAAAGCAGCAGTCTGCCTGGTTGACTTTAAATGATGCCAAGGAGGTCTCTTCCTCCTGTCTTCCCCTCCTTCCTGAAATTCCACCAATAGAGAACCATTTCTTGGGCTCTGCCAAGGGACCAGACTCTTATAAAGCAAATGCCCCTGAGCACCTTTCCCTGACACTAATTGATCAGGTACCTTCTCTTCTCCTCCAGAAGGAGGGAAGCTAAGGTGTGTTTAGGCCACACTGTGTGCCAGGCACTTGGTATGCAAGTCATGGAACCCTCATCGTAGCCGTGTGAAAGAGGGAGTCTTTCCCCATGTTGTAGAGGAGAGATTGGGAGACTCCCCAAGATCCCGTGGCTGGAGTGGAGTCAGAACTCCAACCGCCTTCCATCTGGTTCCTTAGCTGAGTGAGGCCCAGAGAGGACGTGGAGGTGAGGAGGTCCCAGGAGGGTCAGGACTCAAAAGCCCATCCTTCTGCTGAGGTCCAGCTCTGCACACCTCCCTCCCCCTCCCCAGTAAAAGTAAACAACCCCTGGGAGCTCCTCAGGCTCTAGCAGGATGTCCCACAAATCAGGACAAAAGGGTGGTGAGAAATAAAAGAACTATCAGGGAGAGGGGCTCTCTGACCGGAGTGTGATTCTGGAAAGACCATGTGAAATTCCAACAGTGAACAGATAAACAATAAAGGTGCAATGGAAAAAAAACAAAAAACTCCTAGTGCCCTTTGTTTTCGTCCAGGTGCCTTTGTCGATCCCTATTTTTAATTTTATTTTAAAAAATAATCCAAAAACTTGAATGTGATTCTTTTAACACATTTGTTTGGTTAGGCCTGCAGAAGCCCCCGTGATTTTTTTCAATTACACTAATTTCGGAATTTATTGAGAGGAACAACTGTCTTTGCAATCCTCAAAACAGCTCCCTATGGTTCTTCCAGGTGGTCCTGATCCACAGTCCCCGGCAGTGCATGCCAAGCCCAGCAGGGACCAGGAACACAGCACTCACAGCCCCCATGTCTGCAGCCCTGTGAGGAGGTGGAGAGAGAAGCTGCCCAGGGCTGGCTGGCCACCAGCTGTCACCATCTACCTGAGCCCCAGCTGGCCTTGACCAACTATGGCAATATGTAACATGACACCAGGGCTCTATCCCAGCACTTAGACTCTCCTGTGGGACACAAGACAATCCCACCACACCCGTGTACTTTTTCTCATGTTGCCAGATGCAGGAAAAGTCTCTGAAAGGTGAATTGGCTTTTCTGAAGCCACGTGAGCCACGTGCTGGCACAGCAGAAGCAGATCACCCCCATGAGAGAGAGAGAGAGAGTGTCAGTACCCTGCTGGCCACAGCTGTGGGCTTGATCTCTCTCAGAGCGGGCTGGATGGTTGGGTCTCACAGTAGATTCCCCTGAACCCGCCACTTCTTTGCCACAGCCCAGCTGACCCGGGGAGTGTGGCTGAACTGATGCTCCTCACTGCTACTCCTGGAAAGCCACTCAGAAAGCCAGAGTCCCTGCAATGGCGGGTCAGACATGTGTCTGGCCGTGTACACGGTGTAGTGGTCTTGACCTGCAGGGTGCTTGTCCTGTGGCCAGAAGCCACCTGATCCTGCATCCCATCTCTGCCTCTTGTGATTCGAGTGACCACAGACACCTCACCATCCTGGGGTGTCTCGAGGGGCTCTGGGAGGTCCATGTGACAGAACCTCCTGAGGAACAGCACCTGGCCTGGCCCCGGTAAGTGCCCAGGGAGCAGAGAGCTCCAGCTGCCACATGAAGGCAGTCGGGGCGCTGTCGGGAAGGTACTGCAGAAGGTGCCGCAGGTCTGTGATCGCGTGTGTTTGCCCCCAAATCCCATTCTGTAGGCATTTCCTCTCCTTTATCTGATGTAGACGGTGCAACCCAGGATGGTGAGCCGACCCACCTGGGTTGCAGGCACCCTGTTCTCCACTTTTGCAGCCAAAAAGTGACATTTAAATCCTCAGGGAAAGAGCCTCAAGTGGCCTGAGGCTCAGTGGCGGGGAGAGGACGCCAAGGACTGTTAAGTTCATTATGAGGGATCTGGACCCTGCGAAGAGGAGCAGGGTCTTAGGGTCCCGCTGCTTCTACAGGATGGGAGGGGTGGGGCAGAGACACCCTCCTCCTAAGATTGTTTTTTCTTTTGTTTTAACCAACAGAGCAATTGAGACCCAACTGACCCAAAGTCATATAGCTTGAAATCAAGGTTTATAGTGGCTTTAAAGAAATAATAATAAAGCCCCTGATTCCTGATGGATTGCAAGGTTGTCCTGTTGCCTGTGTTTCTGTGATTTCAGAACAGTTTTGAGGATCCTAAGCCGGCAGGAGTATGGTACCCAGGCCCTGAGGAGCACACCCTTGGGGCCCTTTCTACCTGGCTCCTCCAGCTCCCAGGGCACCCTCTCCTGCAGGGAGGCCAGAGGGCACCTCATGGAGGTTCTACAAAGGAGGAAGGTGACCAACTCAGTCCTTCCTTGCCTTTCTGTAAGACACATGCGTGATCCTGGGTGAAAGAGAATCATGATTTTAAAATGGGTCCAGTGGCCCACGCCTGTCATCCCAGCCACTTGGGAAGCTGAGACAGGAGGATCTCATGTTCAAAACCAGCCTCAGCAACTTAGCAAGACCCAGAGAGACCCTATGTCTAAATTATATATATATATATATATATATATATATATATATATATATATATATATATTTTTTTTTTTTTTTTTTTTTTAAGGCTGGGGATGTGGCTCAGTGGTTATGTGTCCCTGGGTTCAATCCCCAGAACCAAAAGAAAATTTTAAAAGAATTCCAATTTTATAAAATTCTATACAAATCCTTTTTAAAAAAGAAAATCATCCCCAGATCTCGACCTGCTCGTACTTGGTGTGCGAGTTACAGACCTGGTAGCTTGTGATCTGTTTGGCAAGTCCATTCTCCACATTTTAAATTCCTTTGCCTTTTTGGCAGGAACACACTTTCCTTCAATGTCCCTGTATTCCTTGTCATTTTACGGTGGACAGCATCCCATATTTCTGTGCTACGTCCAAAGGCAGTCAAGGTGACATCCTTGAATGGACATCCAGACGCCTCACCATCAGCAGTAGGTCCCATGCTGTAATTTACAACATGGCCTCACGCTGTGACCACTACTCCCAGGTCACTTTTTCATGAGCATTTATGGGCACACTTCCATTCAGTGGCAGTGTCTGTCTGAGGTTCCCTTTAGATGGACCATCACAGATTTCCCTGCTCTCTTACAATGGGACCTTAAGGTTCTTGTCAGTGTCTTACCATAATTCTGCCTGTTGTTTAAAGCATTCCAAGTGCTGCCCTTGCCTCCCCCAGGATCGCTTCAAGTGGTCTCAAGTGTCATTTTGCAAAAAGCCACTAGGATGGCAGATGGGATGTCCCTTAGCAACACACACCCAAGTGACCCCTGGTTGGCAGCCCTGGAGTGGGACTGCTGGGCAAATGATCGGGCAAATTTGGAGCCATGGATCCCAGGGAGCCCACCTGGGCCAGGAGCCTGGTTCGGAGACCCCAGCATCTGGCGGTTGCTCTGGTCACTTTTTCCACCTGGGTCTCCTCATCTCTGGAAAGGCGAGGCCATCTGGGTCACAGGTCATGATGAAATGAAATGAGACAATGCAGAGCGTTCCCAGGAGCCATGGTGCTGCTTGGGGGGGGCGGGGTGGCCCTGTGCACGTGACAGACAGGTGGGCAAAATGGAGGGAAGTGCTCCAAGTAGTCAGTATCTCGCTGTCTCTCTCCTGTTCCTCCCTCTCTTCTTCCCTCCTCTTCCTTCCCTATCCTGGCCCCGTTCCCTTCCTCTCTCTCCTCTCTCCTCTCCTCCCCTCTAAACACAGCTCTCCTGGAAGACCCCACAGGTCCCACCTCCCTAAAGGCAGGACTCTGATGGCACACCTCCAGAAAGTCCCCTGTGGGCTGGATGTCCCTCTGACACCGCAGCATGACGAATCTTCCCTCCCCTGGGAAGCAGATGGCATGAACAGACTGCTCATATTTTCTCTTGTTCATAAACATGACACAAAACTGCACATACATTTCCCAGAAGATGAGCCGCCTGTTGCCGTGAGAAACAAGGCCATGTAATATCTGCACATCTCCTCCTCCAAGATGGTCCAGAGCTATGCTTCTTTGCTTTTCCTACTTCTATTAGAGAACAATGTGGAAATTTCCAGAATGCGATCAAAGAGCCTGGTTTGGATATCTCCAGGAGACATTACAGGTCATCCCACAGCCCGCTGGGTCAGTGGCCCACCAGGGACCTGGAGACTTGGCTTCAAAGCTGGGGTGACCCACTCTGTCATGGCCCCTACTCACCAGCTGGACAGTACCCATCCACATCCTGTTCAGGTGATGGAGACCACCACCTCCCAGCCAGGAGCCGGAAGGTGCAGGGCATTGGCTGAGTGGTCTTCAGCATTGTATTAGTGATAAATCAAAGGACAGCATATTTTGCTAATCTCGTCTCATCGGGACCAAAGGAATCAAAGTTAGAACAATCACAGTGAGGAGGATCAGCCCTAACTCTGAAAAGATCCAAGGCCTGCCCTTCCTCTCTCCCTCATCCCCAAGCTACCATCTTTCTCTTAACCAGGAAGTGGCCATTTCTGCTGTGGAAGGCCAAAGGCATGACTGACCCATCAGCATGGACCAGTCACAAATCAGAGCTGCTGAGGTGTGCCCTGTTCCCTCTCACTTTGGGACCTCCAGCCTGGAAGACTGCCTCGGGGTACTCCCACACCCACCTGCATATCCCAGGATAGTGGGGTCACCGGAGTTCACTGGAGTCCACACATAGTTGGCGTGCCCAACCCCCTGTCACTTCCCAAGGAGACTCATCTTTGTACATCTTGGGACAAAATCCAGGCAGCCCACCTCAGCACAGAAGTCCCTCCCTCAGGTGTTAACACCCTTCCCTTCTCGCCATCCCATGAGCCCCTTCATCCCAGCCATTCTCTGACCATGTTTGGTCTCTTCTTTCTTTAGTAGCTTTGTTCCCAGTTCTAAAGAGTCCAGGTTGGTGTTCCGAGTTCTAAAGATTCTGCCATAGGACTTTGGGTTCTGAAGCTCTGAGATCCTCAATATGAAAGAGTCGTGTGTACTCGGCTCCAAGCGGGGACTCTGGTTTGATGCCGGCTTGGCCCCGGGAAGATGCCTATCACCTTTTCCTCCAGAAAAGTCAAGGATGATTCCATTGCCTGTGGCATGTGAGCAATTATTGTGTGCAGAAAACCTCTCTCACTCCTACCAAGGACCCCACCTCTGTTTCTGAGGACCAGGAGGTCACCCAGAAATCAAGATGAGATTTGAAAACAGAAAACGAGCATTGAAGCCCCAACTCTATCACTTACTGACCACTGATCTTGGACTAAATCCTGAGCGTTTCTGAACCTTCATCTTCTTGTCATGACTTCTGTCATTCTGGTCCTTGATGCTGTGTGAGTCACTTTATGGGTAATAATATTGGGGGAGCTGGCTGTATGCGCCTATCAGCTGTTAATCATGGTAATTAAAAAGACAGATGAAAAACAGATAAACAGATGTGTGTTTAATATTTTCTACTAATGAATAATGGTTAGGATACAAGATTCAGACAAGCATTTGACAAAGTCTAGTACCCATTCATGATTCTTAGGAATGTCTTAGCAAACTAGAAAAACTTAGGGAACTTTCTCAGATTCAATCATATTTCAAGAGGCTTTTACTGTCAAAGTTGAGTGCAACGTCTTCTGAGATGGTGGCCGAGGTCCGTCTAATTAAAAAACTAAATATTAGGAACTTAGGAGGAGAGATGTGTCAAAACACAGCTCAGTAAGACTTTCAGAGATTTGAGATTCAAGCTCTGTGTTGTATCCACAAGAAAAACAAGCAGAGGAGTAGATTTTGCAATGGCAAATGTATGTGTTGTGGCTAATAGGGCCGGATGGGATGAACTTTTGATGGACTTCAACCTCTTTATTCCATGTGATCCTCAGCAGTGGAGTGGATGGAGCTGGAGACTGTCCACCAGGAATTAGCCACATTCTTCTTCAGCTACAGGCCAAGACTCACATCCCCCTTGCTGCAGAACTTCTGCACTTCTGCAGAAGCAGCTAGAAGAGCTCATGCTGTGTTCCGGATCTCTGCACCAGTAGCAATAATACTCAAACTGGGCAAAGTAAATGGGAACATTTCCCAGCTCATCATACGAGGCCAACGGCACCCTGATACTAAAATCCGATAAAGATTAAAAAAAAAAAAAAAGCATCAGTATCTCTCATAAATATTTAGTCAGCTTTTTCATTCCTGACACCAAAAGACCTGACAAGAACCACATAGGTGAAGAAAAGTTTATTTGGGGCTCACGGTTTCAGGGTCTCAGTCCACAGATGGTTGACTCCACATCTCTGGGCCTGGGGTGACATTGAATCTCATGGCAAAAGGGTGTGGCAGAGGAAAGCAGCTCAGGACCTGACAATCAGGAAGCAGAGAGCTCCACTCACCAGGGACAAAATATCCATGTCCCCATCGGTCACCTCCTCCAGCCACACCCTACCTGCCTACAATCACCACCCAGTAAATCCATTCAAGTAGATTAATGCACTCATTGGGTTATCGATTAGATTACTGATTAGGCTCTCCTAACCCAATGTCACACCTCTAGACTTTCTTGTATTGTCTCACACATGAGCTTTCGGGGGAAGCTTCATATCTAAACCTAATAGACGTAGATGCAAGTCATGTTAAAATTAGCAAATGCGTAAAAAGAAATAATAAACTATGACAAAGTGAGGTCTAGCTCAGAAATACAAGGTTGATTTAACAATTGGAAATCAGTCAGCATAGTTCGCCGTATTAACCAAATGAAGGAAGAAAAGCATGAAATCATCGTAATAGATGCGGAAAAAGCATTTGACAAAATCTAGTACCCATTCATGGTTTTTAAGAATGTCTTAGCAAACTAGAAATACAAGGGTACTTTCTCATAGTTAGATGGTTTATACATGCTAGAGACGGTCTAAAAAGAAAAACTATAGCTAACGTTATACCTAATGATCAAAAACCAAATGCTTTTCCTCAAAATGGAGCCAAACACTAATGCAAAAAAAAAAGTACATGAAGCAATTAAGAATAGATTTGAATAACATATACAAGACTTGTGCATGAAAACTAGAGATATTTGCTAAGAAATATTCTAAAAGATCTGAATATATGGATAATATTCCATATTCCATGGATCCAAGACTTAATATTATAAAAATTACAGTTTTCTCTGAGTTTGATCCATGCATTTAACAAAATTCCTATGAAATCTCAGCTGTCTTTGGGGTCTGAAGCTGATTCTGAAATGCATATGGAAACCCAAAGGACCAATAATAGCCAAAGCAGTTTTTTAAAAGAATAAAGTCTGAGGGCCCAAAGCCGCTTGATTTTAATACTCACTGTAAAGCTAGAATGAAAGAGAAAAAAGTGGTTTTGGTGTAAAGAGTGACAAGGATATCAATGTAATAGAATAGAAAATCCAGAAATAAATTCATACCTAATAGGCCAATTGACTTTTGGCAAAGTTTCCAATGCAGCTTAATTAAACAAATAGTGCTCAAACAATTGAGTATCTTTATAAGGAAAAAATGAACCCTGATCCCTTAACTCACACTGTGTACAAAATTAATTTGTATGTAGTTGGGCCAAACACTAATGTCAAAGCTAAATCTGCATATCTTCTATAAGAAAATGCAAGGGAATATCTACCCAAACTTGGGATAAGAAAAGATTTCTTAAGTAGGACACTGAAAGCATGCATCATAAAACAATGCATAGATAAATTAGACTTCATTTCATTTCAAC
Organism: Marmota flaviventris; assembly: GCF_047511675.1. Lineage (NCBI taxonomy): Eukaryota > Metazoa > Chordata > Mammalia > Rodentia > Sciuridae > Marmota > Marmota flaviventris. The sequence continues at coordinate 10,062,366 of NC_092499.1, read as the reverse complement.
TTCTACTCATCAAAAGACACCATTAGAAAATGAAAAATGAGACTTAAACTGGAAGAAAGCATTCTGGATATATTCATCTGACAAGGAGATTGTTATTAAAATATGTGAAGATGCTACGACTCAGGAGGAATAAAGACAGCCCACTTTTTTAAAGTGAGCCAAAGACTTCAACAAAGGACCAACAATGTGATTGACAAACATCATTCATCACCCTGGAAATGCCACCTGCACTCCTGTGTTCATTCAAAATATAGGTTTTGCATCTTGTTTGAATCTTCAGGGTCTCTAACATTCTTTGCTAGGGTCTCTAAGATGTCACCCATACCTTGCAGCCACAAGGTCACACTCAGTGAGTCTGGAGAGGACCAACTGGAGGTGTGACCAGAAGGAGAGAGAAATGGGTTGTGGTGAACAGGGAGCAGCCTCCACCATTGGAAGGGGGGGCGGGCCTGTGGCCTAAGCTCTGGGTCAAAAGCCAGTGCTGCAGCCCATGGGAGCTGTCAGAGGCTGACATGCAGGAAAGTTAATCCATCCAAGTGGCCCTGGGCGTCCAGGACAATGGCCCAGCTCAAATCCCCCATGGGAGGAAGAGAGGGTCTAGAGAGAAGGCCAGAAGCAGTCCACAACAAGGAGAAGCCACGCCCTGTCCCAGGCCATGCCAGCCCATGGAAGGAGGAACAGAGAGCCACACGCTGGCCTCTGCACTCAGCGTCCAGCTAAAGACACTGCCCATCAGTGTCACTGATAATCAAATAGAAAAGGAGCAAGGACAGGGAATGGAAGGGAGGAGACAGGAGGACTGATTGCCGAGGACAGAGGCTGGGTGCATGGCCACTGCCACTTGTCTCTCTTTTGTGGGAGACAAACTTCACACACTCCCAGGTTCCTGTCTTGTGGACTGAATGAGCTCCCACGGCTTCAATAAAGAGTGGAGAAGTGGGGAGACAAGGTCAGCTCTTGAGATAGGGCATAGCCAGCACGTGTGGGACCTGCCCCCCACTAGCTACAGGGATATGGCATGAAGCATCAAAAGCATTTTCTGCAAATAACTCCCACTAGTGCTATTTTGTTATTTCAAGAGGAAGCAGGGTCATTTGAGAATCTCTGGGGGTGTAAAACCTTCAACTAGCACTTCCCAAAGACGGGGGCCAGAAGTGAGCTTGGGCAAAAGGGTGGATGTTGCCTTCAGAGTTTGTAGGAGGCTCTTTGCTTAAAACATCACCTTCTCTTTGCACCTGTTCACTCTCCATCAACCATTTGTGGCCCTACTATGCTCCATGATCTGCCAAGTCTCCGGTGATACGGTCATGAGTAAGGCCGTATGTCGACTTTTCCAAGAGGACAGCAAGCTGAGGTCAAGTTTAGACTGTAAAGGGTTTGTTAAGGCAGAGGAGGAAGCAGGAGTGGTAGGAAGAGCCTCACCAGCAGGGAGTCTGGGAGCAGGCTGCCCAGGAGTCTGCTGCAAGGGTCAGCAGAGGCCCATGGATTCTAGGCTTGGTTGATAGCCCATGGTGCTGGTGGGAGGTGGAGGAATCCTTCAGATGTGGAGCCAGTTTCCATGGAATTTCTCACAGACTCTCAGTGAGTCCTCCCCTGGGACCACAGGATCTGGTGACTCATTTACTCATTCGTCCCACAAGCAGCAACTCCAAGACACCAGGCACCGTGCTGGGCAGAGGCTCCAGAGACCATGAGGGGGAACTGATTCACAGTCTAGTTGGGGAGCCAGACATGGAACTATCCAATTGCCCCCTGAAGCTTCACTCTGCCTGGGATAAGATGGGAGGTCGTGGGAGGCTTCCTCAAAGAGATGGCTCTTGGAGAATGAGTAGGATTTGGCCATGGAACTAAAAGAGGAAGATGTCCTAAGCATTGGAACTAAAGGGGGAGAGAAGGAGGTAGTCCCCAGTCCCAGGCCCAACTTATGGGTGTAAATGCCAGGACACATACTCTCGTCTCTCTCCTCTGCTTTCTGGTAACACTGAGTTGTCTCAGAACCTGATGTTTTCAGGTTTTTAACTTCATGATTTTCTCACCTTATGTACAGTTAATTTTCAGGCTCACACGATTCTTACAGAGTTGTCTTTTGGGTGTGAGTAATCTGTCTTCAATTGGTTGGATGCCATAAGTGTCCATAATTGTGCCATCCTCCTGACAAGAGCCCCAACTTCTATAATATTTCTGCCAGGAGGAGGCCGTGGTCTGGGCTCAGACTGGCTCTGCTCTGCACAGAGGTGCTCCCCAAACCAGCTCTTTTGTAAGCAATCAAATATTAATATAAAGGGTGAATAATTCATTGTGAATGCCTGAGAAGCTTAGAGGCTATCCTCAAGGTACATCAGTGACTCTAAAGACCCAGCTATTTCCACCAAATTCTAAGTGAGAGAGGTGCTGGTACAGAGCAGGGGCCCTGAGACGGGGCTGCCTGGATTTGAACCCAGCCCTGCACTTACTCACTCTGAGAAATGTCATCTGTCTGTGTCTTGAGATGCTCTCACCCCTCCCTGCTGTGCTCTGTGCTCCAACCGGCCACACTCCATGGGCTGAAGTAAGAGGCACCCTGGACCTCTGGCTTCCAGCTGGGTTCACCCAGTGGAAGCCCATGTAGACCTCAGGAATGGAGGAGAGGGGTGAGGAGTATCCTTCCCCAGCTCCCTCCCTCCAGTTGATCACTGGGGGCTCAGCCAAATCCCTCATCTCCTCTTAGGTGACCTCTCCACGTGGACCTCTCTTCCAGCTCTGGAGACCATTCCCTCTTCTCACCCTCTGACTCAGTGATGGTTGCAGCTCCCTGAGGTGCTGATCCCAAGGCATGGTGCCACTGCCTGTAGCTCTCTCTCTAAATGCCATCCCTGCCACTATGTGAGATTGAAGCTTATAAAATTGCCATTTTTGGAGATCCAAATGATCAGATACTATAAATTTCAAAGATTCAATCTCATAAGTTGTTCTTCTATCAAAACTTCAATTTTTGTGTGTGCAATTCCCTAACATGACTTTGACTGACACAGAAGGTGTGTGACCTTGGGCTCAGTGGCAGTGCCTAGCCGTGGGAGGCACTGGGTTTGATTCTCAGCACCACATATAAATAAGTAAAATAAAGGTCCATTGACAACTAAAAACAAAACAAAAACAATTTTTTAAATTCCCAACACACCACTTCACTTCACATTTCCAGCTGTGTAGACAGACCTTGGGTGAGCTACTCAAATTCTCTGAGCTTCTTGATCCATAAACAGAGTCCAACTCATGCTGTTGTTGTGATTATTCAGTCAATTAACATCATTTCATGGTAATTGATCAACAGTAACTGCCTGTTATTCTAAACTCTGTTCAGTGTATGTGAGAGGCAGGTGGAGGGGTGCCCTGTACAGGAAACCTTCAGTGATCATGAGCCCTTGGCCTGGGGGTCAGCACATCTCAGCACACTTGTCAGGCACCACAGAGTGAGGCGTCTCAGATGCACTAGGCCACACGTGTCAACTAGTCACTTAACATAAATTATACTTACTTGTGATGGGCACCGTCCTACCCCTCACATACACCACCTCAATCAATATTGTGCTTCTATCCTCATTTCACAGATAAACCCCAGAGAGAACAAGTAGCTGGTTGTGAATCTAAACCTGCCTGACTCCTGAGCTTCTCTGCTTGAATATTTTGGGAGGAGCTATCACCATTTAAAAAAGATCAGACGGGTCTTGATCCCTTTCTATTAGGCTCTGATGGCTACAGGTTTTGAAGCTCTCAGGCCTTCATCTCCGTGGTCTTCTGATCTCCTGCCTTTGGAGACAGCCCCCACACAAGATGGCCCCATCTTACAAACTATTTGGCACCCAAAAGGGAAGTGTGGAGACTCCCTGGACCTCTTCCTTCTCTCCCAGAAGCACTCAGCTTCCCCCTGGTGCTCAACTCTCCCCCTGCATGGCCTCCCCACCCCCATTCCTAGAAGCCCTGTCTTCCTGGTCCTGCTTGTTGGGCTGACTCTGCCACTTGCTCCTGTGTGACCTCCATGACATCATTTCCTCTCTCTAACCCTCATTGCCTCCTCTTTGACTCAGTGGCCGTTGCCCTTGGTAGTGAGAATCCAAAGAGACCTTGGAGGTGTTTTGGTAATTGTAAGGCGCTCTCCTAGCTAACATTACTGTCATCCTCTCCAACATCATAGAGAGCCAAAGGGTGATTGAAAAACCAGCCTCTATCTCAGAGCAAAGCCTGTCCTAGGAAGGGACATCACCTTTGTCCTTGGAAAAACCCACAGAGCACTCCTAGGCACATTCCCACCCTGCTAAGTTGTTTATCTACAAATAACAGGAGAGATCTGCTGCGCCAGGTTTCCCTGACTCAGTCAGGCTAGGTGGGGATCCATAGCAACCCCCTAGCAGCCACCAATCAGCATGAGACAGGGAAATACCTGGGATGCCAGATGACCCTCCCAGTTTCCGGTGGTTGATAACAAGTTGGGAAACCATGTAGTTCAGCACGAACACCCCTCTTGGCTTAAACCAATCAGTTCAAATGAATACCCCTTTTGTACTGACCAATCACCCCTACCCAACTTGTTCCCGCCAGTGAATGTGCTAATCATGTTTTAGAGTTGTTATTTGATTTTCCCGCGGTGTGTGATGATTTGCTATGATGTATGTGAAGTCCCTGCCCTCTCCAAAGAATGTATAAAATTGCTGCAAACCCTGGGCTGGGGCCTCTCAGCGTCACCAGTTGCTGTGTGTACAGGCGGAGGACCGAGCCAGCTCGCAATAAACACCTCTTTGCTGCTTACATCGATCTTGGGTCTCTGGTAGTCTTTGGGGGTCCCGAATTCGAGCATAACATGATCAGAAAACTCAGAGCAACTTATACTGACATCCAGAACAAGCGGAGATTGTCCCCATCTCAGGTTGGTTCTCCATCAGTTTGCTCCAATCACATTCGATTGTGGTTCTTTTCTCTCCAGCTTCAAGTCCTTAGTTAGAGGTGTGGTCTCAAAATTTAGATGCCTAAACCAACCCTTTGAGAGTTTGGAAGAAAATGCAAATCCCTGTCTTTTGAAATTAACTGTTACGTATGCATATCAAGTATGTAAGCATTGCTGCAGTGTCAAAGACAGACTGCAGAGAAACCATGGACATGTGCAGTCCCCAAGAGAAGCAGACAGCACCGTGACTAGGTGCCAGCCATCTTTGCTGGGTGCTTATTATCTTGGCTCGTGGTTTCCCTCTCTGAGCTGATGGTGTTGTTTGCAATTGTAAAATGGCATAATAAATGCCTCTCTCACAGGATGGATGCGACAATTGATAAGTATCCAAATGTAAAACACTTGGGACAGTTCAAAGTCCAGACAGGGGTCCCTATTTGCTCTTGTTACCATTATACCATGTGAGCGTGGGGTTGGGGAGGAGAGGGCTACTATTCATGTATAGCACCTACTCTTCATGCCTAGCTGTCATGATTTTTCTCCATATTACTCCCTCTCTCTGAAATACTTTTCCTGGGGCTAGGATGTGAAAAACCAGCCTCTACCTCAGAGCAAAGCCTGTCCAAGGAAGGGACATCACCTTTGTCCTTGGAAAGACCCACAGAGCACTCCTAGGCACATTCCCACCCTGCTAAGTTGTTTATCTACAAATGAGATCTGCAGCACCAGGTGTCCCTGACTCAGTCAGGCTAGGTGGGGACCCATAGCAACCCCCTAGCAGCCACCAATCAGCATGAGACAGGGAAATACCTGGGATGCCAGATGACCCTCCCAGTAGTTTATGGTGTTGGGAAACCACGTAGTTCAGCATGAACACCCTCTTGGCTTAAACCAATCAGTTCAAATGAACACCCCTTTTGTACTGACCAATCACCCCTACCCAACTTGTTCCCACCAGTGAATGTGCTAATCATGTTTTAGAGTTGTTATTTGATTTTCCCGCGGTGTGTGATGATTTGCTATGATGTATGTGGGGGTCCCTGCCTTCTCCAAAGAATGTATAAAACTGCTGCAAACCCTGGGCTCGAGGCCTCTCAGCGTCACCAGTTGCTGTGTGTGCATGCGGAGGACCGAGCCAGCTCGCAATAAACACCTCTTTGCTGTTTACATCGATCTTGGTCTCTGGTGGTCTTTTGGGGGTCCCGATTTTGAGCAAAACAGATGGAGGTTAGTGGCTGAGTGCTTGCCAAGTGTGCACAAATGTAAGGATCTCGCGAAACGTCGGAGAAAGAGACCACCAAGTGACCACTCATGCAATTGGCAGAAGGGGGATTTATTGAACCAGCATGCTGGGGCTCCGTGCCCACTCAAGAAGGGAGAGCAGCCCAGAGCCCCGAGCAGGGTCTGAGCACTGCTTAAGTACACTTTTGGGGGAGGGCGGAGGGCTTTGTATACATCAGAACAAATCATCATGAGGCGCGGGAAAATTGAATAACAACTCCTAAACATGATTGGTTCATTCATTGGCGGGAACAGGTCAGGCTGGAGTGATAGGTCATTCCTAAGGAGGGGGTTACATTTAAACTGATTGGTCCAGGCCCTGCAATGCCTACGTGCGACCACACAGAGCCCTTATTAAACAACCAATAGTCAGGGGAAATATTTACTGGGCAGTTCCAAGCATTGTCTCAACAGCTACAGAAATTTCAGGTTTTGCAGGTAGCATAGAATCCTAACAATACCTAATCCTTTACATTTTAACTCAGACCTTGCAGCTTAGAAACTTTACAACACCCGGTCTTTTACCCTTTAACTTTTACGCTTTAACTTCAATTTCTTTTACCCTTACACAAGGCCTTGGGTTCGATTCCCAGAAAAAGAGACTGAAATACCTTTCTTTTGCTTGACTTGGCTCAGGCATCACCCCTTCCAGGAAGCCTTCCCTTCCTTCCCCTGTGCCTCCCCTGGTGAGAGCAGGGAGCCCTGTGGACACCCGCAGCCCCTCGTCCCCACGGTGCTCTGACTGGCCTCCTGACAGTGGAGCTTTGGGACTGACAGCATCTTCCCGGCCCTTGGCATGCTCAGTTCCCGCCAGAAAGGGACACACAGTGGATGCTTCTAGAACACAGGAGTTCAGATAAATGGAGTTTTTCTGAATTAGAAACAAAACTGCCTTCAAATCCAAAGCAATTTGCAAGCCTAGCCCTTGTGCCTGGGGAAAACAACAATATCGGAAGAAAATGAGCCACCCCCCCACCGCCTTCCGGAAGAAGCAACTAAGGTTCCTCCCTCTAAAGAAACATTAACTCCACCCAGAAATAAATCCCTGATGAGCCTCCCAGGGAGGCCATTAGTGAGCCACTCACCACTGGCAGCCATCTTCCTGCAAACACAGCCATTGACTCAGGACTGAGTGCTTCCCTCCTGCTCAGTGGGGTGCCCAGCCAGAGGGATGCTGGGCAATTACAGGAGACTAAATATTTCAGCAGCGCAGAGGAAGCTCCTCAGCAGCCGACAGGAAGCTGTTTCTCTTTCCTTTAAAGTGTTTATTAAAATACAAAGTTAAACCCAGCAAGGGAGTTTTTCTATCTCCCTCTCCAATTAGTCAGTTTTTTCAATGTTGAAGCTTTTCTTGCTTTAGCAAACCTGCAGGACCTGTGGGTAGAGTGCCTTCCCCACAGGACACCAGGGGGTGTTCCAAACTTGCAATCAGTCAGATTCAAATCCGACTGCCCCCCCAACACACACACACACAGACACCCATGAGCTAGCTGTGAGGTCTTCTGCAAATCACGTCTGGACTTTCTGAGCTTCAAGGTCAAGAAAATGGGGATAGCAATAGCTGCCCACTAGCCCAAGGGCCAGCACATGAGGGTAACTGGCCACCCCGTCTTTCTCTGAGCCCCTGTGTTGCTCAAGCTCTGGGAAGCCAAGAATAAAACAGGAGGTACAGCCTGCCCAGTCCCAGGGCACAAATCGAGAACAGTGCCTGCCACTATGGCAAACCCACTCACCTCCCATGACCATTCAAGAAAGGATACAGGGCACAATTTATTGGCCAATGGATCAGGAGAGAAAATCTGCTGAGGAGCTGCTGGAAAATGTGTCATGGCTTCCAAAAGAGGTGTCTCAAAGGGAAAGATGCAAATGGAGTTATTGTTCGGTATCACTGGATGTTGGTGTTCCTCTGTGATGTCTGGAAAAGCAGCAGCCACCTTGTGACAAGCCTGAGAACAAAAGCAACCTCACAAAGAAAAGAATGACAGAGCAGAAAGACTTGGGACCAGAAGGATCTGGGGCCTCGATTTGACACCATTGAGCCTCTGTGTTGACCGCACTGTTTCTGGATCCATGTGAACTAATGAATGTCCTTGCTTGCCGAAGCCACTTTTTAATGAGTCATTTAGTGCATGCTGCTGAAATCAGCCCAGTAGGAGCCCTCAGCAAGATTGAAAGCTCTGACTCCTGGCATCTTTTATCAGGGGAACCTCACCTATCCCTCTCCCCAGCTAGCCAGAGGCCAGGACCTCATCAAGGAGCACCTACTGTTCACGCCTAGCTCAAGAGCTCAAGGGTCAGCAATGTCATATAGAGTAAGTAAATAAAATAAAACATCAAGGTACTTTCCTTCTCAAGCCACTTGAATTCCAAGGTACAAAACACAGCCATGGTGACGATGATGGTGGAGATGACATTTGTGCCCATCCGAATCTTCAGTTGCAGACAATAGGGCTGCTCTATCGAGTTTAAATGAAACAAGAAGAAATTTACTAAAGATTTTCAGGAACTCACAAAATCTCCAAGAGGGCCAGGGCCCAGGCCTGGAGGCTGCGTGCCCAGGAACGGTGTCCACATCCTCTCTGGCCCTGCTCACAGCTCTCTCAGACCTCACCATCTCTGTGTGCAGCCTGCAGATGGCCAGCACAGGGGGCAGCTGCTGTGCCCCGGGGCTCTGGGTGCAGATGTCCCCTCCACCCTAGGCCTCAGGGTCCTCACCAGGAAAGGATTCCATGTGGAGCTTGCTCCTTTATGTTTCTTACCAACCGAAGCCCTGCACGGGTGCCGCTGATGGCTGAGCCTGGGCAACATTCACTACTAGCCGGGAAGTTGACTTCCGGTCAACTCAAAAGGTGGGAGAGTGTCCAGTGGTGTGACGGAAATCCATCGGCCTCTATCCAGAACTTTAAGCTGGAAAACTCCTTGTGGACAAGCTGACAGATTGGGGTGGGGGCTTATGTGCCAACTTTGGGGTAGTAAATGGTCAGGACACCTAACTAGACTCCTGGACAGCCAGGCTCTTGTCTCACTCCACTGCTGACCAGCTGGTTCACATAACTCCCTGGTCATTAATGGCGATCTGGTGAGTTCTCATAAGACTCAAAAGAGTCTGCTTTCTTTGCCTGAAGCCCAGACTCTCCAGGGCCCTTCTGTCAAGGGCTCAGAGTCAGAGAAGCTGACCCCAGACCTGCCTTGGTTGCTAACTGGCTGAATGACCTTGAGAATCTTGTGGAACCTCCTCGGGCCTCAGACCCCACACTTTTTAAGTGGTAGCTCGGACCGGATGGTGTCTGGATGTTTCTCACCCCTGAAATGATGTTGTCACTTCTGAAGATTCCGGACTCTCTCTGGTTTCTGTGTCATTAATTCCCCCATTTACTGTTGTTCCTTTTTGCAGGAATTTCTAAAAAAGAAAACAGCTCCTCACCCCCTCAGCTTCCCCAGGAAATTTGATGCTCAAGCTGTAATTTTATTGCACCAAATATCTTCTAAATTAAAAGTGACCACGGAGAGTTTTGCAAACAGAGTGCCACGTCATACAACACTTCCCCCCACACACCCGAAGAGGTGCCACCGACCTGTGGTAGCTGGCTGCCCGCTGACTCACCCACCCTCAGAAGGTGACAGCTGGGCCTCCAGGGACAGCGTCTGGCGGCTGCGCACGACGCTCTGCTCACCTCCAGCGTGTCGTGAGATGCTCTCCATACTGGCTCCAGAGACAAGGGGGACTTCTCACCTCTCACCCAGGGCACCCACAGCCACCAACAGCAGTCTGCTCCTGGGGAGGATCCAACCCTGGTCTTCCACAAACATGTGACAAAGACCAGTACCTCCATCTCACATCCGGGAGGACAGCACAGTCCTCAGGACCCACCAGGTCAATCGGGTGATCATGTGCCTCTCTCTGTGTGGGCCTCAGTTTTCCCATTCTGCAAAATGGGGATAAAAAGTACCTGCCACAGGTAATTAGCAAGTGGACGTGTGCAGGAGCCGCTAGCCTGATGCTGGACACTTAGTATGTGCTCAGTAAATGTAACTTTCCCCCTTTTCAATGTCCTCTTTCAACCTGTGTGTCCTCTTTTTCCAGGGTCCCTCCAGGTGAGTGCTCACCCCTCATAAGTGCCCCCCCCAGACATGTCTCCTGGAGTCCTCAGGTTCCCAGGGATTCTGGTCTTCCCTGTACCTGTCCTTGGCTCTAACCCTCAGGACCCCACCCTGTTCATGACCAGAGCAGAACTTTTAAAAACGAGCTCAGTGGACAGTCGGAGGCAATGACTGGATTAGGCAGAGTGGGGCTGTGGATAAGGGGCTCTGGAGCCTGCAGTGAGGAGACCTCAGCTGGCGGGAGGTGGGGCTGCGGGTCCCCATGCACAGGACACATGAGGCCTATAATTCCAATTATTCTCTCTCTCTCTCTCTCTCTCTCTCTCTCTCTCTCTCTCTCTCTTGCCGCAGTCTGGCTGGGCACAAATCACGAGCCACTGAAGCAGGAACAAACTTTATTTCTGAACAACTCCACCAGCACACTCCACACATGCTCCCTGGGGAACTCTCCTGAACGCCACCCACGGGGCTCCTCCAGGAACCACCAACCGGAAATCCCTCCTCCGGCACTTCCCCAACCAATGGGAACTCTCCGGGAATCCCCACGAGAACTCCAAAGTAGCCCAAGAACTCCAAAGTAGCAGGCCAAGGCAGACAGCAGGGGTCTAATATTACAATTGAATACACAGCTTAACATGACCATCATCATCTCAATGGCTTGCTGGCGTCACCTCTCAACCACTCTGTTCTGGCAAAATGCCATGCATCATTTGGACTCAGCTATGGCTCTCAGCTCTCTCTCTCTCTCTCTCTCTCTCTCTCTCACACACACACACACACACACACACGCACACACAATCAGTGTCCTTATTCAGTTTGTCACCTGAAGCTGGGTGCAGGTGTCTGGGGTCCTGCATCTGATGCAGCCCTCGGCAGCCCCCCGTGTAGCGGGCACACACCCATGAGAACCAGAGGCCAGCACGGGGTCACTGTGCAGCCTGACTTGGGCTTGGGGCCTGGCCCTTCTCTCCCAAGGTCCCTTCTTCCCATGACAGGCTAAGGTGTGTGGCACACGTGCCATGCGTCAGCCAGTGGCCCCACGACACAGCACATTCAGTCGTTGCTCCAGCTGCTGGAAAGCTCCACTGTGTGCCCACTGCCAGGAGAGAAAACTGAGGCACAGCCCCAGGTCGCACAACGGCTGAGCAGGAACTGGGAGCTGGGGCGCTAGTCACCGCACCACGTCCGCCACCCCACCCACCCCAGGGAACAGGACAACACCCTAGGCGAGAGCACTCAGTTCACTCCAACCACATGAAGCAGCGTCTTCCTATGGCACGTCCAGGGGCCCACCTGAAAGTGCTACCTGGGAAGGACAAGGAGGACCAACCAACCTGGCTCCCACGGGCGGATGCCAAGTTTCAGCGTGGTTGTTTGGCAGAGGACTTCAGTGCGGAGACGGTGGAGCCCGACAGACCCCATGTCAATCCAACCTGCCACCATGCTGCCCTGGGATGCAGTGAGGCTCAGTTTCCCTTTCTGCAAAGTGGGCCTGACCACCAATCCTGGTGGCCACAGTGGGGATTAAACACACCATGTGTGCAAAGCGCTGAGCAGGTACCTGCCCTGCAGAGGCTGCCGGGTGGCTCCTGAGTGGCGTTCCATGGTGTGCCCTCCCATCACAAAACAGGATCACCGAGTTGAATTCAGAAGGGTTGGATTTCCTGTTTTAAAGGTGATTTTGCCTCCAAGTCTCCCCTGTCTTTGGGCCCTCTCTCTTGCTACCTCCTCTTTCTCCCTCACAGAAAGAAAGCCAGTCTAAAAAAAGGGGTGGGGGGAATGCCACCCTTGGCATCTTCTCTGTCCCTTTCCTGCTCGCTGCAGTTACCATGGTAACCCAAAGCCTCTTGCCTTCCCCTTTGAGCTGTGCCTCCTCCCCGCACCCTGCCTGCCAGGCGGGTCTCCCCCGCCCCCAGGAAGCCCTGCTCAGAGTTCCTCTGGATATTCTTTTGAATTTCCCAGCCAGCTCCTGATCCTTCTTGTGTTCTCTGTCTCTTTTACTCAAGGGGCAGAAAGGACCAACCCAAGCAGCCGCCCCACGGCGTCCACTCATGCACACCAGGGTGTCTGTAGCAGGTCTACTGCGGTGGGCACTGTGCCAAAGAAATTTGCCAGAGCCACAGTTGACGAAGATGACCCATCATTTTACAGATAGGGAAGCCGAGGCCTGGAGAAGGAAAGAGGTGGCACAAGTTCCTCAGTGGGCAGCAGAGCCCGTCCTAGAACCTGTGTCCTGCTGTCCAGGTGACTGCTGTGCTTTGTCGTCATTTGCCAACAACCAGCCACATTGCACACAGCTCAAGCTCTCCATTACTAATGCAGTCACACCTTGAAGGCATAGTGACGGAGCTGGCCAGGTTTCCCACGATCCCCCTGAGTCTGGCTGCAGCTGGGAGTTAGGGCCCAGACCTCCTTAGGAAGGTCTTTTTGGCACAGCCAGGGCAGACTTTCCCCACTGCTCAGATAGCCCGGTGTGCCTGGAACCTCTCCTGCCCCACCACCCACCTGGCTCCTTACCAGGGACACAGCTGGAGCAGTCGCAGCTGCACTTACGTGCCAGCTCCATCTGTGAGCTGATGTCACCTCAGCCGGCTCTCCCTCCCCTGGGAGTTTTCTGCTTATGAAAATGCACGTGCACCAGTAAGAGGTTTGCCCAGCAGCCCAGACTCCACCTGCTCAGGAGAGGAGGGAAGGAGGCAGGAGCTCGCACTCTGTAGAATTAATGTGGAACCAAACATCAGGTCTGACACCCTGTAAGGTGGCTGGTCTGAGAGGCAGATGGATAAAGGGCTCTGATCACTCAATCAGGAATCCTCAAAAATGAGCACCAGTTCCTAATAGCTCACCCTTGAAAGGGGGAATGGGGTAAATATGTGGGTCAAGCAGTAGATGCTTCAACTCTTCCATCATGTCATCACCATAATCACCATCATCACCATTACCATCATCACCATCACCATCATCACAACCTTCACCATCATCACCACCATCACCACCACCATCACCATCATCACCACCATCATCACCATCATCATCACCATCACCACCATCACCATCACCACCACCATCACCATCACCACCATCAACACCATCAACACCATCACACCATCACCACCACTATCACCACCACCATCATCACCACCACCATCATCATCACCATCACCATCACCATCACCACCATCATCACCACCATCACCATCACCATCACCATCACGACCATCACACCATCACTATCATCACCACCACCACCATCATCACCACCACCATCACCATCACCATCACCATCACCACCATCATCACCATCACTACCATCATCACCACCATCACCATCACCACCATCACACATCACCATCATCATCACCACCACCATCACACCATCACCATCATCACAACCTTCACCATCATCATCACCACCACCATCACCATCACCATCATCATCACCATCATCATCACCATCATCACCATCACCACCCCCACCTTCATCACCATCACCATCACCACCATCATCACCATCACCATCACCATCACCACCATCACCACCACCACCACCACCACCACCACCACCACCATCACCATCACTGCCATACTACCACCATCAACATTATCATCTCCGTTACCATCCATCCTCACCATCATTTGCTCTGCACTTACTGTGCCAGGCACTTGACTGGACTCACTAAATCTAGCTTTTAGTTATGCATACTCTTGCCATCTTCACCCCTTTCTCCCTTCTCTCATTTTCCTTTTCCTCAGGGTGATCACTTCTAGTTGTCTGGACTGATTCTTTCCACATTCACCTTCATATAGATAACACAGTCATAGTGTCTGATTTGGGGATTTCTCTTATGGAACTGAGACCTCTTTCACCAGCCCCTGTACCCTCCACGTACGCCTTTCCTGCCTTCATGCTCACAGCATGTTTACGTGGTCATTTTATTTAGATCAGCAGTTCTTTTGCATGAAGGTGACTATATGAAAGCTATACTAAAATGAGCCATGTGTGTTCATTTTTTTCTTGGTTTGATGGCCACAAAAACATTCCCCTCTGGTATCCAGCTGTGGGGAGCGTAATTAGCTATTGGCCCAGCTGCTTCCCCACTAGGTCCATCTGCATGTTCACTCTCAGGTCAGTGACTGAGTGCAGGCCCAGTCCTGCAAGATGTGGAGCTCCTGCAGTGGGCATCTGTGGCTGGAGAACTCCCCCATCACGCAGGCTGCTCCTTCCTGGGAACTGGGCTGCAGTCCAGGCTCTTCCGATGCCATCTTCTTCCCTACCTTCTCTTCGTCACTGAGCTCAGCTCTGCTTTGCAGTCTGAAGGCTTTGCTGCCTTCTGTCCTCTCGTCTCTGGGTTATAGAACAGTCTTTCTTACACTAAGCTCCTCTTTAAGGAACTTCTCTCTTTATGAGAGAAGATATCAATATTTTGTTAAGAATAAGGAAAATTTGGGGGCTGGGCTTGTGGCTCAGTGGTAGAGCTCTCGCCTAGCATGTGTGAGGCCCTGGGTTCAATTCTCAGCCCCGCATATAAGTAATACAATAAAAGTTCATTGACAACTAAAAAATATTTTTAAAAATAGTAAGAAAAATGTATCTGAAGTTTATTCCCTTCTTCAAAGCTTCTGCTTCTTTCATGGCTGCTGGTTTGTTTGATAACGTTAAAGTTATATTAAATGCATTCCCCCAATTTTTTAGCTGTGTGGTGGTGTTCATACATAGTCATTGAAAAGCTAACGGGAAGGCTGGTTGTGGTGGTTGGAGACGGTGGGTTATGTCAGGAGATCTCACGGGGAAACCCAGCTCTTAGGGTCTTTGGTTCTTTGTTCCTGCGATGGTTGAATTTCCTGACTCTCCTAATCTCTTCTTGGATCCCTGTGGATTCAGATGATTGACATCAACCCCGCCCACGTCCAGCACAGATCATATGTATCACTCCCTTCTCAATATGAAAAGATTATTTTCAGGAATAATCATGCAGGGATTAGCATTAATCATTTTTTAAATTTCTTTTTTTGTTCATGTTTTGCAGTACTAGGGCTTGAACTCAAGACCTCACCCATGCTAAGCAAGTGTTCTACCACTGAGCTACAACCCCAGTCCTCACCTAAGTTTTAAAACAAACCATTCGTGGTAAGAACAAACGAATTTTCATGTTAAATATATTGTGCAAATTAAGTAGACTATT
Source organism: Marmota flaviventris (assembly GCF_047511675.1). Taxonomy (NCBI): domain Eukaryota; kingdom Metazoa; phylum Chordata; class Mammalia; order Rodentia; family Sciuridae; genus Marmota; species Marmota flaviventris. The sequence continues at coordinate 10,046,886 of NC_092499.1, read as the reverse complement.
TCATAAAAGAACTAAAATCCACACTTAACCAAAGTAGTGCATTCAGTCCACACTCTGATTAACTGATTTCAGTGTTAAGTGTTAATCATATCACAGATAGCATAGAATGGCACCAGTGAAGTGACTACATTCTGCTTCTTTGTCTTTGTGGTCTCTGGGCTCTTCTTGTTCATTGAGGGTCCTCTAGAGATGCAGGGCACACAGCACCGAGGACGGGGACCCGTGCTACACCCAAAGAAGCTGGATCAAGAGCTGAGAGTTAGCAGCTCACCCTCAGGTGAGTGCCCACTGACAGGGCCTCTTCCACTCACCTTCCATAGAGAATAAAATGCTTACTACAGGGCAACTAGTGAAGGTGTGCTGTTTTGCGGCTTTCATCTATATCATTAAAATTCAGCAGCAATCACACAGTTGTTTAAAACACAGAGCAACAAAAGGTATTTTCAGGGAAGAATATTTTATCACAGACATGGTTTAGAATTGGCAGCCCATGATGATAATGAAAATCAGACTGACTGTTTTTATTGTGGGAAAATACATACAACACAAAAGCCAACATTTTAACCATTTTTGCGGGTACCGTCCAGTGGGGTTAGATACATCCCCATTGTTGTGCAAACATACATCTCCAAAACCTTTTCATCTTTTCAAACTGGAACTCTGCACCCATTAAAACAGTGGCTTCCCAGTTTCTGGCATCTGTGCCTTGCAGCCATGTTAATTTGTGTCCCAGCCACTCCATGTGCTTCCTGTAAGTGGAATCATCCAATCTGTGTCCTTTTGTGACTTGGCTCAGTTCACGTAGCATGGTGTCTTTATGTGGTATCAGGTGTCAGAATGCCAGTCTTTTCTAATGCAGAGTGGTGCTCCATGGTGTGCAGAGAGCACATTTTGCTCTTCTACGGACAGTTGTGTTTCCTTCACCTTCTGACAACTGTCAATGGCACTGCTACCGACGAGGGTGTACGACTATCTCACGGAGTCCTCGATTTCAGTTCTTTGGGGCATATACCCAGAAGTCAAATGGCTGGTCCATATGGTAATTCTGTGTTTAGTTTCTGAGGAACATGATGCTCTTTTCCACAGCAATTGCACCATTTTTCATTCCTGCCAACAATGAAAAGTGTTCTGATTTCTTCACATCCTCAACAACATTAGCATCTTTAAAAAAAAAAAAATAACAGTCATTTAATGGGTGTGAAGCAGCAGACTGAGCTTCAATCAGTTCTATATCTTTTGTCAAATTCTTCCCAGACAATGGGCAGGGCAGACCCTCCCCCACCCGCCCTTGATACTTCTCCAGGTGTGACAGCCAACAAATCCACCCATTTTTCAGCAGGGTGCCCTGAGCCTCCCTAGTCCAGAACCCCTCTCTTCACCCTCTCCAGAGAATAAGTTTCTCTTTCCCCAGAAAAACAGGAAAGGAGCGTGCCCAGCAGCGGGAATGGCAAAAGGAAGCTGGACGTCTAATGCCTCTTGAACTTTCTACCAACCTTCCCATTTCTAGCCTTAAAACCACACATACACACACACACACACACACACACACACACACACACACACCACACATACCACACACACATCACACCCACACACACCCACCCACACCCACCCACACACACACCACACACACACACCACACACACACCACACACACACCACGCACACACACACACCACACACACATATACACACATACACACCACACACACACACACACACACTCCACACACCACACACACACCACACATACCACACACACACCACCACCCCACACACACACACATACCACACACACACACCACACACCACACACACACACCACACACACACCACACACCACACAGACACCACACACACACACCACATACACACACACATACACACACACCACACACACACACCACACACATACACACCACACACACACACACCACACACACACCACATACACACACACCACACACACACATACACCACACACACACACACACCACACACACACACACACACCACACACCACACACACACACACCACACACACACTGTCCAAAAGGACAGTTCCACCACTTCCAGAGGCCCTGGGGAGTTCTGTGACGCCTACCCACTATTTCTCAGGCCATCTGGCTTGGAATCCGTGTTTCCAACCTGCCCCGTCAGTTACTTCCCATCCACCTGCTTTCCAGCCACTAACTGGATCCCAAATCTGCTGTTATTTCATCTCTTTCTCTCTTTGGCCTTAAGTATACTTAAAAACCCCTTATTGTCATTTTTATGGTATTTCCAAAGGGACTAAAGCTAAACACCCGTGTCTAATCTTCCACATTTCATAAGCTAGGCTTTAATGTGCACTATTTAATTTAAATATTACTAATAAAGATGGGGATCTGATAATGCTAAGTGAAGTTAGCCAATCCTCCCCCCCCCCAAAAAAAAAAACAAATGCCGAATGTTTTCTCTGATAAAGGAGGCTGATTCATAGTGGGGTAGGGAGGGGGGCATGGGAGGAATAGATGAACTCTAGGTAGGGCAGAGGGGTGGGAGGGGAAGGGAGGGGGCAGGGGGTTAGAAATGATGATGGAACTCATTATCCAAAGTACATGTATGAAGACATGAACGGTGTGAATATACTTTGTATACAACCAGAGATATGAAAAACTGTGCTCTATATGTGTAATATGAATTGTAATGCATTCCGCTGTCATATATAAAAAAATTAACAACAACAAAAAAAGATGGGGGTCTGAGCTGGGGGGAGGTGAAGGCATGTGGGAGTTCAGGGAGGGGCCGCAGGGCAGCAAAGGGCATCACTGAAGCTCCCCAGGAGGTAACGCAGGAGCCAAACCTTGAAGGAGAAACAAGAGCTTGATTTATTTTGTACCTGTTCCATGCTGATAATGGAGACATACAGTTTTGGCTCATTTATCCTACACCCACCCAAAGTAACGCTGAGTAACTCCTCCAAGTGCCAGACCCACTGAGTGCTGGCGAGTCAGCATTTCAAGCCAGCCCTGGGGTCTCTCCTCGTGTCCTCAGCTCTTGGAAACTTCCTTACCCAGAGTCCCCTCTTTCCATGGTATGGCATCACCTCACTCTTCTTTCAAGTATTTATGACTCTCCCAGCTCATCTGACTGTCCAAGAAGGCTGCATGCACCCAAAGTACCTCAACTGTTCTCTGGGAAATCACTGGACAGTCTCTCCTACAGGCATGAAGGCTATGCGAAGGTGATATGAGAGATGTCCTGACGAAATAGTGAGATGGTGAAGAATTCAGAGCCAATGACAGCCCAGCCTAGGAGAGGTGGTCCTGGAGCAGGTATCAGCACCACCTTGAATCTCTGACCCCAGAAAGAGGACTCAGAATTCAGAGGTGACCTTGAACAAAACTTGAGTCTGATCCTGGACAACTGCACATAATTAATTGGAAATGAAGTCCTTATGACTGACAGGTTGGTGGTGATTAATTATCTTAATATTTGCTCTGGGTGGTAAGGAGGCACAAAGTGATTGAAGAGGGTTTCTGGGAGCAGGGACTTGTTTGTTCTTGGTCCCTAATTTTTTGCTAAATGATTCACCGTAATTATATGTAACATCTCCATGTTCCCCCAGGGAAGACTTGCATATCATGGGAATAACCCAAAATTCCTAAAGCACAGACCTATGGCAGTTGGGGGTGGGGGTGCCCTGTGATGTTGCAGAAGGTATCACATAAGTGAACTGCCAGTCTGAGGCTTCCATCTTGTATATTGCTCTGATTTGATGACTACCGTGGAAAGCATCTTACACCCAGCTGGAGATCAATGTTGTTTCTCAGTAGGAAATCTACGGGGTGGTTACAAGACAGGCATGTGACTTTAGGGGGAGGCACTACATTAGCCTTGGTGCCACCAGGAGACCCAGGTTCTAGATCTAGCATCGGCACATTGAGAACAGGAAAAGAATCTGAGGAACAGAGTTACACTGCGACATTGATCGTGGGTCTTCCTGAGTCAAAGCCCTCATGCCTCATCCAAGCCCAGCCCTCACAGCCACTGGACTCCAGGTTTTCTGGACCAAAGAGGAGAACCAAGTCCTGGACCTGCTCTTCTGCTGGGATGCCCTGTGATGGGCAAGGAAACCACAGCTCGTGCCCAACCTGCAGCCTCCACTGTGTGGCTGGCTGGGGGAGGCCAGGGGATGGGGCGAGGAGAAGAGGGGAGCCCAGGACAGATTTCAGGGTCACAGATTGCCAGAAACCCCACCCTGATTTCAACACACCTTTACCAGTCAGCACCATGGACAGCAGCCGTGAAACAGTTCTGAAAATAGAACTCAAGGATTTAAACATACTGACGGAAAGAGTCTGAGAGGTCACAAAGCCCAGCCTGTCTCCTGATGGGCGAGAACTCTAAGGACCACAGATCAGAGTGGGTTTTCCAGGAACAAGGTACGACCCGGTGCCTGCTCCCGCTATATATGACATCTGGGACACTGCCATCCTGCCTGGGTTCCTTGAAGCTGGACCTAACTCACCTAATGTCACCAGAACCCAATATGGGCCAGGAACAGAGAATGTGCTCAGCTCACACCATTTCAACGTCCCCGTCAACCCAAGTCTTCCCAGCCATATCCCCATGGGCCAAGGCCAAGGACGGCTTCCTCGGCAAGGCTGCCCAGCCAGGTCAAGAAACACCTGCAGCTTAGAGCAGGCACCATCATGTCCCATGAGCAAACCTGCCCTGTGCCATTGCAGACTTTCCCAGCTATGTAACTGTTCTCCTTAATGAGAATAATGGATGCATATTCCTCGTATCCTTAATAATACCTAGCACAGATATTTGTAGGGTGTCCACATGAAATACTGCCGGAGGAGGACGGAAATGGGACAGGAGAATAATCCATCACTGAGCCACTTATATTGGTTCAACAGTCCACAAACCAAAGAGGACCCCTTGAACAGGTGGGGCTCGCTGGTCAGAGTTGCATTCAGTGTTGCATTCAGTCTGATAAGAGGAGAGTAAACATTCTGACTCACTGTTGGCTGAGAGGCAGCTCCCCCACCCCAAGCCCAACAGCAGGGCAAATATTGATTCTATTAATCTTCCCCCTGGTGCACGCTCCAGGCAACACCTTTGCGTCCACACATTAGTCACCGGCTGTCATTTCCCCAGAGTGGAGGAACACGCTGCTAAGAAGAGCTTCACAACAGGAAGCTTTGCATCAGATTGGCAGAGCGGCTGCGTGAGTCACAGCCCAGCCCCGGGCCTCGGCTGCGGATGCTCCCGGGTGCAAACGTGCCAGGGTGGACAACTGAAGGTCGGTGAGTCGGGGGAGAGGGGCCTTCTCCCCACTGCACCAGACGCCCCGTCCAGGTGGTCCAATGAGGATCTTCTGGCTCCAGAGCTGAAGCGTGGTTTTGTGACTACACTGACATGATCACATGAAGGTACTATTGAGGACCACCTCGACTCTGCTTAGCCAAAAGGAAGAGCACCAAGTTCTGGATTGTCCTGTGACATTGAGCCTGCCCTCTGTCCCATCCTACTCCACACCCTCAGCTCTGGCCACCAGACTGCTCTGCTAGGCTCCCCTGTGACTTGGTCCTTTCTCACCTCTGTAATTTTACTTCCACTCTTCTGACTTAAGAGCTGCCCACCTGGTGGGTAGGTGGTGCCTGCCTGGCCTCTTGTAGCCCCCCAATAGTTGAGGACTCCCAGACATTCTTTCAGAACCCCAGGCTGAGTAAGCCATCACGTTGGTGGCCCAGAGGTGGGTTCCTCTGTCCCTCCCCAGCTGGTAGGTCGGATACTGACTGATTGCTGGGCAACCCTGCCATCCTCATGCCCCACCAAGTAGCAGGATGAGCTTTGAGAAGCCGATTCTAGGTCCAAGGAAGGACACATGTTAGCCCAAGACACTGTGTTCACCTCATCCTTGCCATGGGTGATGGGTCTTGAACCCAGGGTGGGCCCAGGAGGTACTTACTGATAGGGGCAACAGGGCCTGGGAGCCAGTCCGACTGGACCACAAGGGCATCACCAGTAGAGTGGGTGGGAAAGAACAAACTCTCCCCCCACCCCACTGGCCACAAATGAGGGCGCACCCTGGCCCCAAGGTTCCTTGAGCAGAATTATCCTCAGTGTGTGTCCAGAATTATCGTGGATCTCAGAAGTGTGGGGCAAGAGACTGCAGCCTCTGTGACACCCCGGAGCCTCTGGGGCCTCCAACACCCTCTGGGTCTGCTAGCAATGCCTCTCCACGGTACGCAAGTCCGAGGCCTCTGCTAGTCCTCCTTGAGACCCTGAGCTGACACACCTAGTCTCAGTCACCTAAATCCTACTGCCCAGAACCCTAAAGGAAACATAGCAGATGCTCAAAAATGACAGTACCACCACTGGGTGCTTGATCTCTGTTGAACACAAGAGGATAAGGAGGTAAATTGGCTGGGCCATGGGACCATCAACCACTAGGGTGGGGTGGATCCAGGGCAGGTAACAGCAACCACCTCAGGCAGACCCCACAGCAGAGACACCCTGGGTCTCCCTGGCTCTGAGTGCCTGGTCATCTCTACCCCTGACCTGCCTGCCTGGTGGCCCCCACACCACGGGGGTATTACTGGAGGTATTGTGTGTTCCATAGTCAAGGTATTTATCAGGAAATGCTTCAAAGGGACATTTCAACACTGGCCTGAGTAATATAGTTTTATATTCTTTTTTATACATAGTGTCACATAAAAATATAGAACTCCTTTACCTGAATAGTTGAGAGTTTAAATATCTATTCTGCACTCCACCGTGGCAACAGCTTAGTTCTGCAGCTGGACTGGGTCCGAGGTGGCCTCTGATTTGTCACTGGAGTGATCACTGGACTAGTCCAGCTGCACACACAGAGCTGCCCCTGCCTGGAGATGCCCACTGCCTGTGGGCAGAGTGAGGACTTCGGGTCATGGGTCCCTGCCATCTCCAGGTTTCAGCAGGTGCAATTGTTTACAAGGGATTGAAAGTCACTCACGCTGGCCTGAGCGGAGGGGGTGGCCACGGTGGGGGGGCAGGATATCTGGGAACCAAGAGAGACTCGGCTGTCGGGAGACCTGCTAGGAGCCATCTCTACATTTTTCTTCTGTTTGCCCTGTCTCTGCCTCTCTGTCTCTTTCCCTATGTCTCTGCCTCTCTGTCTCTGCCTCTCTGTCTCTTTCCCTTTGTCTCTGCCTCTCTGTCTCTAGCACAAACTGACCTGTACTGAAACTCCCAAGAGAGTGTGTTCATCGGTGGGCAGGGGAGGGGGCCTCGTGCTATCAGCCTACACACTGGGCTCTGTCTGTCCGGTCAGAATTGAGGACAGGGAAATTGCCACCAAAGCGGGCACTGGGGGAGGGAAGCCACCATCCACCTCTTCCAGTCCAGCACTTCTATTACATGACAGAAATTTACTTTGTATATTCTAAAAATCCATTTAAAGGTAGGTTTCCCTTCAAAGGCAGGCCTCCTGGATTTGAACTTGGCTCTGCCACCCACTGATACCTGTCCTTGGGTAAGGTGCCTCAGCAGGGAGCTCCCTGTCACAATGACTTTAGGCTGATAAACATGGATTGGCTGTGCTCAGCTGACATTAATTGAACATTTACTATATGCCCTGCACAGTATAAGTACTTTACAAGTCAATTCAGGGAATCTTCACAACCCCCTAAGATAAGGAAACTGAGGCACAAAAGATTAAGTTACTAGTTCTGGATCAGAAAGCTAGTGTTCAGTATTCAAGGAAGTAAAGATTGGCACAAGACAACTGTGAACACTCCTCAGACTGGCAGCATGAGGTGGTGGTAAGTGCAGGCACAGATCTGAGCCAAAGGGGTGCTCACGGGTGCTGCTCTGGGAAGCCCGGGAACCGCCACTTGGAGAGAAGCTGATGGAGCACAGGGTGTGCTGATATCCAGGGGCCAGCAACCCCACCCTCACCTCAACCCTCAGAGAAGTGCTCCACAGCCCCCCAAGGAGACATATTGAAAGATGTGTGTTACACTGTAGCTTACAGCAGCAAAGGACCAGAAGTAACCTGGGCTTCCATCTCTGGGGGAATGGAAAAGAAAACAGAGTGTCCACATCTACATAACCCTCAGCTAGATTTCAATCAAAGAATTAGAGCAAAAAACACAAAGACAGCAATGCCTAATTTATCATCCATATTGTAAATGATGCATGGATATTCCCACCACACACACACACACACACACACACACACACACACAAATTATTGAGACATGAGCAAGTCAGTCTGTAAGCACAAAGCACTCGTGAGAATGGTATCTGTGGGACGAGGAGCAAGTGAGATCAGAGACCAGGAGTCCTCCAGGGGAACTCAGCATCCGGGGCCTTCTGAGGCTGAGCTTGGAGAGGCGCTGAGCACCGCTGTGGACGGCAGACCCGAGTTCTGAGCTGGAGACGTGGTCCGCTCGGGACCACATCTCAGGCCCTGTCCTCCCTGCTGACCTCCACCCGCCACCTAGGAATGGATGCAAAGTTCTCATTTTCACCAGTTATTTCTCCCCAGGTGCGGAGGCATGGAGGACCAGGGGCACTAGACCAGCTGAAAGACACTCTTGGAGAGCTTGGTGCCGCTCAGCTCGCACCCAAGGGAACTTGTCACCACACTGGGACTTCCTCCCCTGGCTTTGGCCCTCTGACTAGCTGGTTTTCCTTGTCACCTCTTTGGGGTTTGGGGCATTTGAGTGCCCACGGCATTCTAACCAGTAGGGTCCACAGGTGGAGCTGGCCTGGATCAGCGGCAGCCGCCTGGCCCTGCCCTCAGGATGTTGGCACCTCCCAGCCTCAGGGCAAGGAGAACAGCCAGCTGCTCCGTTGGCTCCTTTAGCACTAGATGTCCAGCGCCCAGGCCACTCAGGGAGGTGTGAGTGGCCCTTCAAACCTGCATCCAAAGTCCTCAGCTCTTCCCATGGGCATCTTACCATGTACCATCCAAACCTTGGAATTCCCAGAAGGTGACCTCTGGGTCCTTGCTCAACCCTGCAAGCAAAAATACCCCATGGCTGTCATTACCACAGGTCCACGGGCCCCAAGTGCAAGGAGAGGAGAATAGGAAGGAGACAAGGGCAAGGTCAGCCCCCCATATCTCCAGTTTCTCCCTCTTGACGGTTCTTAGCATTAAGCTCCAGGAGGACAGCAGATGGCACAGCGAGAAGAGCAACTCCTGACGCCCGGGGATTGGGACCAATGCAGGCTGAGCATCCCGTGTCCAGCAGACAGCAAAGCCCTTGCACTTGGCTTCCCTTCCCCTGTCCATCAACCCCGGAATCAGACACATTTACAATGAGAGACTCAAATCAATTCGATATTTTCCTGAAAATCTAGCAGCTAGAAGTGGCAGAGATGAGGTTGAAGTCTAGATCTTCTTTTATCCTAAGGGTCTTGGTCTCGGTCCTCCACCAGGCCGAGCAGAGGTGCGGGGGCGGGGAGGGAGAGGGAGGGCGAGCGCCAGCCTGACCCCTGTGCAGGATGCCCAGCGCCTGGCTTCACAGGCTTTACAACACTCGGTCTCCACGGGGACTCTCTTGGCATGAGCCTGTGGTCCCTGAGCAGGGGCAGAATCATTTTCCTCCTCTAGACTCTGCAGAGCTAAGAATAGGCAGGTCGTTCTGTGCGTTTAATAATGACACAGTTACAGCCGCTGCCTGGGAGGTGTCACCTGGGCCAGTGGAGGGGACTGGGGAGGAACAGAGGGGACCTGCCTGGCAGAGGTGAGGGACGCATGTGTTTCATGGATACTCAAACACCACACATACCACACACACCATGCAAACGCATGCATACAATACACACCACTCACAGCATACACACAACACACAAGCACTCTAATACACACACACACATCACCCAAACACACAACACACACACATGCAAACACTATAATATATACCCCACATTTGGCACACACATACACACATACATGCAAGATACAATACATGTGCACACACTCAGATATTATAATGCATGCATCACACATGCCACACATGCACACACCCCCCACATCCACACCCATCACATGCACACTACAGACATACACACATGTCACAATACACACACCACACACAAAGCACACATATGCATACACCATACACACCATACAAACATCATACACATACCTGCACCACAGAAAATACACAGACACCCAAGAGCACGTGGGCATGCACATACCCTCCAGGGGTACACACACCACATGTACATGATTCACTCACATGCACATACCACATGCATATACGCACACAAAGCTGCACATACACATATGTACATGCACAGAGATCTTGCATCACAGACACATGTGCATGCACACTGCAGGCTGATACCTTCTCCAGCTTGTACAGAAGCATCACACTCATCCCACTGCCTTAGTATTGGAGTAAAGAACCCCAGTTCTCCAGCTAATACCCTTTGTACTTAAAAACAAAAACTCGCCTTTTTTTCACTCCTGATTTGTACACAGAGTGCAAGCGCTCTGGGCCGGCGATAAAGAAGACAAGAAAGACAGAAGACCGAGGCCCAGGATCCCCAGTCCCGCCACACGGAGCTGCAGGTCTCCCACACCCTCTGCCTCTCTTGCGCTGATGAAGATTGGTTCTCTCAAAGCACCAACCCTTTTCCTACGATGCAACATTACTTTTCGGAGTTCCCGTTGTTATAAACCAGCAGTGGAGATCTCCTAATTTGCTTTATTGTGTGAACTCTCCATAGCTGTGCTTTTCAGTTATCTGCAAGTGTTCACCAGCATAACTAACAATACAGAGGAGGTGCTCATGCAGAGGGCTCTACTGTCTTGGAGTATTTCCTAAGGCTGGAAGAAGAGATTGGCAGGGGGGGGGTTGGCAGAGGTTGGGCTAAAGCTGCAGTAAGGAAATTTCAGCTTTGGAGAATGCCTGGAGAACCCGGATGGTGGGGTCAAGGAGAAGCTGAGCGGTGCCAGTCAGAGCCAGGCTTAGTCAGACTTCTGCAAACAATTCTGTTTCAACAAAGACCTAGAGGCACTGCTGAGCACATGTCTGACACTCAGGTCACAGTTATCCCTAAGAGCAGGGCACGGTGGCACACACCTATAGTTCTAGCCTCTCGGGCAGCTGAGGCAGGAGGATTTCAAGTCTGAGGCCAGCCTCAGCAAGACCCTGTCTCAAAATAAAAAAATAAAAAAAGAACTGAGTAGGTGGTAGCTCAGTGGTGAGCACCCCTGAGTTCCATCCCCAGCACACTCCCCACCAAAAATACCTAAGAATATTCCTATCTAGCTCCCTTTATTAATGCATATTGATGTTCTAGAAGATTGTTTTGCATCAGGCTAGACACCAAAGGTACAAATGTGAATACTGAGTCCCTGCTTTATAGGGCTACAATTCAATAGGAGAGAGAGAAACACCCAGCTCATGATCATGCTCTTAAGAGCTCTTACGGGTCACCCGCACATCATTCATGTGATTCTCACGGAGCCTTCAGAGGCAATACACGTGATCTGCCCGTTTTATAGATGAGGACATTGAGGCTCAGGAACCAGTTGAAGGCTGCTTGGTGAATAAGGACCAAGCTGGATTCAAACCCAAATCTCTGCCAGATCTGAGCTCTGTGCCACCACGTGTGCCTGCACTTCTTCAAGAGGTAACTTGTCAAACCATGTGACAACTATAATGCGGTATAAACCCAGGGCTATGAGAATATCCAGAGGAAGGAAGGCAGATGAGTCAGGGAGGCCCAGAGAGGGTGAGCAACTCCTGAAACATTCCCCAGCTAAGGAGGCTCTGGCTGCACCAGCAGAAGGAGAGGCCTGGCTCCCGTGCCCTGGGGTTGGTGGGGGACCGTGAAGGCTCCTGGGACAGGATGGGCTTTCCAGGAGAGGACAGAGAGGCAACAAGGAGGGAGAGTTCCTGACAAGAGAAGATGGAAATGCGAAATGCAGGATTTTAAGCACAGCAAATCCTCTCGGGCTCTTTGAAAATCTGGGTCACCTCCCAATGCTGAATGCCCTCTCGCCTGGAGTTTTCTACCTGGCAACACATTTCACGCATCGCAGATGTCATTACTGCCCCCCAAGGCCCTGAGCAGCCTGAGAAAGCACCCCAAAGTTAATGACTAAAATTATACACAATCTCAAGGAAACAGGAATCAGGGACAATGTCTTGCACTCAGTGCCACCTCCCTCCCTGTGGCTAGAGTTCCGAGACGTGAAAAACAATCCACTGTAACACAGGCGCCCTGGGAGCTCTGCAGGGGAGAGAGGGTGAACTTGAGGAAACAGGAGGAAGCCAGGGCCTGTGGCTGGCTCGGATTCTGGCCGCTGCAGGTCTCTGAAAGGGCACCGCGTGAAAGACAGGGAAGAGCCCAAATCCAGCTCCAAACTCAGTGTGACCTTGGGCACGTCCTTTCTCCTCATGGGTCCAGGGAAGGCTTTAGCCCAGGTGTGAGAGTCAGGCCTCTGCAGAATAACCAAGCCATTTACCCACACCTTACCCCATGTGTCCACGGCCCACGTGTGTGTACCTTAAAGACATGGCCCTGTGTGTCCTTATGTGGCTATAAAGAGACACACACATCTTACCTGCTTATGAGTTTATATGCACAATTGTCCCTCAGTACCTGTGGGGCGTCGGTTCCAAGACCCCCATATAACCTACACACATCGCCTTGTCTACTTTAAATGCTCTCTAGATCACTTGTGAAATCTAACACAAGGCAAATGCTGGGGAAATGGTTGTTCTAGTGTATTGTTTAGGGAATAACCACAAGAAAAAAGTGTGTGCACATTCAGTACAGGTACAGGTTTTTTTCAAATATTTTCTATCAGTGATTGTCTGCATCTTTAGATGCAGAATCCACAGACAGCTGACAGTATTTCATATATGTATATATTATATTATATATGGATGTGTTTGTGTGTGTGTGCGGAGAGAGAGACTGAGAAGTGGGGAGATGTATATACAAGACACAGGATGTGGGGTCCATTTTAAGGACCTGGCCCACATCCTGTGAGGCTGACCACTCTGAACTCAGTAAGGTCAGCCACAGACAGCCCAGGCAGGGGCTGATGCTGCAGCCCTGAGGCAGGATTTCTTCTCTGGGAACTTCAGTGTCTGCCCTTTGGGCCTTCAACAGATTGGAGGAGGCAGAGCTGAATTGTGGAGGCTCATCTCTTGTACCACACCTGCAAAACACCTCCACCGCAGCCCTCACCTGGATGGTGTTTGACTAAACAGCTGAGTCCTAGAGCCCAGCAAGCTAGACTAACCGTCACCCCGGGTGACCTGAAGGGCCCTTGTACCTGGGAAACGCCAGGGAGGTGTGGCTCCAGCCACACACGGGCAGCAGGGGAGACCCCTGGAATGGATGCACTGAACAAACCCCCTTCTCCTCCTGCTCAGATCCCGCTCGGCGGCAGGCAGCCGGCTCTCCACCCAGAAAATAGACGTCAAAAGTGCTCCAAGCCCTGTAATAACACACCAGGTCACTCCCCACGCATTTCCTCTTGAACCCCTTCAAACAGGGTCACACCCACCCCTCCCCCAGCCGCTGTGGTGGAGACCATCTGCTGTAACCCACTGGCAGCGCCGTCCCCGCCCAACCCCTGGAAACGCTTGCTTGCTCTGGAGACCCAGGTCCCACGTAGGTGCCATCCTCCTCCTGCTGCCCTCCTTGTGAGTTCCTCGTCGTCACCCACCTGCGCTTCTGCCTCTCACCTGCCTGGTGTCTCCACTGCCCTGTGCAATGCCGGTGTCAGGCTGGCCCTTCCTGAAGCCACAGGGCAGGCAGGTGACTGTTCTGTGCTCTGCTTTTCCCCCTATATGTGGAAGAGCATCAACACACAGGCCTCTGTGTGTTGATGAGTGGATGTCTGTGCACCAGGGTGACAGTGACAGTGACAATTGGATGAAGTATGGCCATGTCCATAGTGCTATCCAGAAATACCCAATTTGGCCAGGACAAGGGTATGCAGGGATGAGGACATGCATGTGATGTGATCAAGTCCAAATTCTCACCCCAGGACCACACCTTGGTAGCTCAATCTACCTGAGCCCTGGTCCACCTGAGAGATTCAGAACATGATCAGGTCAAGAACCAAGGGATGCTCAGGGCTGCTTCTGAAGCTGCCCTGGCCATGAGGCCTCCAAGGAAAGCTAAGGACCAGAAAGCAAGCAGCAGAGAAGCCTTAACGACCAGCTGGGACCCATAAAGAGGGAGGAGTGTCCATCCCACCAGCCAACTCCTTTGTCTGAGCCAAGCCGGCTTGGCAGGCTTGGGGTCCAGTGGCCTGCTGGTGCCCACCCTGCTGCTGGCCACCTGTGTCTGGGCTCCCTCTTCCCCAGAACTGCACCAGCCCTCCTCCTCCCTGTACTCCCCTCTCCAAGCCCCAGTTGCAGTAGTTTTTATTTCCCTTCCTGCCTTGGTTCATATGCACAGAGGTCTTAATTACTTGAATTACAGTGAGCTGACAATTCAGATCCTGCTTTGACATCAACATCGAGGCCTCCACATTGTACTGAGGTGCTGCCTGTCCTCATCGTCATGCCCGGCAAGCGGCTGTTGGGGTGCTCCAACACACGGGGTGGCGGGGCTGGGCGCGTGCGAGGCCCACCTCAGCTTCCGAGGCTTGCAGCCTGGCTTCATGGCTTTAGGCACACACTTACTCAACATTCCTTGCTATCAGGTGTTTAAGGTTCATTCAGATCTCCCCTTTTGTGAGTGATTTTAGGGTTAATGCCTGTCTTAGTCCGTTTTCTGCTGGTATTGTGAATACCACCGACTGGGTAAGTGTTCGGCCCAGGGCTGAAAATGCCAAGCATAATGTACATTGGAGGACTCAATGGAGAGGCTTGGGACATTTTATGACTCATGCTCTCTGTGGTCGCAGCAGGCTGGGATGCCGTGCAGGGCCACTCTGTGCCTACGAACAGGGAGAGTGTGTGCAGGTGGGTGTCAGGCACTGCACCTGCTTTATGAGCACATTTCACTTCGCATCCAAGGTCACCCTGCTTTGATCCTCCCCTGAAGACTGGAGAGAAGGGAAGCAGCCAGCGTACCCCTCCATCTCCTCCATAAGCTTTCCTAGGCACTGGTAAGGGTTTAACCAACAGTCATTTACAGAGAATAGGGGTTTGTCCTCCTCATGGTTCTAGAGGCTGGGACACCCAACACGGAGGGGCTGCACCTGGGGAGGGTCTTCCTGCTGCATTACACATGGCGGACGGCATCATGAGGTGAGGCCGCTGGTCTCTCCTCTTCTTCTTGTAGGGCCACTCATGAGTCTCAGAGCCTCAAGACCCCATCTAACCCTAATTACCTCTCACAGACCGCAGCTCCCAATACCATTAACGTATGTGTTCGGGGACACATTCAGACCACCGCGGTACCTTTGGGTGTGGGAGTTTTCCCAAGGTCAGGTCTCCAGGTCCCTGGACTGTTCCCAGAGCGCCTCTGCGCTGCCAGGTGCTATTTCTGTTCGGCAGGCCCTGCCCCCTCTTCTCCTCCCCAGCATCGCAGGGGAACAGGCACCACCAAGTTCCCAGGATCCTCTTCCATGGGGTCTGGTTTCATCTCTGTGGACGAGGGGCTCTCCTTTGAGGTATGGAAGGCCAAAGAGGAAAGGCCATTATCATCCATGGAGCCTGGAGTAATGCCAAAAGCCTTTGTTCTCCAGCTGTCCACCAGGGTCTTCCTGCTCCAGGGCTGTGGCAGCTGGAAACCCCAGAGAGGGTCACTGCAACATGAGAACCTTCAGAGACCCAGGGGGCTCTATGATGTCCCCCGGCATCCCTCTTCTCCTGGCCACTGATGGCTCACAGCTGCATTCCTCACTGGGCCTTGCCCTCCCAGCAGGGGATGGCTCACCAAGGTCTCGTCCTCTCCCAAGGGTGCCTGGGGTCGTGACAGGATGCAAAGGCTCAGCTGTCTTATCCCAGTTCAGGATAGAGCTGAAGGACCATCCCAGCCCCAGCGCCCCCTACAGCACTGACTGAGGCTTCCTGGCCAGCGCACAGCAAGTCGCCTGGTCCTTCCCTCCTCTTCTCCTTCAGGCACTTCTTCCTCGTGGACTCTTCGATAACCCCCTGAACCTGCTATTTGTAACTTCCCTGATAGAAGTCCAATTCTGCACCCTCCCAAGTTCCCTCCCCATGCAGCCAACATCGGTCCTCAGCCTGGGTATACCAGGCACTGCGCTAGCCATAGGGAGTCTGGGACGAGCGCTGAGATAGACACGAAAGCCGGCCCCCCCAGATGGGCACCATCCGTATGGCCAGACTGCCCTCCACCCACCAGGAGACAAAGGCCTAAATGGTCGCTTCCCCCTCTCCTCGTTGCGCACCTTCCCCAGCCCAGTCTCTGAAGGCAGCATCCTCAGGTGCCCTGCAGGATCCTCACCCACCCTCAGTGACCCCGGCCAACCCCCTGCCTCATACAACTCAGCAGGCCGAACGCTGGGTCTTTCTTCCGGGAGCTCCGGGGGAAAGCTGCTCGTCCATCCACCAGCCCACACTGAAGGGCTCTTCATGCGGTGGTGCCCCGGGGGTGGACTCAGGAAGCACAGACCTGGCCTCCAAGTGCGGGGTGAGCTGGCAGGAGGCTGGGCATGGAGCGGGCATGTGAAGGAGGGCAGAGTCGGTGGGTTCTGGATGAAGAGGACTCCAGAGAGGACAAGAGGAGGTGACAGCCAGAGTAACCGTGAGGCCTGAGCAGGGGGTCCTGGTCTCCAGGACCTGAGCAGCTCCTGAGCAGGGGCTGTGCAGGAGGCAGCACCAGGAGAAGGAAATACAGGAGCGAGAGCTGGGTGGTGGGGTTCATCGTGTGCCCTCCCCAAGTTCCCAGCAGCTGGGGGTGGCCCGGTCTTGCCTCCCACAGTGGATAAATGGGAGGCCAGTGGGCAGAAGGGTCCGACACCCCACCTCTCATATAAACAGACTGAAACCTGACTTAGGATTTTAAAAAAATCCAAGGTGAGCTCAGCCAATCACAGATGGTCAATTGGGTGTTGGCTGTGTCACCTCCACCTCCCTACAGGGTTGATCCAGGACAGAAAGGAGCTCAAACAGTAACCAAGCCACCGATTCCTTTGCTCTGCACCTGGGCTCAAGCCACAGAGCTCCTGTTCTTTGTGACCCTTTGGTGGAGACTGAGCCACTTGTGGGGAACCACATGTGAATCATTGCATTATTTTAATGTGTCCCAGTTTATCTTTTAACAAAGTGAATGAGGTGTGTGTGTGTGTGTGTGTGTGTGTGTGTGCAATGCATGTCTGTGGGTGTAGGTGTGCACAGTTGGGGGAAGAATGCACAGTGAGATGTGTCAGAATAGGGCCAGACTCTGCAGGGCTGTGAGCCCCACTAGTGGGAGGCTGGGCTTGAGCACTGTGTGCAGGAATCCCCAGGGGTCTACCTCCTGCAGATCCCCAGGCCTCCCTCTGGTTCCCAGGTGCTGCAGTCTGGCTGGGCACAAATCACGAGCCACTCAAGCAGGAACAAACTTTATTTCTGAACTCCACCAGCACACTCCACACACGCTCCCCGGGAACTCTCCCGAACGCCACCCGCGCGGCTCCTCCAGGAACACCGCACACCAACCGGAACTCCCCCAACCAATGCGAACTCCCCAGGCAATCCTCGGGAGAACTCCAAAGTAGCGGGCACCCGAGGCGGACAGTAAAGGTCTAATATACAATTGAATCAAACCAGCATCATCTTAATGGCTCGCCTCTCAACCAATACTATTGGCAAAATGCCAGGGGCCATTCCAACTCGGCTGTGGCTCTCAACACCCAGGGCTGGGCAGGGGGCTGGAGTCTGCTTGGCAAGGAGCCCACTGATTCCTGTGCAGGTGGGAAGGCAGAGCCTGTGGCCAGCACTTGTCCCAGCCCTGCCCTGGTTAACAAAGACAAAAACCACCCACACTTGGTGGAATTCACACCATCATTCCTTAAAACCAGGTTTCAGAGTCCCTGAATAAACAAGGGGCTCAGCCTCCACCACACCTTGGCTGGCAGGTGAGGCTCTGGTGGGAAAGAGGCTGCCTCTGCTCAGCCCTTCTGCCAGCAGCAGAGCTGGGGGACAAGCTGGGCTCTTTTCCTGCTCCACACTGCTTCAACCTGGCCAGAGAGCCACCAGGTTGATATCTGGGACTCAGATGGAGCCCCTACTGTTCTTCCCGCAGGGCATTTGAACCACATAAAGCCCTGTCGGGAACAGTGGACTGGATCTGTAGTGCAGAGCCTGCCACAGAGCAGGGGCTGGGACCCAGAGAGCTGGGGCAGGCGAGGTCCTTCCCCCAAGCCCAGAGCAGCTCTTCAGTCATCCATGAAAACATTGCAACCTTGGCGTCAGTCAGCACTGTGCATTCTAGAGAGTACACCTGCTTACAGAAAGCCACCTGCGTGGCACCGAGGTCAGACTGGGTCTGTGGAGAGCTAACAGAGTATTCTGGAACCTCCACCAGTGCCCTTCCAGGAAGCTCACCATTTCTTAAGGCAGACTATTTAATCCTTTTGGGAATGCTCAGGAGTGGAGTTTAAGCTTCTCTTTCCCCAGGTGCTGTAGGCACAGGACTCCACAGCAGGAGGTTCCTGCCAGGGAGGGGAGGCAGGGACAGCCAGGAGCTGGGGAGAGTCCAGCTCCAGCCAACTGCAGAGTTCACCTTGTTCAGAGAAAGCAAACCATTTATTGGGGGAAAACAGCCAATAAGCCGAGGCCATTTATTATGCACCAGCGGCCCCTGCTGGCCACATAGAAATCTTGCCAATCCTGCAGGAATCCCAAGTTGGAACATCCCGATTTAAGACATTTATTTCCACTTATGAAATCAGATGACACACCTTCAAATCCACAGACAGGAGACGGGCTGATTCGATAATGAGTGCCATGGGTCAACTGTGTGGAGGGACCTTATTAGAATCCTACCACACAGAATACAGAATACATAGATATGAATCCCAGATGAGTTGAAAAATAAAGTGCAAAAAAAGAAAAAAAATGGAACGTTAAAAGAACCAAAGAACAATACATATGGGTGCATTCACTGTAATTTGTTTTACAGTGGGAAATGCTTTATAAACATGAAACCAAAATAAGGGTCTACAAAGGGAAACACGAGTAGGTTTGATGAGGGGACAGGTGTTCATTTCTCCGTGGTGGCTATTCTAATTTGAAAAAGACATAAAGACATAGGGTGGAGATCGTGTGCTGGAGGCTTATCAGGTCAAGCTCTCAGAATGACATTGGGTGGGGAGGAAAACATAGGACAGGGAGGGAAATGCCAAATGCAGTACAGTTACAGCAAGGCCCAGGTTGGGCCCTCCAGCTGTCTGGGATCAAGGTCAAGGGCTTGGACCTTTGGGTCCCATGTAGCCCAGTCTAGCTAGGAGATGCCTTAAGGATGTGACTTTTCTTTTGTCAATGACAACTCTCAGGGAGGGACTCTGCTAGGAGCCATCAACCACCATCACTCCTAGAAACCAGGGAAATGTGTGCCTCTGTCTACGGTGGCAGTTGGTGGCACACACAGCATCCACCACACTGAGGTTGGCTGGGCCTGTTTCTCTTCCCCTTGGCCACACTTGGAACTGATATTTTTAAATCTTTGCCCACATCATGGGTAAAAACTTAGAGACTGTTTTAGATTTTCATCTGTATTTTGTGACTTATATCGTCAAATTCTTTGCTCCTTTTTCTATTAGCTTTGGCTTCTTTTTAAAGTAGGAATCTGGATTAAAAACTCACTATGGTTTGAATATGGTCAGTTGGTCAGTGCTCCCCTGCCCCAAATCACATTAGAGTTTAATTCCCATTGTGAGGTATTAAGAGGGTGGAAATTCAATCCATCTGCGGTACCTAGAAGTGGGGCCTTTAGAAGGTGAGTGGGTTAGGCAAGGTCAGTGGGGGGGGGGCATGGTGGAATACAGAGAGGGAGAGATCAGAAGAGATTCAGACACTAACCACAGTCTTCCTGTAGTTTTTGGTGATCGTCTTCTCCTGCCACCTATGAGACCACATGGAGTGAGCTGTGTCCTTCAAATTGTGCCATGTGTGACCAATAGACATGACCACAAAAATCTGTAGAGGAACCAGTGAATAGGTCTGGAAAGGGCTTTATAGTTTCACAGAATAGGTCCCTGCCCTCGAGAGGTTTATCGACCAGTGAAGGAAGCAGAGATGCTGTAAGCCCTTTGCCTTCATAGAAATCTAAACAAGATACTGCAAAATCAGATCTGGGAGCCAAGAGAAAAAAAAAGAGTTCCAACTTAATGGGGCGATAAAGAACATCCGCTTTGATTTCCCTATGAATGAGAAGCCCCTGCGATAACTGAACTCACCACTCGGGGACAGCAGAGATTCGTCACAATCGAGCCTTTCTGGGTAATCCACATTGGGTGGAGACACAGGAAATACTTAAACATTTACTAAGTGCCTGCTATGTGCCAGAAGTTCACATGCAATGAGTCTGTCAGTCCTCTAGAACATTAATCTTGTCAAGATTGATGAATTAATCCTCCCTCCCTTCCTCTCCACACTCTCTGCCACCATGATGTGACTTGTCCAAGGTCTCACTCCTGGAATCCAAACCCACAGTCAGATTTCAAACCCATTTTCATTCCTCTCCTTTTCACACTTTTAAATTATACAAATAATGCAAAAATACAACCTTGCTGTTAATTGACATTACTGCTAAACATATGTCACCACGACCCCCGCCCAAGCCCCACCAGCACATGTTGCTCACATCAGTTTGGTGTGACCCTCCCCAGACTTGTCCATGTGCATTTATAAACATATAGAATTTACTTAAACACAAGGAATCCACGTGGAATTATTACTTCACTGTTGTAATATATTTATTGACTTAAAATACATCTTTAAAAAGCACATTATGTTTGAAATTAACGAAGCATAGAATTTGCTGCAAAATAACCCACTAAGGAGGAAGAAAGTGGGGTAGGAATAAATGGGTGACCTTGGATTGACCTCTATGGCTGGATGCTGGGGTTCATTAAACTGCAATTTACTATAGTAAACATTACTTACTTACAGATGGATCTCCAGTCTCCATTTAGGAGGTGGAAAAATGGGGAGAGCATCCCTCTCGCCTTTACAGCAACAATAACACAATTTCATAAGAGTCTGACACCATCAGAGAGCTACGGCCACAAGATACTAACTGTCCTGAGTCCAAGGACAGACTGGAGCCTCCAAGGAGAGACAGGAGGTGAGCAAAGGTCACCAGACCTCAGTAAGAAAAAGTCATCTGAGTGTCAAAGAACAGTTGCAGGGAGGTGAGAGGAGATAGAGCCCCTGGGACCACAGACAGAAGGGAAATTTGCACCTGCTAATGAGCTGTTCTGCAGTGGGTCCCTCTGGAGGAAGGACCCAGAAGAGAGGCACTGTCACCACTGTGAGGAAGGAGGAAACCCCACCAGGACCCTTCCCTCCATGCCTGAAAGCCCTGGCAGGGCATAAACTGCCAACTTCAGGACACTGGTAAAACCAACTCTAGTTGGGGTAAGGGGACAGAAAAACACCCTCTGCTTTTTGCCCCTTGGTCACACCTGCAGTTGGAGAAGGCCCGTCTCTGAGACGCAGGGATACAGCTCTGGCCTAAAACTGAGCCTTAATCAGAACAAGAACACTCCTGCCCTTGGTTAATACCCTGCTGCTGCCATCTTGAAAATTTTAAGTCCATCTTGAAATTACATAGTTCACCTTGTGGTCAGGTTATGACCATGTTGAGTAGCAGGTCAGCAGTCTACAGCTGGGAGAGAGGCCAGGGAATGGAGGGAGACTCCCCCAACCCCCTGCCTTTAGAAAACCTAAAGTTGAGGGTAGAGCAGATATGGATAAAAACGCTCAGTAAAAGCAGAGTCTGAGTACCAACAGTTAGACAACCTAGGTAACATGGGTAAATGTGTAAGTCTACATGACCTTAGATTGGCAATAGTTTCTTAGTTATGACACCCAAAGGACAAGCAACAGAAGAAAAATAGATGAATCAGATTACATAAAATCAAGAACTTTTTGTGCTGCAAATGATACTGACAAGAAAGTTAAAACATCACCCAAAGAAAGAACAGGAGAAGATATTTGCAAATCATAGATTTAACAAGGGACTTGTATCTAGAATACACAAGAAACTCTTACCATTAATGCTACAGTTTAAAAAATGGACAAAGAATTTGAAATTTCCTCAATGAAGATACACAAGTAGCCAATACACATGCGGAAAGCTAATTGACATCATTAGCCATTAATCAGTGCAAATCACAAGGAGACAACATTTCACATCTACCATTATGACCATAATCAGCAGAACAGGCATCAACAAGTGTGGGTTAGGATGTGGAAACCCCCACAACTATGGGTGGAAATACAAAACCATGCACAGTCATATGACCACAGAGTCACCATAGGAGCAATTCCACCCAAGGTCAGTCAAAGACACATAGCAATAAAAACTGCACGTGAACGTCCTCAGCAGAATGTCCTCAGCTAAAAAGTAAAGCCAGCCCTTCCTGATTGTCAGCTGATGAAAGGTCAAACAGATGTGGTTGGTCCGTGCAATGGAACACAGTGGGGAAATCCCTGCTCCAAACATCTGAGACCTTAAATGCTGCAAAATCTGCACCTTTTTAGGCACTGACATAAGGCCATAAACAGAAAATTCCACATCTGACCTCATGTGATGAGTCCAAGTCAAAACACAGGTGCACTAAAGCAATGATATAAAATTGCCATTAGCATGTATATAAAGTAGCGTTGAGCCATAAATGAATATAATATTCATATTAAATGAATATTGTGTGTAGGCTTGGATCCCATCCCTAAGTTACCTCACTATGTGTATGTGAATTTTCCAACAATTGAAAAACAATCTGAAATCCAGGACACTGCTGGTCCCAAGCATTTTGAATAAGGAGACTCAAGTTGTATTTTAAGCTGGAAAAAGAAATGATGCAGCTCTGTGCTACAATGCTGATGAAACTTGAAAACAGTAAGAGCCATGTATTTTGTTGTTCTTTTTATATCTGCACCTTTTTAGGCGCTATTATAGGAAAATCAATAAGCAAAAAAAAAAAAAAAAAAAAAGATGGATGGTTGCCCTGGGCTGGGAGGAGGAGGAAATCAGGAGTGAGTGCTAATGGATATGGGGCTTCTTGTTGGCATGACAGAACATTCTAGAAATAGTGGTAATGACTGCACAGTTCTCCGAATGTTCTGTATTAAAAACTACAGAATTGTGCAACTTAAAAGGATGAATGTTAAGGTATGTGGGTTATAAAGCTCATTTTTTAAAAACTGTCTATGGAGTTGGTTATTTAAAAGCCAAAGGGGGTGACAGGGGAGGAGGGAAATGACCTCCAGGTCTTCTAGTGAAGAAAGGATTTTAAAACCTGGTGCATTCATCCGATGGACTGTGCCTTTGCAATAAAAATAGATGAAAATAGCCAGGCGCAGTGGCACACGCCTGTAATCCCAGTGACTCAGGAGGCTGACAGGAGGATCACGAGTTCAAAGCCAGCCTCAGCAAAAGCAAGGGAGGCGCTAAGCACTCAGTGAGAACTGTCTCTAAATAAAATGCAACACAGGGCTGGGATGTGGCTCAGTGGTTGAATGCCCCTGAGTTCAATACCTAGTACCCCCAAAATTAGAAAAGATAGATGGAAATAAAAAAGAATGTACCACAGAAACATAGACACAGCTGTATCACAAACACATTCTATGAAACAATGTAGACAGGCTCCAGAGGCTGCGAGTTAGACGATTCCATTTCTGTGGCATCTTGGAAAGACAGAATTGGAGGTCACTACAGGTGAGTGGTGGCTGGTGGCTGGGCCCAGGGGAGGGATTGCCTACAGAGGACTTGGGGGTCCTTTGGGGATGATGAAACTCTTCTATGAAGTCTTGGTGGTGGGGGTTACACAACTGCCGGTATTTGTCAGAACTCAGAATGTACACTAAAAAGAGTCCATTTTACTGTGTGTGTAATTTTAGGTAATTTTTACCCTGTGTAATTATGGGCAATTTTTCTTATAGTCAGAGCCCTTCCATGTCAGCACATAAGCATGGCCTGGTTTTTAGAGCTGCGTAAATTCCAGCTGGAGATGAATCCTAGGTTATCCTTTCCTTAATGACTGTCACCAAGTTTGTTTCTGTTTTTGCTGTTTCATTTCTTTTCTGGCATGACAGCATTGCTCCTACGCGTGCCTCAGTATGCCATGCACTTTTATTCCCCTAGGACCACATCCACACCTGGAAGACCCAGGTCAAGGCTCACCTCCGTGTTCTGCTGAACCTGGACCCCAGGATCCTCCTGCCAAGCGGCAGCCCCGTGTGGGTCTGAAGGTGGTGTCCTTTGGTTTTCTAACTTGGTTACTTTGGGATTGGGAGATTGGCTCCCGTGTGCCTCTTTTTGGATTGAATTGGCCGATATGTACTCCTTCTGTGGCTCCTTTATCTTAATCTCCAGTCCTGATAGATTTGATTTTAAAGTGGCACAGGATTTCTTTGAAATCAGTATCAGTATTTTTTAAAACAATGCTGGACAACCCTAGTCACCATAATCAATGGCTTTCTTTCCAATGCATGGATGATCTGTGCTGAGTGGGGGGCGTGGGGTGACTGGAAATCCCAGGAGAAGCCGTGGTTTCCCACAGTGCTGCGAATACTATTCATGCTCTTTATCTATTGCTCACCAGCAGCCCTGAAGCTCCCAGGGACCCACTACGCCCACAGGGTAGGATAAAGTTCATGGTGGCATCCTGGTGTCCAGCAGTTCCCACCGTGGGGTAGGTGTGTCCCGAGCCCTGGATTCCTCCGCGTTTCCTCCAGCCCGCACACTGGAGCACTTACCTCCCAGATTTGGCCATCAGACACCCGTCTGCGGCAGCCTGATAATTCCCAACCTCTTCCTGCAGCCCAGGCATCTCTTCTGAGTCTCAAACTGTGCAACAGCCCCCTCCCTGCCCTCTGCACTGGGCTGGCCCATCTCACCTGGGCCACCACATGCCCACCTCTAACTGAAGAGTTTTCAGAGCCTGTTCACTGTGCCACAGGGAAGGCACTGTGGCAGGCACGTCCCAGGAGCCACTGTGTTCAACTTCCATGAAACCCCTGTGAGGTACTGTCCCAGCTCCCGCGAGACACAGGAGAGAACTTTGGATCCCACAGCCTTAGATGTTTGGTCCACTCCAGCTGCGAGGGCTGGGCAAGGTGATGCTAATCCCAGCCCAGTGTGTTCTAGAGTAAGGACAATCCATACACCTTTGGATGTCCCTCTTTCATGAGAGAACTTTCTTTTTACCTCTTTTTCAAAGCTATTTTTAAAAATGAAATTGAATCCAGTTCTGAACCCTTCTCATGAAAGTTCCCCAAAAGTTCAATATTTGACCCCGGAGGACTCTTTCCCACCCAGTGACATGAGGATCACCCAGGATTCCTCAGCCCCAAACGCTGAGCAGAGACTCTCTCCCTCCTTCAGGGACCCAGCGCTTGCCATCCCTGTTGTGGGAACAGAACCCAGGTGTCCTCTATTCCAGGAACATGCAAAATCAGCCCTTCCCCAAACCCAGGGCCAGTCCGTACCCTACATCAAAGCTCATAAGCAAATGACTCCTTTCTTTATGAGAAAAACCCAGCTTAATCAGAAACACAAAGTTATCAAATCCTCTATGGGGCCAGTGAGCCCCCAACTCAGAACTGAAAGCCTGGCCACCTGTCCCTACGCAGTAGGGAAGGGACATATCCCTTTTCACTCTTTTGAAGGGTCCGCAGTAGCCAAAAAAGCGGACGCCAGCTGCCTCCTCAAACAGCCAGCCTGTCACTGCTCTTCCCACTGGGCTTCTTTGAACAAATTGTACCAGAGCTAAAAATAAAACCATCATAAACAACTGGAGTCTGCCATCTGCATCTCACAGATGAGGGACCAAGAGGTACCCCAAAGTCTCTGAGCTGCCAGAAAAGCTCATCAGTCTCAGATGTGGCACAGGGCGGGGGTGGGCTCAGGGCACTTGCTGAGTGTGTGTGAGACCCCAGGTTCAAGCCCCAGCACCACAAAAAGGGTTGGGGGGGAGAGAATCTACCCCACTAAAAGAAACCAAGGTCCCTTGGAAAAATGACTGGTCCCCAGGCCAGGACAGAGAAACACAGTTTGGGCTTATACTGCCTAATTGTGCCTCTAGAGAGTGGAATGTGCCTGTTCTGAGTACTCCATGTTCTGTGGAACAGCAGTGCCCGGCCCTGATGTACTTCAACTGATAAAACAGCAGTTTACCATGAGCTACTCCATTTTGAATGCATGTGCCAAGGTAGAATGAGTCAACACCACCACGTCTGTGCAAGTCAACAACCACCATCGGCCCGGAACAATCTTAAGGCACATATTGATAAGTAAATTATTCATGCTAATAAAAAATGACCACCTACAAAATTAACCAATTAAATCAGAAGCACACGGACACCTGGGTGTATGGTGTCAGTCTCACCAGATGCCTGACACATAAAAGGGGAGGACCTTGGATGGTGGTACCGCAGCACATACCCACCCATTATCAGAACACCTGGTGACCATGTCATGAGATGGACAGGCCACAAACTCCCTGCTCTGTCCAGGACCTACAACACAGCTGAGTCTCCTTGCTTGACATGGCCCACCTTGAAATGGCCTGCGCTCCAGACCTGGCCTAGAAGTTCTGCACCTTGACGGCTCTGCACCTGAACAAGTCCTTCAGCTGGTTCTTCCTCTCACTGACCCCACACTGTGACTCTGCATTACTATTTGCTCTCCCAGGGCCGCCTCCTTAACCCCTTCTTGGCCTTTCTGTAACCTCTGCGATGTGTGACTTGGGTGTTGCCGATACTAGCAATTAACATTGGAATGGAATAAAACAGTTTGCATGACCTCAGTCATGACACCAAGTAATTATGAATGTCTCTGTAGATTAGCATCAACGAAAGTAGTGCAACTTGTGAATTCATTGCTATTTGTTCATTAAATCCCAACAGGGCGGAGAGCACAAACATGTCCAGTCTATGTTAATGGCATTTCTCACTCACATGAGTGCCTGAAAAGTAAGCACTCAAAAAAATAAATAAATAAAATAAAATAAATAAGGGGATATGTTTAAAAGGACACTGGACTCAACCTGAATCGATTTGAGGGGCTCCCAAGGACCAAATCTGAGACAATGTAAACATCAAAAGAATGGTCGTTGCTATAAACTGAATCGTGCCCCTTGGAGTTCTTATGTTGAAGTCCTAACCGGCAACATGATATTGTTTGGACACGGGGCATTCGGGAGGCAGCAGGTTTAGATGAAGTCATGAGGGTGTGGCTGTCAGGGTGGAATTAGTGCTAGCTGTCTCTCTCTTTCCGCTGTGTGGGGACACCCAAGAAGATCCCTCACAGGAGCCCAACCATGCTACCATTGGTCTTGGACTTCCAGGCACCACAACCATGACAAAATACATTCCTGATGTTGAGGCCACCCAATCTATCCTATGTTATTATAGCAGCCTGTTTCAGGTTAGATATGTGGTGTCCCCCAATATCTTCTGTGTGAGACAATGCAAGAATTTTCAGAGGTGAAATGACTAGATTGGGTGTGGTGGGCATGTCCTGAACCCCTTTCCTCTCCCTCACCCTCTGCCACGATGTTCAGTCTCACCTCGGGCCCAGAGGCATGGAGATGGCCAACCATGGACTGAACCTCTGAAACTGAGAGCCAAGATAAACTTCTCCTCCTTTAGATTGTCCTTGTCAGGTGTTTTGGTCACAGTGATGCAAAAGCTGACTAAAAGGCCCTGAGCTACGACAATAGTAAAAGACTGTAGACCTTAGAACAAAAGAAGAGTCCAAGAGTTCATTCAGAGACAAGTAAATAAGGAATGAGCCTCCTTCTTTGTAGCAGAAGTAGAAAGAATGACGGGGTTAGCAAACTTCTCTTTTGCGGCCGTAGGATTAGCAGAATCAGGCAAGAATCGAGGGGGGGATGTCAGCGTCACTGTGAAGGTTGGGAGAGGGACGTTCAAGGTGTCTCCGCACCATTGCTTATTGACTCAGGGGAGAAGGGCAGCTCAGCAGTGGAGAAGTTGCAGGGGACACCCCTTAACCAGGCGGCCAAGGTTCAGGTGTGCTCCTGAAATAACACAGTATGGAGCACACAGCTCCACTTCCGGGCTCTCCTGGCCCAAATGCAGACCTGTGCCTAGCAGTGTGGGAGCATCAGCAAGCCCAGTCAAGGGACCGTCCACAAAACCACAATGCCAAGGTCAAGAAAAACAAAGATAAAATAATGTAACTTTCAGACTAAAGGAGATTAAGGAGCAATGAAAATTGAATGCAATGCTTAATCCCCAAATTGGATCCTGGATTCAGATAAAAATGACCCTAGAAGACATTATAAGGCAATTCATGAAATTTGAATAATTTCTGTAGAATAGATATGAATATTAATATCAAATTGTCTGACTTTGATAATCATATTGTAAAATGAATGTCCTTTTTTCGTGGTTGCTGATGTTTGTTTTTTGTGGTGCTGGGATTGAACCCAGGGGTGCTCTGCCACAGAGCTATATCCCCAGCCCTTTATATTTTTTATTTTTATTTTTTGGACAGGATCTCACTTAGTTGCTGAGGCTGGATTTGAACTTGTAATCCTCCTACCTCAGTCTCCTGAGTTTCTGGGATTACAGGTGGTGTCACCACACGTGGCAATGTCCTTGTTCTTACAAATATGTGATAACTATCAGTAGCAGTGCATGATATGTGTACCCTTCCTCTCAAATGGTTCATAGAAAATAGAATTTGAATATGTTCATATGAAAAGAGAGATAAAGTGCAGCAAAATATTAGCAACTGGTGAATCTGGATTAAGAGTATCTGGGAGTTCCTTACACTATTTGTGCAAATTTTGGTGTTGAGAATTACATCAACATAAAAAACTGGCCAATCAAATCCAAAGGTAATTATCCTCACCCATACATGCCCCATCTGTAAGGGGAAAAGCTAAATTTAGTCAAATGGTGCAGAATTCCACACCTCAGTAACTAAGTAGGTTTACATTTCTGTGGGGTTTACATAGCTCTGAAAGTGGCAGCTGTTGGTGGTGGTTTTTCAAGTCATTTTCAAGACAAAAGAGAGCAGAAAAGCAAATCCTCACCAAGATCCCGGGTGCTCTTCCAGCCCAATAACCCTGGAATCAACTCGAGTTCTTATAAATCAAGACTCAACTGCGGATGGCAGAAACGCAACTCAGAATTGCTTAGCAAAAGAGATTTACAGCTACCTCAGCTACAAGATCCAGGGCTCCAGGGCGAGTTGTCATGAATCTGTCTTCCTCAGTCTTCTGCTTTCAGGCAAACTCCCTCTTAGAGGTAAGAGGCTCTCGGCAGCTCCTGGCCTTTTGCCAGCTTCACGGCCTCGAGGGAAGGAGGATGGGGTGGCTAATCTTGACTGTCAACTTGATTGGATGGAGAGACACCTAGGAGGATATTGAAGCCCACTTCTGGGTGTGTCCAGGTGGAACAGAAGGCAGAGGGGGGAAGAAGCCTGCCGGTGCACAAAAGCGAATCTTCCGAAGCCAGCCTTTGGAGGACCCCATAGGAGAATCAGGGCAGAGGGCCTTGGGGTTTTGGAGGAAGGCCCCGCCACCTTCTGCACACAACTGCTCTCCCTGGGAGAGACAGCCGTTGGCCTACTACTGAGTCTTAGCAGAAACTGAATGCTTGACCACAGACCAAGGGGTCACCATGTGATCCGAGCTGCCCGTGACAAACGGGGCGTTATCTGACCCACCCAGCCATTGAATTGGCCACGCACAGCAGCAGCAGTCATCAAGGAGACGTGGTGCGCACGTGATCAGCCCGAGCAGGAGCTGAAGGCACAGGTAAGTCCCATGAAGATGTGGCCCAAATGGCCATGGTCCTTTTCCTGTTACACGCTGTCCCCCATTGTGTACCTACAGCCTCATGGAGAGTCCCTGTGACCATTGACAGAGGGAGAGGAGGGCCTGGCTTAGGATGGTTCTGCATCCCCCCAAGTGTTTCAGGCACCACCCCATATTGAACAGCTCCAGCGTGACAGCCCCTTTCTGGGACACCCTGCAGGACAGGGGTGAAGGGAAATCTCCACAGAGGGCAGAACGTGAAGAAGCACAGCTGCTCGACATTTTGCCTGTGAAGAAAAAGAAAGGCCAGAGGCACAACTATGCACTGATTCTTGGGCGGTAGTCAATGATTTGGCAAGATGACCAGGGACTTGGAAGGATCATGACTGGCAAATTGGTGACAAAGACATTTGGGGAAGACCTCTCTGAATGGGCAAGATATTTGTGTCCCACGTAAATGCTCACCAAAAGGTGACCTCAGTGGAATAGGACTTTAATAATCAGGTGCACGCGATGACCCATTCTTTGGACACCAGTCAGCCTCTTTCCCCAGCCACCCCTGTCCTTGCCCAGTGGGCTCATAAACAAAGTGGCAGGGATGGAGGTTACGCTTGGACTGAGCAGCGTGGACTTCCACTCACCAAGGCTGGCCTGGCTACAGCCACTGATGAGTACCAGGCTGCCAGCATCCGAGACCAATACTGAGACCCAATATGACCAGCGCCTTGGTAGGCTGGTTACACTGGGCCACTCCATGACAGAAGGGGCAGTGTTTTCTTCTTACTGAACAGGCACTTACTGCAGATGCAGATTTGCCTTCCCTGTATGTAAAACTTCTGCCAAAACCATCATCCGTGGACTAACAGAAGGCTCCCTCCTGGGGCACGGTGTCCCACACAGCAGTGCTTCCCACCAAAGAACTCACTTCATACCAGAGAAGTGTGGCAGTGGCTCAAGCCCCGGGATCCACTGGTTTTACCATGTTCCCCGCCATCCTGGAGCGGCTGGTGGGACAGAATGGTGGAGTGGCCTTTGAAGACACAGTTACAGTGCCTCGAGGTGGCAATATCTTGCAGGGCTAGCACAAGTCCTCCCTCCAAAAGGCTGGCTGTTCTCTGAATGAGCATCCACTCTGGGGCACTCTTTCTCCCGCAGCCAGGGTTCACAGGTTCAGGAAGCAAGGGCCAGAAACCAGTGGGTACCCCTCACCATTACCCATGGGACCCACTGGCAAGTATTTTGCTCCCTGTTACCGTGACCTTATGGTCTGGTAGTCTAGAAGTCTTTGTTCCAGAGGGGACTACTCTACCAGGAGACACGATGCTGTTACACACACCTGGAAGTTAAGACGCCCCCTGGCCACTTTGGGCTCCTGGTGCCTCTGAGTCAACAGGCTAAGACGGGAGTCATGGTGTTGGCAGGGGTGACTGATGCAGACCACCAAGGAGAGACTGGACTACTACTCCACAGTGGAGGTGAGGAAGGGTACGCCTGGGGTACGGGAGATCCCTGGGGGCGTCTCTTGGCATTGCCATGTCCTGTTTTTCAGGTCAGTGGGAAACTATGACAGCCCAGTCCAGGCAGGACAACAAATGGGCCAGACCTTTATGAATGGAAGGTAGGTCACCCCTTCCAGGGGAAGACCTGAGACCTGCTGAGGGGCTTCCTGAAGGCAGAGGGAGTAGAGAGAGAGTAGTAGAAGACAGTGGTCATCAATGCCAACGATGGCCACAGGACTCGGTGCGGGAACCAGACTGTGACTGTCGTGAGCACTTCTTTCCTATTTTGTTAAGAGTATGTTTGTGTGTGTGTGTGTGTGCAGGTGTATATTAAGCAGATATCTCTCCTTTCTTTCCTCTCTTATTCCTCTGTCATGCAACATGACATTTACTGGCTTCATATCAGTACAAAGGGCTGCTAAATCTACATTGTAGTTTTATGTTCTGGGATATCTGGAGACGAGTAAGCATCGTTCAGAAACCTTTCCCTCCTCTTCTGGTGAAGGAGTTAGAGCATCTTGGGTTGTGTGCAGGATAATTCTACCACCTCAGGGAGAAGGAGGGCCTATGGCTTAAGGAGATGTGTTGATGAGGTGTAGATTCCAGATGGTTCATCTTGATCATCGCCCTGATGGGAATGAGAGACACCTGGGAGATTAGTAATGCCCACTTCTGGTCCTGTGAGGGTGTTTGCAGAGACAATGGATGTGTGGGCCAGCAAACTGAGGGTGGAGACCTGCCCTGAATGTGGGCAGTGCCATCCAATAAGCCGGGGGCTTGATGGGACCAAGGTAGAAGGAGGAAGCTCATCAGCACGAGCTGCAGTCCCTGAGCCGGTGCCGCTGTTGCTGCCGCCGTTGCCGTGGACATCGGACTGCAGATTCTTGAGCCTTTCGACAGGGACCCTCACCCCAGCCCCACAGGGAGCCTCCAGGCCTTTAGTCTCGGGGCTGCATCACTGGTCCCTCTAGATCTGAGGCTCCAGGCTCTTGGACTGAGCAGCCACTGGCTTCCCTGGCTCTCCAGCCAGCACACGGCCCTCGCGGGACTATCCAGTCTGTGACCGTGTCACCGAGTCTAAAATGTCTAATTAATTCTAGTGTAACTCTACACACACCTTACTGGTTCTGTTCCTCTACAGAATGCTAGTACAGGTGACGTCTCTTTTTTCCTAATAGCTCCAGAGAAAGTACTGATTAACTCTCGTTGGCATCCCGGGTCTACTCCGATGGACTTTGAGATGTGATCCCCGACAGTCCAGGTTTGTGGCCATGAGCTGGGAGGTGGCAGAGCTGTCGGCCTGGCCTGACCACTCTACATGGCCATTGGGAAGGTCTCCATCCCCACCACCCAGGGAGGTGGTGGTTCTAACAGCAGAGGAGGCCAGGAGGGGTGTCAGGTAGGCGAAAACAGGTGTCCACTATATCGTGCTTTCTGACCCCCAAATGCCACATACCATAGCCTTCCATGCACAGGAAGCACCCGCGGCTAACAAGGCAGCCAGACCCAACACTGCCCTCTCCCCCCAGAGCAGACTCCCCGAAACTCATGTCAAGATCCACATCCATGATGGCCGGGGGGATTTCATTGACCTCAATGAGATCCGCTCATCATTTCTGGGGGTCCAGAAATGTGTCTGAAAGATAAATTAACCCCCACCTGGCACAACTCTCGTACAATGAAGAAAAAATAAAAATGGTTAGAAAAATTCCCTTGGGGAAAGGAGAAGCAACCCAAGGCTGCCACCTCGCATGGGTTGGCAGACTCCCTCCGACAATGGCTAAGCCCTGGTGGGTCCCCAGGGTCACCTCCGCTTCTGTTCTCTGGGAAGACCCCCCTCCGCAGGGTCTGGAAGGATAATCCTGGTAGTTAGCTTTTTTTCACTGTAACAAATACCTGAGGTAATCAATTTATAAACAAAAAAGATAAGGCTTTGGAGGTGTCAGCTGGCCCCACTGCGTCTGGGCCTGTAGTGAGGCAACCCATCATGGAAGAGGTGCATGGCCGGGCAAAGATGCTCATCTTGATCGTGATCATCACCTGGATCGGGGCCAGGAAGCCAAAGCAAGAGAGACAGAGGAAGAGATCGGGTCCCCCACGTGTCCTAAAGCATCCCCTGGGGCCCTCCTCTTCAAGTTTGCACTCTGTCCCCATAGAATCAACCAGGGGACAAGCCTTTGACACCTTCGAGGGACATTCCAGACCCAGACTCCAGCAGTTTGCAGAGGCTGCGATTCTTGGGCAATCCACTTCCTGTTGGCTCTAGACAGAGCAACCAGGGCTTTTCTGTGTTTCAGGAGAACCCTTGACAGGATCCACAGGTAGAACTCTGCCTGGGGTGCAGCCCTGGCATCCAGCCGATGGCGGGATAGTCCAACCTCAGAGTAGAACCTGGCCTCTCCTTTCTCTGGCCACCCAAATCGTCCTTCAGCCACGTGGCCTGCATTTTGGCCAGGTAACAGCTGGGAGGTGGGCACATCCGTCTCCCCTATGCCCAGGCCAAATCCTAGTGAGGACTCTGTAGGGGCAGTTCTTGGCCTTATGGGCGGCACATGTGGGGCCCAAAATGATACTTGAGGGGGACTGGGGGAGGTCAGGTGAATGCCACACTTTCCAGGATCACTACTGCCTTTCCCTGTTCCTGTCCCCAAAATCAACTTGCCTCGGGAGCAGAGCTGGCATTTCTTTTCTTTTCTTTTTTTCTTTTTCTTTCATTTTTTTTTTTTTTTGAGAGAGAGAGAGAGAGAATTTTTTAATATTTATTTTTCAGTTATTGGTGGACACAACATCTTTATTCTATTTGTATGTGGTGCTGAGGATCGAACCCAGTGCCCCACGCATGTCAGGCAAGTGCGCTACCACTTGAGCCACATCCGCAGCCCAAGAGCTGGCATTTCTAATTCTACCAAGAGGACTATCTGCTCACCATCAACTTGGGTTATTGACCACACCAGAAAACGCCTCCTCTAGGGAAGTCGGCTGCTACTCTCTCATCCTCAGATGGGCTGGGTTCCCTCCGTTTCTTTCAAGAATTTTTTGAAGTCAAGGAGAAGCCGGCTACAAGCTTTCGTGTTCTTTTCCCGCCATGTCTCTTAAAGTCGAGTAGAAATAGCACCCGGTGCCGGGCTCAGGACAAGCAGATCACTCTCTGTCTTGTCTCTGCATCGCAAGGGCTGCATAGCAGGTTCAGCTGACCCTCAGTTGAGGTCGTGTCTCTGGCAACACCCACTCCTGCCACCAACTTTCACAGCAGTCAGATTTTCTGATTGTAGGAGACAAGACTCTTGATTCATTTTCTCCGGTAATGGAAAAGGAGTTGTCCACCTGCAGGCATCATGGACCCAGGAGCTCAAAGGGTGCTGCGGGAACTTTCTCTCTTCCTCTCTCAGCTCTGCGTCCCTGTGGCCTGGCTTTGGCAGGAAGATGGCTCCCAGTGGCTCTGATTACCTTCGACCAGCTTAGCAACTTCACAGAAAGCCAACTTCTCTTGTCAGTCAAGTTGCTAGGGATACCTCTCATTCAGCCAACTTGAGACTGTGTCCACCCCTGAATTAAATCCTCATGGTGGCAGGAGATATAGGGTCAGCCCCAGCTGAGCCCCTTGACTGGGAAGATGAGGATGCAGACAATTGGGATGCTGTCACCAGAGGAGGGGAATGGATGCTGGACAGTACCAACAGCTCACAGCCACCATCAGTTTCCAGACTTGAAAGCAACCACACCTGTAGAGCACGAGGAAGGATGGAATGAGTGATCTGGAACACCAACAGCGTGTGTTCCATCTGCTCATTTTTTCAACACACTTTATTGACCCACTATAAGTAACAGCTTCTGCTTATAGCATCTATTATTTATGGGACCCCCATGCTATTAATTCATTCAATGCTCAGCGACTCTTCGAGGTGAGAACTACAACTGTCCCCCTCATTGCAAGGAAACCAAGGCACAGGGCAGAGGTCAATCATCCAGATCACAGGGCATCAGCTGTAGAAGGGGCATCTGTAGGGACAACGTGACAAAGTATGTATCACAACCTGGGAGACTTAAACAGCAGAAATGTGCTCTGCACGGTTCTGGAGGCTCAGAGTCCAACACCCAAGGAGTCAGCAAGGCCATGGTCCCCTGAGACCCTGGACAGGACCCTCCCCTGCCCCTTCCCAGCTCTTGGTGGTGGCTCCTTGTCAGGCCTGTCTGTAGATGCTCCTCTCCATGACGTGCCTGTGTCTCTTCTCCTCCTACAAGGTCACCAGTTACATTGGATTAGCGCCCCCCATGGTCTAATTTAAACTTGATTGCATCTCCACGGCCCTACTTCTGGGGAAGGCCACATTCCCAGGTACTGGGGGTTTAGACTTAGACCTATCTATTGAGGGAACGTGACAGCATCCAGGCCAGGCCTGGAGCAGAGTCCCTGCTCACCTGGGAGAGTCCCTGAGAGCCAGCCTGGGGTTGCTGTGACGAGCAAGCCAGGAAGTGTCCCTTCCAGGGCCGCACAGTGAGCATGCGTTGCTGGTGAGACAGGCACAGAAGCCGGCACCTGCCCAGCCCAGGCAGGTCTGGAGGCAGCAGAGGGGCCGGGAGGGGAACGGATGCTCCAGGCCGAGCACAGCTCTTAGTTCCAAGAGAAGGCCCAGAGGGAAGCCACCGAGGCAGCTGAAGAGGCTGCAGGGGTCAGGGAGGCAGAACCAGGAGAGGAAGAACTGCGTTCACGTGTGCACAGTGACGTCGTGTGTGGCCATCAGGGAGCTCCTGGGGGCCTCCAATGAGGTGCTGATGTTTAAATCAAACCCTCACTGTCCTGTGAGGCTGGGGGCATTAGCTCTGTTTTTATACAACAGAGAAAGAAATTGAGGCTTCTAGAGATTTCCATTGGCTAAGTAGAGGGAGAGGCAGAATCTGGGCAAGACTGTCACCTGGAAGGTCCCCAAAGGGCGTCATCATACCACAGGGAGCTGCTGGATATGAGGCAGGAGCAGTGGACAGATCACTGGGCCAGGTGCTGGGTGTAAGTCCGGCCCTTGCTTTCCCTAGCTGTGTGAGTTTAAGGGAGCTGCTCCCCTCTCTGAACACTGGCTGCCTGGCTGGGTTGCTCTGGACAGCGGGGGGGGGGGGGGCACAGGAGCAGCCTAGCGACCACATGATCAGTATCATCATCACGGCTGTTACTGTGAGATGAGGGGACGTGGCTGCCCTGGGCAGCAGAGCTGGAGGGCGAAGTGTCTTCCAATTACCTCCCTGCATCAGCGCCGGACACCTTCCCCCAGAGCCGCGTGTTCCCCACCATTTCCTCCCAGCACAAACAGTGCTTTAATTAAAATGACTTCATCAGACTCTTGGGAGACTCCGCCAACAAAGGAGGTAAAGCAGCAATTGCCTTCTGGGGACAAGTGGGCATCTGGCAGAAAAGCGAGTGTGGGTGGCAGGGAGATTAGCTGGGGGGGCTGGGGAGGGGACACTTTCTCCATGTGGGCAGCGCTGGCCGCACAGCATGGATTTCTGAGGGTTAGCATTCCACATCCCAGCGCCCGGGCAAGGTCCTGGGTCTAGCCTGGAACTCTAGCGAGGAGCTTCCCCAGAGAGTGAAGTGACACTCCATTTTGTCAACCTGGGAAATGGGGACAGTATTTTGGCTAAACTGCCCAAGTCTGACCCCCTCCCTGGAGCCCCTAGTCTGTCTCTCTCCTTCCCACTCACCTGCCTGGCCCCTGCCGCACTCAGAAGCCTGCCCAAAGCCCCCCAGAGCCTCCCAGCTGTCAATCCCCACATCAGAGCTGCACTGTGTGCACTGAGCTGTGCACCAGCAGCTTCAATAGAAGCAGAATACATGCCACATCGTGGTTTAGAATGTTCTAGTAGCCTCCTTATAAAGCATAAAAAGAAACAGGTGAATTAATTTTAACAACTGATTGGCTTTAGCCTAATGCATCCAAATTACTGTCATTTCAATGTGTAATCAATATTTAAAAATCATACAGTTTTTACACTGAATCTCCAAAATCTTGTGGACATTGTATATTTTTTATCTCAGACTACCCTATTACAAGGCACATGTCACCAGTGCCCCCTAACTGGACAGCCCAGGTCTGTACTGGCCTTGTTCCATTTACCAGCTTGGTACCTTTCCCTGCTGTGGAACGTGGCCCAGTTCCTGGCACTCAGGAGGGCTAGGGCTTGCTTTAGAGGGGATGAGTGGCCATATGCACGGGTCTCTCGGGATGGGGCAGCACAGGAGTCCTGCTCCTAAGTTCCCTTTCTTTCCTGTGCTGCGGGAACCCTGCACCAACGAAGCAAGCGTCTGTCCACCTGGCATTGGCTCATCATGAACATCAGCCCTGAAGTGTGTGTGTCAGAAAAGGAACGCAGGCGAGGCTTCCTACATCCTCCTAATCTATCAAGCACTCACGCATCTGACCGTACATGCACATGACCTCCTTCCCGTGTTCACTCATGAACCGTCCCCAGTGCATGCAGGCACCTGCTGGGTGTTGGCATGTTTCATGGACAAACAAACCACCCTACCCCTCACTCTGCTGCCTCTAGTGGACTTGTTCCAGCAGAACATTTGTTAAAGCTACAAGAAACACCAGCAGAAGAGCAATCCCTGACTCCCTCCCTCTCCCCAGGGACTTTAACTAGCCTTCCTTCTGTCCTTCCCTGAACAGGACACCCGACGGTGCACCAGGGTCGCACCGGGCTCTTGGACCATCACCTCATCCACTCCTATGTTTTAAACATGGAAGCTCTTTGGCTCCAAGTGGTTGAATAGTTTGCCTGATGTCATCTGCCATCCAGCAGCAAAGCTAAAATACAAACCCAATTCTTCATTCTCCCCAAATGGGCAGCCATTTGAGCTGTCAGATTCAGCTCCTCATCACCACTGTGGAAACTGTACAGCTACAGCTCTGGCCATCCCTACTAGACACACAGTACCTGGCACATAGTAGGTGCTCATAAAGCTATACTGAATAAGTGGATTATTTGTGAATGAAAGAAAAAATGGGTGAATGCATGAGCTAATTGTTCCTTGTTTCATAATTGTTAGTATTTTTGCATTAGTCTGACTAAAATATAGTCAGTTCCTTGAACAGAAACCATAGCACAGAATATATATGAACTCTGGATTCATCTGGGTCTGGATTAAAATCCTACCACTGGGGCTGGGGATGTGGCTCAAGCGGTAGCGCGCTCACCTGGCATGCGTGCGGCCTGGGTTCGATCCTCAGCACCACATACAAACAAAGACGTTGTGTCTGCCAAATACTAAAAAATAAATATTAAAATTCTCTCTCTCCCTCTCTCTCAAAAAAAATATTTATAAAAAAAAAAAAAATCCTACCACTGCCCGATGTTCACTGAGCAACCTGAGCAGGTGAGCCTCTCTGAGCCTGTCTACTGAGGTTTAGAGGCAACCTGTGCAAGATGAGCAGGTGCCCAGCAAGTACCTGTTCAATAATTGAATGGAATTGCAATTTCCTAATGGAGTTCTAGGGAGCCCTAGAGAAGGCTTGATTTTGGCTGGGAGAAAGATGGGCAGGCAGGGGAATCACCTGGGGAGGCTGTATGATCCAGACTGCTGAATCTGGTTTGTGGGGTTGCAGCATTTGAACGAGGTCCCCTGCTGGGCCAGGCCCTAGCAGCCCAGAGTCTCTTTTTCAGAAGCCCTGGGGGGAGGCCCTGGGAGTGGTCAGGACAGGAGCCTTCCTGTGTGACCAGACAAAGGCTGCAGTGTGGGCCAGGCCCCAGGGACAGCAGGATTTCCTGTGCACTTAGCTGTCCCACTGCCTCATTTTTTTCTTGTCCATTAAAAAGGGGCAGTCTAGGCCACGTCCACCCCCTGGATGTGCCCTGAATAATTCATCAAGTTCATCACTCAGCAAGAAACTCATGGATTCTTTTAGGGTTTTCCAGGCAGGACAGGCGTCCACTCCAAGGTCTCTGTGGTCCCTGTCTTCTGCATCTGGGTCCCAGATGGGGACGGTGACAAGACCCCTGCTGTGGCCTTCAGCACAAGGATCTTTTAAGGAACACAACCTTCCTTATCTCCAGATCCCCGTTCTTAGCACCATGAATTATATATACAGGACTGGGCATAATCGCTGTCTGGGGCCCACACACGTCCTGGTCCCCATTCCCAGGTCACACTGCCAGGACCAAGAGCATGGAGGGGCCTCTGGTCTCATGTACTTACCAGAACTTCCCTGTTCTGGGCCTCAGACAGGGGCAGGCAGACCTGGCCTGGCTGGGGAGAGGTCAAGCAATCAGCAGCCAGCAGCATCTGGTGCAGGGCAAGGTCTCGGAGCACACAGTTGCGCCATTCTCACCCACACCCGCATGTGGGGGGAGAGGGGCGAGGCCAGGCCTGAGGCAGGTATTGCACACGGTGGGGGGGGGGGGGGCTGCATTACAGGAGGCCAACGCAGAACCCTGGGATTCGCTGCTCTGAGAACCAGCAGTGAGCACTGTGGTCCCTCGTCTGGGGCAGATGTGACCTCATCCTGTGTAGGTCACTCACCAAAAAAAAAAAGTCCCAAGGAATGGCCTGGTGGATAGGCCCACCAGAGCCTTGCCTTCACCACCCCTGGGGGACAAGCAGGGGTGCTCAGGACCCACAGCAGTTTGCCTTTTCTAACCAGTAAATAATTAAAAATGGAGAAATGCTATGGAAAAAAAATAAATAAGTGCTATGATAGGGATACTTAAGTGAGGGTGGTCAGGGAGGGCCTCCTGGAAGAGGTGGCTTTTGAACTGAAACCTGAACCTCTGGAAGAAAGATCCAGAGCAAGAGTTTCAAGCAGAGAAATAGCCAAGACCAATTCCCTGAGAAAGCAGACTTCACCTGGCGTACCCCTGGGACACAAAGGAGACTTGTGTGGCCAGAGCTCGGGGAACTCTGAGAAGAGAGGTAAGGGACAGAAAAGATAAAGATGATTCCCGGGTATTTTTCTAATTCCTCCTAAGACCCTTTAGGGGAATTAGCAAAGGCACCTCTCTCTGGAGACAGCCTCTCACTGGCCTCAGGCGGGAGGACACTCTCCTCCCTGCCAGGCACCCTGTGCAGTGTGTGACCTGCAGGGTCCTCCATCACCTGCTTGATCTGGGGCAGGTGGAAGAGGGGAATCGTGGCTCAGTGCTGGCCAGGGTAAATCTGAGAGACCAGGGGTCACCAGCAAAGGCTGCTAAACCCACAGCAGATAGAATTCTTGGTGTCCCCAACTGGTCATTTTACCAGCTGGGCAAGGTCACTTTGCAGAGCAGAGAGAGGACAGTGATCCTTCTACTGTGCATATCTGCCTGGAAGGGGCTGACCAGTCCCAAAGAACCAAAGGCCGAATGTTCCCTCTAATATGTGGATGCTAATTCACAAGGCGGGGTGCTAGGGGAGAACAGAGGTACTTTGGATTAGGCAGAGGGAAGTGAAGGGGGTATGGGGGTAGGATGGAGAGTAGAGTGAATCGGACATCATTACCCTGTGTGCATTGATGACTGCACGACCAGTGTGACCCTGCATCATGTATACAACCAGGAGAATGAGAAGTCAGACTCCATGTATATATGATGTCTCAAAATGCATTCTATCACCATATTTAACTAATTAGGATGAATTTTAAAAAGTTTAAAAAAAAAGCAGCAATCCTGCCACTCACAACACATGGAAACAGAGTAGAAGCGTGGTTGTCAGAGCGGAGGGCGATGTGGGGGGACGGAGGCAAAGGGTGAGCACTGCAGAAGTGTGGGATGAGCGAGTCTAGAGAGTGCGTGCACAGCACGAGGGTTGCAGTTAACAAGACTGAATTGCTATCTGCAAATCTGCCAAGAGAACAAATTTTAGGTATTCTTACCACAAAAAGAAAGAAAGAAAGATGACCACATGAGATGATGGGCGTGTTCATTTGCTCAACTATTTCACTACACACCTGTGTATCAAGACAAATATATCAAAATATTATGGACACCTTAAATGCACTGAATGAAAGAGTGTATTAAATTTTTAAGAG
This sequence comes from Marmota flaviventris, assembly GCF_047511675.1. NCBI lineage: Eukaryota > Metazoa > Chordata > Mammalia > Rodentia > Sciuridae > Marmota > Marmota flaviventris. Next base: position 10,005,511 of record NC_092499.1, on the reverse strand, counting down.
AAAAATACAAAAGTCACAGACTGAGAAAATATTTACAGTACATGTATCTGACACAGGACCTAGGACACAGGACCTATCCAAAATGCCTAATAAAGAACAAATACAAAATAAAGGATTCTTGAAACTCAATAATAAAAAAAAACAAGCAATCCAATGTGTTTTAGGTGGGCAAAAGATTTGAACAGACCTTTCATAAAAGAAAATGAACCAATGGGCAATGAGCACGTGAGCTGATGCCAACCCCTTCAGTCATGGGGGAAGGGTGAATTCACACTGTGATGCCTCTGGGTTTATGCCTTTGTCCCTGGTGAGGGGATGAGGGGAGTCTCTCTCTCTCTCTCTCTCTCTCTCTCTCTCTCTCTCTCTCTCTCTCTCTCTCCTGTTGCCCCATCCTGAACTGCCTTCCTCTGCCACACCCTTCCGCCATGCGGTTCTGCCCCACCTTGGGCCCAGTGCTACGGAGTCAGCCGTCTATGGACTGAGTCCTCTGAAACCAGGAGCCAAAATAGACTTCTCCTCCTCTACAAATAAAATAAAATAAAACCAAAAGGTAATGAAATACTACTCTATACCCTCTAGAATGGCTAAATTAAAAGAATGAGAACACCAAGTGTGGCAAAGAGTAAGGCGGCTGGAATTCTCACACACTGTTGGTGCAAAGGCAAAATGTGCACACTCTGGAAAACAAGCTGGTACTTCCCAGCAGACACACAGCCAAGCGAGCAAGATGTCTACACAGAGACCTGCACACAAACCTTCATGGGAGGTTTTGCCATAACAGCCAAAGGCTTGGAAACCACCCAAAGGCCCGCCAACAGGGTGGAAAGACAGACAGACATCCGTTCATTACACGCTTACTGTTCCATAGCAACCATGGAGCTATGGAGATATATATGCAGCATGATGACCCTCAAAAACTTCATGATGCATGGAAGAAATCAGACAAGAGAACATTTGGTATGATTCCATCTACAGAAAAAAAAATCTGGAAAAGACAAATCTAATCTGTAGTGATAAGTCTGACCATAGTTGACTGAGGCTGGGGACTGACTGAGAATGGCCAGGAGAATATAGACAAGAATATTCTAAAATTTATAGAAAGGCAAAAGGACTGGAAGAGTCAAAATATTTTGGGGAGACGAGGGAAACATGCAAAGAAGCTGGCTCCCTGGTTTTACCACTTGCCCTACAGCTACAGTGACCAAGCCGTGGACTGGCCAGGGGCAGACACGCAGACCAACTCACAGAGTAGAGAACCCAGAAGCAGACCCCCACAAACATGCCCTAGGGGTTTGATAAAGGTGTGAGGACAGTTCAGGGGAGGAGAGGGACTGTTTAACACAGGTGCCACAGCAAGACAGCGTCCACCGTGAAGTGTGACCCTCTCCTGAGTCCTACACCTCATAGAGACTTTAACACAAAAGTCGTGTGATCCCTAAACCTTTCAGGAGAAAATCATCACAATATGGGGCCAGTCAATGAGTTAATCAGACTTGACACCACAAAAACCACCATCAAAAGAGAAAAAAACTGATAAACTCGACTTCATCAAAATTTAATAGGTTAACTCTGACTGTTGACCCTATTAGGAGGCTGAAAAGAGAAGCTACAAACTGGAGGAAATATCTTCAAAACACAGACTTGATGAAAAAGGAGTTTCTAATCAACATAAGGAACTCTCGAAACTCAAGAGTAAACCAACAGCATAATCAGGAAAGGGCAAAAGACACGTACAGACATTTTATCAGAAGGACATACAGATGACAAACAAGCAGGCGAAAAGATGGTCAGCATCATTAGCCCTCGGGGCACACAGAGTAAAACCCCAGTGAGCTATCACCGCGTGCCCACCGGGATGGCAAAAGTAAAAATAATGACGACGCCCGCGTTAGTCAGGCTCTCTAGAGAAACGGAACTAATAGGACTTAAAGTGATGTATATGATTTCTTATGGGAGTTGGCTTCCAACAGTAAGAGGGGCCTGGAAGACCCATGATCAGCAGCTTCCCCGGAGGCCAGGGAAGAGACGGTTCTTCAGAGTCTCAAGTCCTGAGAACCAGGGGGCCAACAGCGCACCCCAGAGCAGAAGGTGAAAGATGTCCCAGATCAAGGGGTGAGTCTGGGAAAAGAGGCCAAGTCCTCCTTCCCCAGCCTCCAGGTTCAACTCAAGCACTCCATGATGCACCCCAAAATTGCAATCTCGACTGAATCCATCCACTCCAATGTATGATCTCATCCAGAAACACCCTCAGACAGACCCAGAAAGAATGTTTAATTTGGGAACCTCATGGCCAGTCAAGATGACGTGTACAACTAGCCATCGTAACACCTAGCGTTGGCAAGACTGTGGAAACACTCGGTGAGGGTGTGAAATGGTACCACCATCGTGGAAAACAGGTTCAGATTGAAACTGACCAGATTATGCTATGTACATATGTGAACATACCACAATAAATGTCACTGCTATGTGTATCTATAAAGTACCAATCGAAAAAAACATAAACAGAAGACCAGGAGAATAGCACAAGAGGAACACCGGGAGGGAGAAGAAGAGAGAAAGAGGCAGGACCAGGGATTGAAATGGAGCAAATTATATTCCCTGTAGGTGTGATTACATCAAAATGAACCCCACTACTCTGTATAACTATAATGCACTGATAAAAATATTTTTTAAAGAAAAATGCATCCCAGAGAAAGGAAGACAACATTCATACAGAAGCCTATACATGAATGTTTATAGCAGCTTTATTCAAAATATCCAAAGACAAACAACACAGGTGTCCTTCAATCAGCTCCTGGTTAAACTAACTGTGGTGCATCCACAAAATGAAATACTACCCACCAACGAAGGGGAACACACTATTGGTGCAGCAGCAACGCCTGAAAACTGCTGGCCAGAGGAGGTCAGCTGTTCTATGACCCACGTACAGAACACTCTTGAGATGACTCAATTAGAGAAATGGAAAATAACCCGTGGCTGCCAGGAACTAAGAGTGGTGGGGCAGCTGTGACACAGGGCTGGCTGGACAACACAACAGGGGGATCCTGGGGGTGACGGGTGTGTTCGAACCTTCACCATATCAATGTCCACATCCCGGTGGTCACATTTTATAAACTGTAATAATTGTAAGATGTTAACCATGGTGGGAAGCAGGGCAAAGTGTGCGTGAGAGCTCTGTATTATTTTGTACGACTACAAACGAACCTAGGAGCATTCAAAATAAAATATTTAACTTCCAAAAAGCAGAAAGGGATGAATGCTTTCAGCAAAAGATTTGCTAGATCCATGCATAAAAATATTAAAGAAGAGCTAAGTATGTATAGAGAGATACCTATCTAGAAGAGTACAGGCCAGGAGTAGCCAAGAAACTTCTAGAAAAGGAAAGAAAAGACAGGTAGAAAGGAGACAAAGGAAGGAAAAGGGGATATGACCTTAACCTGAGCGCCTGCACTGAAGATCCGCGTGCCTGTCCCCAAGTGTGTCGCTCCTGGATTTCTGGGAAATCTACGAATCCCCACTCACAATCGTAAAGCTACCAGAAATTCACTCAGTTATAAAAACTTCCCTGAGCAATGTATCAACACATGTATTTTTGGAGTAGATTAAACAAAGGGAGAGATGATATTTTAGGAAACCTCTATAATCTGGTACATTCCAAATGTTCTCTGTTGATCACATGATGAGGAAGGTTCTGGAAACAGTGATGGCCACACTGAGGTCACCACCCCCAGGCCTTCTCATGGCCAAACCTCACAGCTTCCTTTCAAAGAAGAGCTCAAGACCCCCAATGCCTCTCGCTCCCTGCATTCTCCCTTTCCTGAGCAAGCCTCTGCTTGTCCTTCTATCTCACGCGTCTTAACATTCTTTTCTGCCAGCCACATGCTGTGGCACACACCTGTACTCCCAGCGGGAGGCTGAGGCAGGAGGATCTGTGAGTTCAAAGCCAGCCTTAGCAACTTAGCGAGGCCCTAAGCAACTTAGTGAGACCCGGTCTCTAAATAAAATAGAAATAGAGCTGGGGATGGGGCTCAGTGGTTAAGTACTCCTGGGTTCAATCCCTGGTACCAAAAAATGACAATAAAATAAAATAATTTTCTGCCACATTTGTCAAGGACCCTGTCATCCCAAGTTGAGGGCCCCCTCTCCAGGACCTCTTGGACCCCCTCCAGTGACACTATCCTATTTCACCCAGTATGAAGCTGTGGTGACTAAGTCGAAATAGCATTAGTGTTGGGCTAGATGAACAACCCACGGAGCCGACCAGCAGAACCAGACTCGTCCTAAAAGGACTCCTCACAAACACCGCTGCAGATCAACAGGTAGGGCCAGTGCTGACCACCAAGGCACTGGAAATTGATTATTAATAGAGGGAAACTGGAATTGCTTCCTCACCCAACGCTAAGTTGTAAAGTAGCTGAAACTTGTAAAGAAAGAAATATTTTAACTTTTCCTACAAAGCTCTGGGATAGCATCTCTATGGTTTCAAGTTGGGAAAAGTTTATTTTTGATATGGGGGTCTCTCTACATCTTCTAGGCTGGTCTGGAACTCCTGAACTCCAGCAAACCTCCCAGATCAGCCTCCGGGTGCTGGGACTAGAGGCAGGCACAACTATGACTGAAAAGATTTCTTAAACAAAGGCTAACTGTGATGAATTTTGACTAAACAAAAACTAAAAACTTGTCTATCAAAATATGCAACAAAGGGAATGAAAATAAATGTAAACATTGAAAGAAGCTATTTATAACACCAATAGCCAGCAAGATTAGTATCTAAAATACATAGATACTTTTAAGAGTCAATAAAAAAACTCAACAACTGAATTATTAAAAAGTACACAAGAGACCTTATGAAAGGCATTTCTTATGAAAGGAAGTGAGGCTGGGCAATAGATGTACAAAAGATGATTAATGCCATTGGTAATCAGAGCAAAGAGGATTTAATCCACATGAAACACTACTTCATCTTAGCACACTGGCAGAAATTAAAGATCCAAGAATGCAAATTGTTGGTGAAAATGTGCAGCAATGAGGACCCACATGTGCTACAGTTAGGACAGTAAAATAGGTAATTTCTTGGAAATCAGAAACTGGAAATAATGAACATCATTTAGCAAAGAGGCAGATGAGCTGAACACATGTCTCCACAGTTTCATTTCCAGCATATTCTCTGAGTGCATCCAGATGCAAGTTCAAGAGGCCACAGAACTATGGCTTGCTCTAGCAGAAAATCTGAAGATGAGGTAAATACTGATCAAAGGGCCAGTGATAAACTGATACAGACCATCAGCCACACAGACACTGGGGATTGAAAAGGGGGCCGGGGGTCAGGCAAGGATCCATCAAAGGGCATTTTCACTTTTTTATAAAGTTTTAAAGCAGGTAAACTATAAAGAAAATCAAGAGGATGATTAAGATGAAAATTTAGGACAGAGAAGACCCTTGGGGAGGGGGCAGGTAAGAAACACATTTGGAAAGATACCAGGGTTTAAAGGCTACTGCTGGCCCTTCTGCTCACTAAACTGTGAGGGGCGTTATTATTTTTAAGCTGTACAGCTACAGCACGCATGGCCTTTTTATTTATGAGACTTCACAACTGAAGTACATAACTTGTTGACAGCCAGCAGGGAAGGTCCTGATCATGCTGCTCAGCTGTCACTCCAGGGAGGATCTGACCGTCCAGCGGGTGGCTGCTGGCATGGACCGTGTGGGCACTGGGTGAGACTGGCAAAGTGACTGGTTATGCCTGGCTGAGAGGGAGGCACAAAATTGGTGAGGTTAGGGAAGGGAGGAGGAGCCTGGCTGGAAGTTGCAGAGAACCCCAAAGTAAGGAAGAGTCCAGCACAATGCGAAAGGAGTGCGGTGGGAAGAGAGAGGAAAGAGGAAGAGGCAAAGAGAGAGAGAGAAGGAAGGGGAGGGAGAGAAGGAGAAAGAACAGAGGAAAAGGCAGGAGAGGGAAGAAACTGTCTGCAAAGGTTATCCTTCTTGAAAGCCAGCCATCAGTAAGAACCTGGTCCCACCTCTAGGGTCCCTGCTGGCCTCCTGCCTGAGGAACCCGGGGTAGGGGGAATCTCTCTTGAGTTACAGTGCCCTTGACAATGTCTGAGAGTCCCTTGGTTGCCCGGCTTACAGGTGGCTCCAATAAGGAACCAGGTGATACTCACTGAGACTGGTTCCCTCCTAGTGAGCCCTTGGAAAAGGACAAATCTTCCACCCACCACCGAGTCTGGGATGTGGGCACATGTGATGAGCCAGCAACAGGCCTCTTTGGGCATCTCCACCCTCCCCTCATTTCAGCCACATCTGCATGGTTTGGGAGACTTGTCTGAGCTCGGAGAAGGGCTTAGCCCAGCTATGGAGTGCCAGTGGTGCAAGTTGTGCACTGTGTGATCCAGTCACAGCCGCCTGCCTTATGTGACACGGGTCATGTTGGAGCTCACCCCGTGGAGCTGCATACATCTCATCGGAAACCCAGGCTCAAAGAGACCCTAACTTACCCCGTACAACAGAGGAAAGCTAGATGTAAAACTTTGTTCTGCCTGCGCCTAGGCACACACCGGAGTCTGGGTACAGGATTGGCACACAAAGCCCAGTCACTCTAATTCTGCTCGGCGTGATCCAGGTCCTCAGGCTTCGGATCAGCGCACCAGTCCTCAGAAAGCACATCCAGGTTCCCTGGAGGACTGGGGACAATTGCACGGGACCGGAGGTGTTGGGTTTGGGTTGGTCGCTGGTCCTTGCACTAATGAGTGGCCTCAACTCAGGCCTCAGTTTCTCCATCCGGCCCTCGCAGGTTGATGACTGCGAGCGCTCGAGGGTCCGCCAGGCCCTGCCCCAGAGGGTGGGGCTGGAAGTGGTCACGTGGAGAGTGCCGGACCGGAGTCCCGCCCCGCCCCGCCCCGCCCCGCCCCCCCGCCAGCTCTAGGGGCCCCGCCCCCTCGCCGTCTGGAGCGAGGGAACCCAGAGCCAGCTGAGGGCGCAGGGCTGGTCGCGACGCGTCGCCACGCCGGGACTGCTGAGGGGCGCGCCGCCGCCGCGGGGATCTGGGGGCGCCTGCTCGCTGCTCCGCCCGCTCGCGGCCCGCTGTGCAGGCGGCTGGATCTGCTGCAGCAGCGGCGACAGCGCAGGTGGCAGTATCAGCTAAGGCAGCAGGAGCAGTGACACCATGGATCTGTCTTTTATGGCCGCGCAGGTAACGGGGCACCTTCCCCATGCGCCCTGGGTCGCCAAGTTTGAGGAGGTGCAGAGCCACAACCTCGCCCTCCTCGCCGGAGCTGAGCTCAGCCGGAGCGGTCGGGCGGGGCGGTGGCGCCCGTGTAGGATCCAGGTCCTGGTCCTTTGTCCCGAGGCGAGCCGGGCAGCACCACCTGGTGCTCGCGCCAGGGGGCTCGAGCGGGGCTTTCCCGGGGTGGGGTGGGCGGTGCACCTTGCGCCCCCAGGGTGGGGCTCTTCCCACTCCGGCCCCTAGAGGAGGCAAGAAAGCTTCTAGGAACCCGAGCAGCCGAGTTGTCCCCTCCCTGCCCAGCCCCCACCCGGGCCTGCAGGGGATGGCGAAGCTCAGACCCGCGGGAAGCCGGTGGGTGGACAACCGCGCACTTCCCAGCTCTGTTTTTTGCGAGGCGCAGCTGGGTAATCTGCCACTTGCAGGTGACCTCGGGCGCCTTCCTTCTCTCCACTGTGAGCGGGGACCATAGCCCCTGCCGCCTGGAGGAAGGCAGTGAGACTTTGTGACCTGGCAAGCTTCGAAGCCCAGCGGCCAGTTTACCCATTTTTGCTTTGTGAGTCTGATTAGCCCTCAGTGCAGAGCGCGATCATAACTCTTCCCTCCACACAAACAGGCTCCTCATGTCAGGGAAGACTAATGACCTGTTCCCGCGCCGGCTGATCTGGGCTCCTGGAGAACCCTTTGAGTTCTGAGCCTGGGTGCTCATTATATTTCTGTGCCTTAACTCTCTTGAGCCAGAACAAAGAGAAACCCCTGATTCTGTAGCTGCGCGTGGCCCTGGGGAAGCACATAAACTTCCACCTTACTGCTTCACCACCATGCTGACTGGTCTGCATCCAGGGCAGGGCCCCATTTGCCTGGGGAAAATGAACCCCAGTCCAGCCCTCAGACCTTACATCTTCCAGGATTGTGCTGGCTGGCTGCGTTGAGGGCAGGTAGGCCACCGAGGCTCCCCTCAGTCTCTTGGGTGTGTAGCAGGGACCTTGCCTGCTGATGCTTCCTTTCACCAGGTGGAAGTTTGAGGGCACACTTTGTTTTCCCCAAACTTCACCTGTGCTGAAAGTCTGCTTAAAATATCACAGCAAAATCCAGATTGTGGAGGGTGATCCCCAATCCAAGGCATCCAGAGGACACAGCCCACAGGTCGGCTCCGGGGAATCCAGAGCCCAGCTTTTACCAGCCTCTTAACAAGTTTTGCATGATGCTAATTGCTCTTATGGGCATTGCTGGCCCTTTTTTGCCTGATTTTCTATTTCCTGTTCCTAAATCCATGCTTGTAGATATTGCCATCTAGCAAACAGTCATCACTGTTGTAGATAGAGGTGGCTTTAGCTGCCGGAGGGGGTTTTCCAGGATTCATTTCGAGGAGGGAGAGGAGCTCACACAAGTCTGTGGCTGCCTTCCCCTCTGGATCCCTGGGAACCTTGGCGTTTCCATGGTTACAAGATAAATTGATCATTGCTAACCCAGGGGCTGGCTGGAGCATCAACAGTTGCTATGGTGACTTGACAAAATAAACATAGGCTTTTCAGCACCTATGGGCAGAATCTATAGAGGTTGGGTTTTTTTCCTTTTTAAGGTTTTCTTGTGTGTGTGTGTGTGTGTGTGTGTGTAATTCTCATTTCACTTGGTCGATTTATTTCTGCTGATATGTTTCACGTTGATTACTAACTCCGTTCTCTGCTAGCTGCAAGGACTAGGAACATACATTTTCATACCAATGGAAGGCGTGTTAAAAGGTTTGCTGAGCACCTACTGTGTGCCCGATGCCAGGCATTTGGCATGTAGTATTACAATAAACCCTGACAAGTTTGGGATGTAGGCCCTGTTTTTGCAGATCAGGTTACCAAACTTTATTTATAAGTTTATGACGAGATTAAATAATTTACCCAAGGACACACTGTTATAAGGAAGAGAATGGAGCTTCCAGTCTAGGCTCGAGAATCTGCAAGGCTGCTGGGTGTTCCACCTTACTGCTTCACCCTGAGAAAGGCTCAATGAAGGGAACAGACAGACACTGCAAGATAGCTGGTCTCTTCTCCTCCCAGGAGGTGGTCTCCTGCGGTGCTTTTCCCAGAGCCCTTATGGGGCTGTGCTCCAGGACTGCTTCCTGTCGTGGGTCTTTCTATTGTCTCCCTCGGGATGGGAGCTGTTTCTGCTTTATGTGCTGCACTTGGGCTTGGCTGGAGTGAGTGTCCCTACCTGCCCTAGTGTGTACAGTGGCCACTGGGAATGGCTGTGTCCGTCCCCGCACGGCCTGCCCTACGACATGGGCAGCCCACAGGGAGACACCAGTGCTTCTTTTACATTCTTCAGTGAAAGAAACTCCATGCCAGGCACCTGGACAGGGGTGCGGGGGACAGTTGAATGGCATGTGGCTTTCCTTTCTGGGTGCTTATAGACTATCGGACAAACGATGGGTCAGGCCAAGACCTAGCCAAGGGAACGGGTTGAGTGCTAGGCTGAGCAGCATGGCTAACACATAGTAGGCCCTCAGCAAGTATTTCTGAGGTGATTAGATGAGAACAAGATGTGTATTCCTGAAGAGAGATGGGAAAAGATGGTGAACGAGAGATGTCAAATGTGAGCACCTGACATCTTCAGGACTTGGAGAATAGATCTTAGAAGGATTAGATCTCTGGGCAGGTCTGGACCTGGGAGTAAAGGCATCCCGGAGGAGACTTGAGGAGAGGGGAGCCCAGGAGATATTCAGAGTCCTCCAAAGAGAGAGGGGGAAGGAGATACAGTGGGCTGGGAGAGAGGGGCCAGGGCAGGTCAGAGGTGCTGACTGGGGGGATGAAGAGTTGACTCTCATCAGTCTGCGGTGGGAGCCATTGTGGGTTGTGGACAGGGAAGTGGCATGTCCTGGGATAGTGCCCTGGGAAAACCTCTGTCCCATGGCGGCCGGAAGCTGGAGGACTGGGCAGGCTCAAGACTGCATGCTGTCCCCATTACCGACGAAGTGGATGAAGCCATATCCTCGTGACCCCAAGCCCAAGCTTCCTCTCCTTGCATATTTAGTAAATACGATTCCTGTTTGTGCTTGAGGAAAACCCAGAGCACATAAACTTCTTGAGGAGGAGTCCCTGTCCAAGCTGAGCCTTCGAGAGACTTCTTTTTAGATGTCTTGAGTGGACATCAGTTACCTCCAAATCCTTCTGCATAGTGCCCTCCTGACATGGGGCTGTGCAAGGGCTGAGGAGAGCCTGCAGGTCCTGAGGGACCACATCCCAAGCCTGGAGATACTCGGCTGCTTTTCCTGCCACCCTGAAACACCCCAGGGACTAGGAGCATGTCCTTGGGGTGGAGTGAGCAGGCCTGTGGCATAGTGCTCAAACTTAGTCCCCTCTAGTGACTAGTCTCAACCCAGTAGCTCTCAAACATTGCTGCAGTTAGAATCACCTGGGGGCTTTCAGGGGTCTCTGACCCTACCCCAGGCCCCACCCCATGCTCCATGGCAATCTAGGTGAGTCGTGGGGGTTGGGAGTTGGTACTTCCACAGTTTGGTCAAGACTGAGATCTGGAGTGTAAACCTATTCAGTAGGGCTCCCCCACTCCCTCCCCAGGTACAACAGGTCCTTGGCTCTCCAATAAAAGGTCATGTGGTCACCGAAAGCCACCAAACACAATATTGACTCAGCAATTTAAACTATTTAGGCCCAGAATAATATAACCTGTAAAATTGCTCCACAATCGAGCAATTGCTCTCCCTCCCTCCAGACCACGCCTGCCACAGGAGGGAGCTGAGGTTGGATTGAGAGGAAGTGGGAAGCCAGGGTGACCCTGCCACAATCTCAGGACATCCTGCCCTGCAGTCCCACCTTGTAGAGCAGACCAAGAACTGGGCAGACCCGGAGCCCTCCACGGACCAGCTCCCTGTGGTTTCCTAGGGCAGCTGCAGAAAAATAGGTGACTTAACTCGAGGCCACAAGTCCACAATCAAGGTGTCCTCTGGGCCATCGTCCCTGTGAAGGCCCTGGGAGAGAATCCGTCCCCTGCCTCTGTCTAGCATCGTGGTGTCACCTGCGATCCTTGGCTCCTTGGCCTGAGGACCCGTTGCTCCAGTGTCTGCCTCCAGTGCCACATGCTGTTCTCTCTGAGTGTGTCTGTCTTCTTAGGGACAATGATCTTATTGGCTAAGGGCCCATCTTGACTACTTCTGCAGAGACTGTTTCCAAATACAGTCACATTCAAAGGTACTGGGGTTAAGCTTCAATATATCTTTTGAGGGGACATAATCAACCCATAACAGCATCTGAAGACCCAGAAAGGACAAGAATCTTGCCTCCTGCATCATTGGCTGCTGGTCTTAGAGAGGCAGTGAACCAGTCACTCCCCTAACCCTCCGTTTCATCCTCTGTGAAATAGGGACAAAATGCCATTCATTTAGTCACCTACATGGAGTGTTGGGTGGCGGGTGTGACCCAGGCCCTGCCAAATGGCACCCAGCAGGTAGACCCGGTGGACACGCCTAACCCAGCACAGGAGTTGGGAAGGCATGAGGTTGACCTGAGCTGGGTACACACAGGATCAAGGACATTGCAGGCAGAGGGGACCGCGTGCACAGAGACAGAGGGGCTTGAGCCATGTGTCCTGTTGAATGGGGTCACAAGGAACCATTTGACAAAAGAAGAGGGTGCAGATGGTGAGGGAGGGAGGGAGAGGGAGCAAATGAACTTGAGGCCAGCCCAGTGACCTCATGGAGTGGGGCAGGATGGGTAGCGGCTGTGGGTGCCCAGGAGAGAGGGTCCTGGCCTCCGGGGGCGGGGGGTGGGCTCCGGCTTGCTCTTTGTGCTGTGGACACACAGGCCTAGGCAGGCCTGCAGTGCTTCTGGGCTTTGGGGAAAGCTGAAATCATGATGATCACGTGCAGGCTGGGTTTTTTTTTTTTTTTTTTTTTGCATCTAATTAGAAATTTTTAACCAACCAACCTGGTTGAGGGCTGCTTCAGTTACTTACGGCTTATTATTTCAGTTGCTTTAAGTGGCTTGTTTTGCTCCTCATTTTGTGGAATAAGAATTCTAGAAGGGCTCTGCTAGATGGATTGCTTCTGCTCTAGTGGCATCAACAGGGGCAGCTGGGACTGAGTCCAGACCCAGCGAGTGGCTTCTTCCGGCACACGCCTGGCACCTCCAGGCAATCTCGTCGCTCCCTCCACCTGGCCTCTCATCCTGCAGGGGAGGTCTCGGTCATTGCACTTCTTGCTTGGCCCCGGCTTCCACCAGTTCCTGCAGTCCTGGGTAAAACCTGCAGGCTTCTGAAAACCTCTCCCTGAAAGTACCAGAGTGTCACTAACGCGCATGCTCTTGGTCAAGAAAGTCCTAGGGGAGCCTGGACACGAGGGTGGGGGAATCAGGCCCAGCTTCTGCTTCAAAGCACCGTGAATGTCCAGGAGGGACAGGGGAGTGGAGGTGGCTCTCTGGAGACTGGCTACTGAATGGACCAGACAGAACATGTGCAGGCTGGCTTCATCCTGGGGCCACCAGTGGCTTATCTCTAGGCTGGGCAAGTCTGTCCAGAGCTGGCAAAACCCATACTGTGCCAAGCCCTGAAGAGAGGTCAGTAATTACTAAGGAAGGAGGCCATTATATATTAGACTGACAAATAAGCAATTGCAGATATTTGCAGATATTTGACCATTTCTGACCTACAGAATGACACTTTCCTATGGTTGAGCCTCATGTTGGCAGGTCCAGAGAGGCTTTCTGGGTTTGGGGAGCCAGAAGTCCCCCCGTGTCTGTCCTCAGTCTGCCTGCCAGAACCTTGGCCTTGGGAGGTGGAGGGCAGGGTCACAGAGCGAGCACCACATAACGTGGAGGACACCTCGTGAACTGAATCAGAGCTGGATGCAGGTGTGTTCCCTCCAGTTCCCTATGCCCACATCAGGATCTCGGGAGACTTACAGTTAATTTGCATTTTAATTATTTTTCATGGAGGGGAAAAACACAAAGACATCAGGCAGCATTGGAGAGGTGATTCTCTTATCTCTTGAACAGTTCTTAGCTGCACTCAAGGGCCTGTGAGATGGCTCTGACAGTTCTGCAAGAAACCAGCAGAAGTTTCCCATCCCCAGACAAACAGGCCACTGCCCAGAAAAACAGAATTCCAGGGAGCCTGGCCATCTGTTACTTAGATGATGTTTTCTCAAAGCAAGAATTATCATTAAAATGCAAATTGTCTATTATCTCAGATGTTTGTAGCTGAAGGGCCTGACTTCTTTAAATTCCCATCAAAAAGATTTAAATATTCTATCTTTCTAATTAGACCTGCCTCAGAAGAGGGTATAAAGCTATATTTTTGCAGGAATGTAATGAGCAGCTAAGGAAGAAGTAAAAATCTGTAGAAAGTTTTTTGTTTGTTTTTGACAGTTCTAGGGGATTGAACCCCGGGCCTCGCACACACTAGGCAAGTGCTCTGCTACTGAGCTACGTCCCCAGCCCTGTAGAAACTGTTTCTAGACCAAATTTCTAGATAGCATTTGAAGACTGCAGACATTTGACCTGAGCCCCAGGCTCTAGGGAACTGAGAGAGCTGGGGTGCCTGGAGGTGGACAGTGAGTCTCCCGTGAATACCAGAGTGCTTGGGTTGCAGGGTCTGTGCATGCTGCCCTACTGTGGGCTGAGCCCCAGCTTCCTGTACTTGAGAAGATGGAGACTCCTCTGGCTCCTTCACGCCCTCTTCTGTGCCTTCCCCTCGTGGCTGCCCTTGTGGGGAGTAGGCACACCCTGTTTTGAACAGTACACACAGTGTCTCTAAATCACAACAACCCAAGGAATAAGAGCTTTGAGGGTACATTTTACAGGGGAGAAAACTGAGGTCTAAAGAGGCCAAGATATTTGCCCTACAAATATATATTTTCCCAAGTTATTTGCCCAACAAACCCATATATACCCCTCCTTTTTGCACAGCCACCCCCGTACTCAGCAACCCCCACCAGAGTGGCATAGGTACTACAACTGATGAATGGACACCTGGGTGTCACCCAGAGCCCCAGTTCACAGGAGGGCTCGCTCTTGGTGTAGGACAGTCTGTGGACTTGGACAATGTATGATGACATGTTTCTACCATTATAGCATCACACAGCATTTCCACTGCCCTAAAACCCCTCTGTTCCCTGCCTCTTGATCTCTCCCTCCCCATTGGCACCGGCCAAAAGCTCTGGTTTGTCTTTTTACTGTCCCTGTAGTTTTGCCTTTTCCAGAGTGTCATACAATTAGAACCACAGTCTGCAGCCTTTTCGGGTCAGCCTCTCTCACTAGGTAGAGTGCACATAAGTTTCCTGCATGTCTTTTCATGGCTGGATAGCACATTCTTTTTAATACTGAATAACATTGCATTTACTTAATGTACCAGTTTACTCATTCATTCACCTATTGAAGGACATCTTTGTTGCCTCCAGGTTTTGGCATTTGTGAGTAAAGCTGCCGTAAACATCCACATGCAGGCTTTTGTGTGAACATTCGTTTTTCAAGAGCTTGTTTTAAAAATCGAGTCTAATGATCTCTGCCCTTTAATTGAAGTGTTTAAACCATTTACGTTTAATGTAATTACTGATATGACTGGGTTTCCGTGTATTGTCTATCATATTATTTCCTGTTTTTTCCATTTGTTCTTTGTTCCCCTTTTCCTCTTCCTTTCTTCTTTTAGTTTGTGAAAGTTTTAATTTTCCTGTTGTCTCCTCCAACAGCTTATTAGACACACCTCTTTCATTATGTTACAGGTGGCTTTAGAATTTATAATATAGATCTTTAACTTTTACTGATGTTATCTCTGCAAGTGATGTTATTTATCACTTCATGTATTGTAGGAAATTTACAATAATCTATTTCTCTTTCTCCCCTCTCAGTTTTTGTGCTATTGTTGTTACACATATATTTGTACATAAATTAAAAGCCTCCGGCTACATTGTTATCATCTTTGTCAGAAGTCAATTTTCTTTCAAATGATTGCAATAATAAGGAGAGAACCTTATCTATCTTCTCATGTGGCTGCTATTTCCACGCCCTTCATTCTTTTCTGTAGATTCACATTTCTCTGTTATCATTTTCCTTCTGCTGCAGGACTCTGTGCTACAGAAGTGCAAGTGGTGAATTCCTTCAGCTTTTGTATGCCTGAAAAAAATCCAGTTTCTTCTTTGCTTTCATGTTGGCAAGACACTTTTACCTGGACACGGAGTTCCAAGTTCGCAGTTCGTTAAAGATACTGCTCCACCTTCTTGCTTGGGTTGTCTGCAGTGCAAAAGCTGCTACTGTCCTTATGTTTTTTCCTCTGAATACAATGTGTCTCCCCCTCCTCCGGATGCCTTTGAGATTTTCCCCTTATTGCTGGCTTTGAGCACTTTGATTGTGATGTGCCTTCATGCAGTTTTCTTCATATTCCTTGGGCTTGAGGTTTGGAGAGGCATATGTGAATTTGTGCTTTGCATCATATTTAGGGGTTTTTCTGTTCCTGTGTCTCCCTCATCTCCTCTGAAGATTTTTTATATATGAGGTAGGCTGCCTGAGGTCTCCTTGCTGCTCACAGACGCTCTGTTCTTTCTTTCTTTTTAATTGTTCTTTCTTCTTGCATTTCGTTTGGGTGGTTGCTGTTGACACACCTGCAGCTTCACCAGCCTTGTCTTCTGCAGCATCTCAACGGCTGTCCGTCCCACCCAGTGCTTTCCTGATCTCAGACATTGGAGTTGACATCTCTGGGCATTTCCTTTGTGTCTTTTTAAAAAATATCTTCTGTTTTCTTCTTAGCGTGTTCCTTATTTCTTTTAGCCTTTATAACACGTGGAATAGTGTTAGAACAACCGTTTTCATGCCCTGTCCCTCACTTCTACATTGGCATCAGGTTTGGATTGGTTTGATGGATTGCCTTTCCTCCAAACAAAGCTCCTATTTTCTTGCTCTTGGCATTCCTGATCCCTCTGACTGGAGGCCAAGCCTTGTGAATTTTACCTTGTTGCCTGCTAGATATTTATGATTCCCTTATAAATATTCTTGAGCTTTGTCCTGAGATGAGTTCTTTCTTGGGAACACTTTGATCCTTTTAGGGGTTGCTTTTAGGCAGGTCCAGAGCCATTACTCTGCACTCCCGAGGCAAGGCCATTTGGAGTGTGATTTTGAGATTGGCCAAATGGCTGGTGAAGGAGGTTCTATTTCTGGCCTTGTGTGTGCAGCGGGCCCTGGTCCCTGGCATCTCTGGGGTGAGTCTCTCCCTGTTCCTTTCTGCACACACCCACACTCATTAGCTGTCGTCTGCTAGGACGAAGCAGCGCTCTGCAGACCTCTGGGGCTCTCCCCGTGCAGCCGGCCCCTCTCCATACTCCACGGGGCTCTCAGCTCCATTCCATCAACCTGGGAAGCCCCGCCTTTGCCCCCCGCCCCGCCGTCTGAGACCTTCCCCAGGCTTAGAGCCGAGCCCCTGGGGGACTCACCTGGTTTATGCCTCCCTCTCAAGGGTCTTGCCTGGTGTCCAGCGTCTTGAGAACCCCTTTCCTATGTTTTATCATTCCTGCAGTTGTTTCCTGGGGAGGGTGACCCAGTCCCTGTCACTCCGTCTTGGCTGGAAGCAGAATTTTCTGAAACCTGTGTTTTCAGCAGCTCCAGCCCAGCCCTCCTCTCTCTCCTGTTGTGAAAAGGGAACGAAACCCTTGACCTGGGTCTCGGCCACTGTCCCTCCTCTCCCCACTGAGCTCTGTGAGGTCCAAGGGCTGTGCTCCCCACCTCACTGCACGGACAAGCGCAGCTTACCTCACAGGGGAGCCTGGGACCAGGCGCCAGCCCCGCTGCATGCAGACAGACCCAATTCCTTTCTGGCCTCCATTGCCCCTTGGGTTGGTCCTGAGTGTCCTGGGCCAGGACATTCATGAGACATCTAGGGAGCCCCTCCATGATCCCAGTGTTGGCTCTGCAGGCTGGTGGCCAGAGGTGGGCCCCTGGTGACCTGGCTGGGTCTCTTCAGACCTCTTCTCAACACCTGGATCCTGGGAAGCCTTATTCCCCAGAAGGAAGGAGGTGAGGGGTGTGGGCAGGTTGCTGCAGCCTGAGGCCCACTCAGCGTGGCCACTAATCATTCAGCCAACAGCTGGGACCCTGCCTGACCCCTGCAGACTGCAAGAGTACCCCCATCTGTCTCCCCAGCATGGACCCCTGGAAGCTGATCAGAAATGCTGTAGGACTTGGCTTCTGGCAGCTTTGAGGGAGGCCTGAGGGCTGACTAACGCCCACTCCCAGGCCCTGTGCACCGTCTCTCTTGGCTGAGCCACAGCGGTGCTGCCCATGTCCCCTCCCTCCTCCTGACTTCCTGCCAGTCCTCTCCCCTCCGGTGGCTCCCTGTGTCTCCCAATCACCAAGTCAATCAGGCAGGGTCAGCCATGCAGATGGGCTGTGTGGGGGTGCGGGGAAGCCAGAGAGAAGCCACTGCCGGCCTTGGTCCCCTTGGACCTCCCTCACCAACACTGTGGAGATGAAAACGCACAGAGCATCGTTCTCGGGCGGCCAGGCAGGTGGGCAGAGCCCCACCCACAGGGGAGGAGGGCAGATGGCGTACATGAGCCACAGGGACCGCCAGGCCAGCCTGCAGAGGCTGCCTCTGTGGAGTCTAGCCTTCCCCAGGGCCACCAGTTCCCACCAACACCATGTCCCCACATAGTCCTCAAGCTGCACAGTCCCCAACACCCCGGCCCCCCTGCAGAGAGTGCCACGTGCCAGGCCCAGCACTTAGGGCGTCCATTTCACGTCCTCCTCTGCAGAGTCCCCTTGTGTGACCCTGTGGTCTTGCCCACGTCCCAGTGAGAGTGGAGCACAGAGAGTTGGACACGTGCAAGTCCCTGTGGTGATCAACAGCAGCACTTGGACTTGGAGTCGGAGCTGACCTCGCTAACCACTGGGATTCACTGTCAAACGGTGACTCAGAGAGACCACCCAGGCCTGAGGGGTTCCAAGACTGGGAACTCTGGGTGCTGAACTGGGACAGTCCCAGGCAAAGTGGGACGTTGGCCACCTGTTCAGAGGCCCTCCAAGGCTAGAAGGCTGTCCCAGGGTTCTGTGCACCTCACTGGACATGCCACTGAGGTCTTGCTCTTTAAAGCGAACGGGGAATGATGGAGCCGTTTCCAGAGCCCCCTCCCCAGCCCTCTTCATTCCTCCAGTGTCTGACAAGCACTGCGTAAGGGGCAGTGACACTTGCTGTGGGCACTAATGACACTGGAGAACAAGTACCGGAGCCCCCGCTCTCCCTGGTGGTCCAGGGAACGCTGACTTTGACTGAGTCTTCAGGGACGGTGGCAGAGGGCGAGCAAGACCCCAACTCCCCCAGCCCCAGGAAGCTGGCTGAGGTGCTGGCAGGCTCCGTGCCAGGCAGGGACCCTCCTCTGTGGACTTGGCCAAGCCATCTGCACCCCTGGAGTCCAGGTGGAGCTCAGCAGCGGCTGGTGGTCTCCTGGTTGGCCCCCCCAGAAGCCTCGCAGTGCCTCTGAGCAGTCACAGCCGCACCACGTCTTCAGGGACAGGGCTTGTCCCCTCACCTAAAGAGACTTCCATTGGAGGCAGGTGGCTTTGGGCTCAAATGTGTCCCTGCTGCTGTGCGGCCAGGAAAGTCCCCGCTTGGCTCCAAGCCTGGGTGTGCTCAGCTGTGCAATGGATGGTGCCAGTTGGGATGAGCTGCGATAGGCCCCGGGACTCTGAGCCTAAGTACACGAGGGGACAGCTCCTAAGTGGCTCTAGGTTGGCAGGTTTCACCGTCACCTCCTGTCTTGAGCCAAGAGTCTAGTCCTCCTGCACACGGTAGCCTATCCTGTGACCCAGGTGATGGGGAGCACCTGAGAGGGGAAGCAGGAGGGCTCAGTTCCAGGCCTGGCCCAGCCCTCGTGACGGGCAGTGAGATGCTCCATTTCTTGGAGCCTCAGTTTCCCTGTCTGTTAAGTGGGAGCTGCTCATGGGGCGGGCAGAAGAGCCCAGTGAGAGGGCGGATATGGGAGTGCAAACTGGGGCTGGGAGAGCACTGGCCTAGTGTGCACGAGGCCTGGGTCCATCCCTGGCACCACACACACACACACACACACACACACGCTCATGCACACATGAGTACAAGTGGACAGGAAGCACAAATGCCAGTGGTTATTGTGTTCGAATGGTCACCCTGTGTCCTCCGTCCACGTCATCCCTTTTGGACTAAATGTGAGGATTTCCCTCAACTCTTTTCCCAAGTGAGTATTCTCTTTAGAATCTCCATCAGGTCAGGCTCTGGTCTGGACATGAAACGTGGGAAAATCTACCACCTCCTTGAATCTAGCCCTGATACACTCATTAATGTGGTCCGTGAGAGCCAAAGCATGCCTGTGTACTGCGGCACTTCCACCTAATCTCCTGAGCGGTCTCTGTTTCCTGAGTGCTGCTGTGCAGCCAGGTCTCCCGTCTGGAGTTTGTGCAGCTGATGATTTTGAGTCTTCGAGCAGATATGTCAAGAACTGAGAAAGATCTGAGGTGAACCCTGCTTGCTGGTCAGCCTGGCCCAACTCCATGCTGACATAAGACCAGAGACTCCCCACCCCCCTGCTTAGACTAAAGGATTCCTTCCTCACCCTGGAGCCAGCGCAGGGCTGGATTCACATTAACGCCCTCTGCACCACAAGCCCCCGGGGTGCCAGAGCAGCAGGTGGGTTCAGGGCACACAGTGGGTCTAAGTGGCAGCTGGGGTTCCTCCAGCTCAGGAACCCCACTCTTCTACAGGAAGCAGCAAGCAAACCTGCCCAGCCTGTGCCCACGAGGGAGAGAGATCGCCTCCGTCACCCAGGTCAGAAACACACGTGCAGTCCACCCCGGGGGGGACGCAGCTCTCTCATGGCTGCTGACCAGACAAGCCTCTTGAAAAGAGTCCAGAGCAGAAGCTACTGGTGCAGGATTGAGGGACAGTGAGAACCGTCTCCTCTTCATCTATGTATATCTATCCCTCAGGGCTGAGCTTGCCTCTCTGCCGGCTGCCCCGAGCCACGGCATCCTGAGCAAGCTCTTTGACCTCTGATCCGCAGGCCTCCAGCTCTGGAGGGAGCCTGATTCCCAATCCAGAGCCTCAGCCTGCCTCCAGTAGACCCAGTGTCACGGGGATGTGGGCCCATCCTTCTGGCCATTGAGTCTCCCCTTCCACCTTCACCTGGCCTAGTCCTCTAAGGGATCTGGCCCTCCCTGACACATGGGGCAGAACCACCATCCTGGGCCTGAGCCACTGGCCAGTGGTGACCATCTAGGCTCCGAGACCAGGTGTTACCTCTGGGCCTCAGTTTCCTCATCTGTCACAAAGAACACACCTCCTGGGATTTAAGGAAGAAGGAAAGGAGAGAACAGCATGGAATGTTTGGAACATTCCAGCACATGACGGGTGCTCAGGGGAGCCATCATGGTGCCATTCCAGTGGTTGCTCTGCTCAGTCAAGTGCCACCTGTCCCCGAGGGGATCTGATTAGGAAAAGCTAAGCCAAGGCAGCTTCAGGGGGAGCTGGCTCTGCAGGCTGGTGGCCCTTGACAGCCAGGTGTCAGGCACCCGAGCAGCGGGACCCTCTGAGCCCCGGAGTGGGGAGCGCAGCACGGCCCAAGGTACTTGCTGGGCTTGAGCGGGGATGAGCCTGGAGCTGCCCCTCCAGAGACCTGCTCTTGGTCTTGACAGTGCCGCTCCCTATGGAGTGACCTTTAGGACCAGCATCCTCCCTGGGCTGCAGCCAGGGCCTCCTGAAGCACCAGGCAGGGGTTTGACATGCACAGCTGGAAAGACCTGGCTTCATCCCTGAGTTTGAAACCAGCAGCAAGGCCCAAGCACATCCCAATGCCCCGAGGCCCAGCTTCCTCTCCTGTGAAGTGGGGACAGTGACCTTTCCTGCCGGGTGGGGT
The DNA here is from genome assembly GCF_047511675.1 of Marmota flaviventris. Taxonomy (NCBI): domain Eukaryota; kingdom Metazoa; phylum Chordata; class Mammalia; order Rodentia; family Sciuridae; genus Marmota; species Marmota flaviventris. The sequence goes on along the minus strand of NC_092499.1, from coordinate 9,984,422 downwards.
TGTGAGGAAAGGACAAGGCCCACGTGTGCAGAGCAGGCCAGGGAGCAGTGCCTGTGGCATGTTGCATTGGCTTCTGTTTCTTGGCCTGCAGAGGGGGCTGTGGAGGATCTGTCTCACGGGGAGGTGGGAAAAGACCCGGAATCGAGGTCAGAAACCCTGTTCCAAGTTCTCTTTAGTGGGTTGTACGTGATTTGGGCAACTCACATGATTTCTCTGCATCTCATCTGCCAGTGGGACCAGTTCATCATGTCTCTGGTGATGTTTGGCAAAAGCACTGGTTGTCATGCCTGGTGTGGGACCTGGTGGGTGCTCCGGCCTCTGTCAGCTCCAAGGTTGTCAATCAGCAGGGCTGCTGGCCTTACAGAAAGGCCTTCTAGTCAGGGTCGGAGCAAGTATGAGGTCACTCAAACACGGGGCCCTGGATGAGGCCAAGGGACACAGGGCAGTGTGCAGGGGGCCACACGCAGGGCTGCTGGGGGTGCAGTGTAGCTTAAGCTTAAGCTTAAGCTGACCCCCACGCCCCAGGTAGAGATGGGGCCTTGGAGAGGTGATTAGGCCATGAGGACCTCACCCTCGGGAACGGATGAGTGTTTCATTAAACGGCTTGAGAGGGAGGATTGTCCTTCTGTCCCTACTTCCATGTGAGGACACAGCATCCCCCGGAGGATGCAGCCACAAGGTGCCCTCTCAGAAGCAGAGCAGCCCTCCCCGGACTCCAGACCTGCCAGCACCTGGATCCCAGACTGGCCCCCCCTGGCCCCCAGAACCGTAAGACACACAATTCTGTAGTTTATAAACCACCAGCCTGTGGTGTTGTGTGACAGCAGCACCCACAGATGGACAGCGCCCGTGGCTGAAGCTGCGATCGCTCCCCTCAATGCCGAGCCCAGCACTCAGGACCTCCAGTGGGTGGTTCAGGCCGACAGAGCTCAGACCACCCAGCGTCTCACCTGCAGCGTGGACTGGGCCGCCGGCAGACTGCCTTCCACCAAGCAGCCCCGGAAGGAGCCGTGTCTTCTGCGAAGGGGCCTCTCAGCTGTCTCCTGACCAGCCACGTCTGCTGGGCCCTTGCAGGCAGAGTCCACTTCTGGTACTTTGGGTCAGGAAAAGGGAGCAGTGCCGAGGGGCACCTGGGGTGGAGCACACAGGCCCCCAGCCTGTCCGAAGCCCCCTCTGCCTGGGTCCACCCAGAGAGGAGCGGGAAGTGCCTTCCTCCCCTCGGTTTGCGTTACAGGGGTTGGCGTTCCCCTTCCGTGTGCCATGGCCCCTCAGGACACTAGGACTGTGGCCCTGGCAACCCCTGCCTCTTGCTGCAGGCCAGGTCCTGCTGAGGGCTCTGCGTGGCACCATGTTCTGAGGTGGGAATCACAGTTGCTATGTGTAGATCTTGATGGCCCCAGGCCTTGCATTGGGAGGTGTGGAAACTTGAGGGGGTGAAGATCTTAGGGTCACTGGGGATGTGCCCTTGAAGGGGACAGGGGAAGCCCTGCCCCTTCCTCTTTCTTTCCCAGAGTCATGAGCTGAGTGTCTTGGCTTTGCCCCTCAGTCACTGCCCTGATGGGCTGTCCCCAACAGAGGCCCAGAAGCAGTGTGAACCTCCAAAACCGTAAGCCAGTTACCTTGCCCCTCAGGGGTTGGTCATCTCAGATGCGTGTCCTAGTGACCTGGTACCGGCTAGCACAGTTAGGCACATTTTTCAGTGAAGCCACAGAGGCCCCAAGAGGGGGAGGGACACTGAGTGGTGGAACTGGGGCGTGAACCTGCACCCCGCTGGTTCTCCCCGGCTCCCACCCACCACTGGTTCCAGGGCCACACGCCACTGGCTCGTCACCCTGCATCTCCAGGTGCGGCTTGCTGTTTTGCATAGCTCTTACCCAGAAGCACTTCTTTGGCTCCTGATGGCCATTCTTCAATGACACCATGGGCCCCTCCCCTCCTCCTGCTCCCAGCATCCAGACTCCTGGCTTTAAGCATCTGTCCACATTGGCCTGTTTAAAACTGCGGCCCTCATCTGGCCTCCCAGGGGGCTCACTGTCTACCGCCACTCCACATGGGGACCTTGAAAGGCCCCAACCCTCACTTGCACTGAGAGCGTTGGCGGGCAAAGCAGATGTGTGGCAACGGCTTCTGTTTGAAGCTAACATGGAGATGATCCCACGCACACAGCACACCCGTGCAGGCGGTAGGGATTAACAGGCGGCGTTGGGAATGCTCCCACAGTCTGTGCTCTTAGACAGAAAGCTTTGGGGACGAGACTCAGCAGCCACCTGGCTCTGCTCACTCCTGACCCATCTAGAGGATGGGGAGTTGGAAGGAAGGGTCTTCACAGAATTCTGAGTACCGGCCCAGCCTGGACTGGCTGCAGCCAACTGCTTCCATGTGGGGAGGCCACAGGTTACCTGGGGGGGGGCTGCGGCTCCTCAGCCCAGGATCTGCCAAGTCCAGACTGGGTGTCCTGAGAAAGGCATGACATGAGTCTGTTTGCATACCTGAAATGGGACTTGGTAATACCTGCCCCTCCAGTGTCCTTTGGTGGATCTGCAAACATGTACAGACAGCTTGGCAAATATAATGAAGAGTAAAAATGATGCAGCTTGACACGCATCGAGCTCTTGCTATGAGCCAGGCACTGGGAAATGCTCTCGTCATTCCCATTCTCCTGATGAGGAAATTGAGGCCCAGGGTCTCTAGGCCCAGGCCCCAGCACATCTTCCTGGCCCCGCCTTCAGCCAAGCTGAGATGCACACAGCTCTCTTTGGACATTTGCACCCAAACTTTGAGTGCTTTGTCCCCAGGATGCCCCCACTGCTGGGCAGGTCATACCTCCTCTCCCGTGAAGCCTGAGGCTTGCACCCTGCACACCAGGATGCTGCCCTCCCTTCCGGCCACCTGTGTAGAATGTTCTCTGCAACATTCCTGTGTGCTCGTCACTGCCTGACTGCCGTGTGTCATTTATGTAGGTGACTTTGCCAACTCTTCCGCGTCATCTTCTATCTTGGGACATGGGGTGTGAAGTCACCTGTGCATCAAGATAGAGGAGATGCACTTGGGGTGGCAGTCCCTGCCTTTGCCATGGGACCTGTGGCAGGTCCTTGCCTTCAGAGCCACCGTCTCACTTTCAGTTAGAATGACAGTGGTTCTCGCACAAGCATGGACCCCATGGAGCAAGCCCAGTTGCTTTGCCCAGGGTGGGGAGCACCAGGGCTTGGTGCTTGGCAGCCCAGCGGAGGGGCAGGTCAAGGCTGAGCAAGCAGATGTGTTCGACCTCTGCACCCCCTCCCACTACAGGCTGGGTTCAGGGCCACGCAGTCACAGGGCTGTGTCCTGTGTCACCGTCTTTCTCCTCCTGCCTCACCACCTGCTGGATTTCCTCCCAGCATCCCCCGGCCCCCTGCAGCCTGTCTGCACCCCGAGGCAGGAGCTCCCATCCAGCTTCAGACACCTGAGGATCCAGGACAAGAGGGGCTGGGCAGAGTGCCCACCTTCCCCCAGCACTGCCTGCTGTCTCCCTCGCCCTGTGTGCACCCACTACGGGCTCCTGATTCGGAAGGATGATAGTAAGCTCATGATTCTTGAATTTGAAGAAGTTCTTTCCAGAACAGGCACCTTCTTAAAATAGTAAAGTTACTACCACCACTGCCCACCACTGCTACCAGAACCAATGCTAAAATCATGGTGGCTTAGGAAATCACCCCCTGCCTGTGCTGGGCTCTGCTCAAAACCTGGTGATGTTCACTGTGCCCAGGTCCTTAAACCATCCTTCAGCACCTTGGTGAGGCAGGTGTTCCCATCCCCATTTTACAGATGACAAAGGTAAAGCCCAGAGAGGGTGAAGGGTTGGTCCACAGTCACACAGCTCCCTGGTGGCCAAGTTGGACACGGACGGCAGGTGGCCCAGCCCCTTTGTCCCCCCAGGTCCCCTCTTAAAGGGCTGGGGTTGGTATTCTCTGAAGCCACGGGGCATATATGTCACCACCACGTTATTCCACTTTATAAAAACTCACTTAAGGATCTACTTGTTTAAGTGTGTGACAAATGGCAGATGTGGCCACCCGGAGTGCCATTGCTAGAGTTCCTGTGGTGGACATCTGGGGCCTGGAGTAGGTCTGATCCCCTGGGGGCACAGCGAGGGGGTGTGTGGGACGGACTCGGCTTTCTCTCCAGCACTCCTTCCCCACGGCGCGGCCACCACCTTACAGATGCTGCCTTGGGTGGGGTGGGGTGGGGGCAAGATTTAGAGGGAAACAGGGAGCAGAAACCCGCAGCTTTCCCTCCTGTGCTCGAGGGAACAACTCTCCCAACTCTCCTCGTCACCAGGCTCGGACTCAGTGAGGAGCTAACCACGCTGCCCAGGCTCGCCTCCCTCTGCCTCCCTGGCCTGGCCGGCAGCACCCATCTGCCCATGCGCGCCTCCTGCTGGGCCTGCTGGCTGGCGCTCCTGCCCTCCTGGCAGCTGAGACATTGGCCCACGGGTCAGGAAAAGAGAATGGGTTCCTAGCAGCACAGCTGTGGCTCTGCCACCATCCGGGGACAGAGCCTGACTTTGCATCCTGGAGTGAGTCCTGCCTTGCTCCTCCCCATCTCAGCCGTGAAATGAGCGTCACCATCTCGGCTTGCTCCCTGTCAATCAAGACAGCAAGCGGCTGGAGAGGAGCGGTGGGTCTCTGTCCCCCTTTCCTACTCCCCCACCCTCCCTGCCTAGGGCAAAAGTGGACGTAGAGATCACAGCCACCCACACGTCTCCACACGTCACTGCGCTGTCTTCCTCAGAGGAAGCTCGTCCAGGTCTTGTGACCCCCACCCACCTGGCTGCCCCCAAACTTCTGGAAAGGCTCATGTGCTCGGAAAGCCGCTGCCTGGGAGCTTCCCTGCCACCCTCCAGGTGTGAGCCCAGGTCCCTTTTCCACATCGCAGCTGGGGCTGGACCAGGGCTTTCGGCTGAGTCTTCGAGTGACTGTCTTCACTCCTGGGCTGGCAAGCACCCCCTTCTCTGGGGCGCCCCCTACCTCAATTAGCCCTTGGGTACCCTAAATGCACTCAGGAAGAATAAGATCTTGTTTCTGCCAACAGGCAGGTGACTTATGGAGCATAACATCGGCTTACTGGTGAGCATTTATTGAGTGTCTGCTGTGTGCACAACACATAGTATCAGGAGGCGGCATGGTCCTTCCCTATCCAGAACCACACAAGGGGACCTTTCCCACCTAAAACACAGGTTCTTCACGTGATGCCTGCAAAGCCTCTGGGAGGTGGGTGGGCAGGGACATCCTGCCTGAGTCTGGTGAGCAGAGACCTGAGGGGTCCGGCTGCAGCGCTGACTTGCACTGTGGGACGAGGTCTCTGCTCCTGGCTTCAGGTTCTTCCCCTGCCAAGTCCCGCACCCCAGCAGGCTGTCCCACATGGATGGCTGCCCCCTGGAGCAGGGTGGAGAGGCCTGGGGAGCCGTGGCCTCCTCTAATTGGAGGAGCTCCGGTGTCGCATTCCCCTCTGGACTCGCTTTCCTGGCAGGTCTCTTCCTTGCTGGGACTCGGGTCAGGCCCACTCCACTGAGCAGCCTGCTCCTGGCAGGGATCTGCCCGGCGCCACCAGCTTCCTTGATCTTCGGGGCCCTGGCTGGTCCCAGGGGGCTCCTTCCGCCCTGCCTGGGCCAGGGCTCGGCCGTGGCTTCCTGAGCAGCAGCTTCTCTGGCTGCCGACCAGCTGGGCCCAGGGAGTAACTGTGAGCCAGGCCACGTGTCCAGAGCCAGCTCGGGTCAGCAAGCCACGGCCACCTCTGCTCCTTCCTCTGGCTGCTCACGCAGGTGCCCTGTGGACGGGAGCACAGCCGGTCCACCTGGAAGCGCTCTGGCGTTTCTGAAGGCCCTCCCCTAGAAGGTGTGCGCCCCAGCAGAGCTGGTCTTCTACTGTCCCCGAGGCTGGATTCCTGCTGGGAACCGTTCTGCTCAGTTGAGGAGGAGGCAGCTGCCCTGGGGGTGCCGTCGTCCACCCCTCTGCGCCGGGACTGCATGCCCTCTGATGGACAGTGGCTCTGTTTTGATTTCTTTTGTCCTCTCTCTCTCTTCTCCAAAGTAAGCATCTAGTGTTTTTCTCTGGCTTCCAGCCTGTGTCCCCGGCATTCAGTTTAATATCTCTTCTGTCCCTGAGCTAACCAGCAATGACCCGTTGAGCTCCCACCCTAACCCTGTGGTCCTGGAACCTCTGCACCAGGAGAGGAAATCCAAGGTGATTCGGAGGACACCACACCACAGGGACACCTGTCCCACCTCAGGGATGCTCAGGACCTCAGGGGGGTGCAGTAGGTGCCAATGTATGGCAACCTTCCCAGCCTTAAAGGGGAAGCTTTAAGCTCCCCGCTGCCCTGTATTTACTCAACCATTGACACCCAGTGAGTCTGGCAGGAGCCACCACCTATGGGAGGTCAGGTGCAGCCAGGCCAAGTCGTCGGAGCTGCTCCGGGCACTCTCTCCCTGAGGTTCTCAACCACAGCCTCTGAAGCAAGCTGTGGCCCTGTGGGTCCCCAGAGCCCCCCTCAGCTCTCGCTGTGGGCCGTGGGCTGGACTGGAGGACAGGTCCCATCCAGCATTTCTGTGTCCCCAGGGCAAATGTTCCCTTCCTCGTTGGTAATCAGAGGTGACGTGCTCTGTGGAGACAGCATCTTCTCCTGCTGCATCCCGCTCAGTTACTATGGCAACAGACTCAAAAGGAGTGAATTTGCTTTTTCCTCTTAATTCTGTAATGCTCTCAGGTTTTCCGAAAATACCCTTATTCTTCTGGGTCTTCTGTGGCCGCGGCGGGTTGGGTGCACACCTCCTCCAAGTGTGCGCTGCACGAGGTAGCTCAGTTCACAGCAGTTAACCAAACAGACATTTTGGTAAAAATGCTTGCTGCATCTACTTTAGGTAAGTAGATGTGTTAGGCACCGGAATTAAAGAGAATTTAGACTTATTTAGACTTATCGTGTATCCTTAAGAGTTCACAGTCTCTGAGAAAGACAAGTGACACAATGTAGCAATGTCATGTGATGTGATTAATGTAATGTAATATAATAAATATTTTGTTAGTTGTGGGAGTAAATCAGTGTGGGGATCTGGAGCTGGGTTCCTAACCAGTCACTTCTGAGCTGTGCAAGCTCAAGGAAGTGCCTATACCTCTCTGAGCCTCAGTTCCCCATCTTATGCTGGGCTGTTGGGCAGTGAATACATGATACAGCACCAGACCCAGAAAGGTTCTTGCTCAGGTGTTGCTTAGCCAGGGGATGCTCAGGAGAGGCCTGGGAGGGATGTGCATCTTGGCGAAGGGCTTGCAGAAAGTGGAGGGGCAGTAGAGCATCCTGGGCCACAGCACTCCACCAGCCACAAGGTGGCCGTGTGAAAACGCCTGGCATGTTGGGCTCTGGGTGGATAAGAAAGCCAGTGCGGCCCGTGCAGAGACTGGATCTGAACCCAGAACCTCCCTGGGCTCCCAGTGGGACCCACTTTGAGAACTGGTATCCTGGCGATCCTGTGCCCCTGGGGAGCTGTGAGGCAAACACCCAACCTGCGCTTCAAGGTCTCAGTGTGCACACAGTGCTGCCTGTCATTGTTCCTGGTCACATTCGGGGTACTGCAGTGTGACTTCTGCATTCCTGTCTGCCTCGGTGCTCTGAGGGAAGGAAGCACGTCGATGTCCCCGGAAATGTTGGCACAGGGGCCGCTGCCCATGGGCCCTGAGAGGTGGTGGGTTCCTGATCAATTACCTCTGTGCCCTAGTCCCTTAGTGCTCAGGAAAGTGACTACCCGCTGAGCTCAGTCCCCACCTGAGTTTCCTTCCACCCGTGCCTCTGGGTCCTTGCCTGGAAAATGAGGACGATGTTCCTACCCACATCTGGGGGTGGTGGACGACAAAAAGCCATTGTGCCGTAAGGTACCCCGCACACACCTGCACTGCACAGGCTCTGGGAAGTGCCACTTCTCACCGCAGGAGTCTTGTTTCAATGGAAAGCCCCCAGCTCAGAATCCAGCCGGCAGTGTTGGGGTTTGATTGGGTGATAGATATTGCCATCAGCCACACCCTCTGCGGAGGACAAGCACAGGGGAGCCTCCAAGCCTGCGTTCCTTAGCATTCTCTCCATCACCTTCCATGGGTCCCCGGGGGAGATTAACAATATCCCTGCGTCTACTGAACCTTCCACGCCCAGCCTCCCTTGGAGAAGGGAGCTGCCTTTATCTGATGCCAGGCACACGGGCCAAGTGCCCTGCCCCTGACTCCACCAGCACCTGTGGCTGGAGCCAGGCCAGGAGCTGGGAGGTATGGGCCCCTCGGCTTTCCACCAGGGGGTGGTGGGGGTCCTTGGGGGGACAGTTCCTGTTCCCAGGTGGTTAACTCCAGGTGCCAGCTGCAGCTGAGTGTTACTTTTACAATAAGTGGCTGGCGGCTCGAGTGTCCCCCAAGCCCAGGCACCTGCCCTGTCCAGGAGCTGCTTGTGTGTCTCCTCCTCGGTCTTCGTCACCACCAGAACCCCTTCCTTCCTCTCTCAGGGAGGCCTGTGGCAGACGGGGCCACACTACATTTGCAGAAATACAAGGAGACTCTAGGCACGTCCCCACTAGACCCCGATTCTGAGTTTGAAGTGCTGCATGGATTGCAGAGGAGGGCCCTGGTTCACGTCGCCTCCCCCCCACCACCTTCTGATTGGCGGGGGCTGACCACAGGTCCCACCTGGCCCTCTCTGAAGGCTAGTTTCTATGCCCACTTTTGTTCGGGCATTAATACAGGTGCCCCTGCCCATATGGTGGGCGGCCCTGAAGACCCACCCTGAAGGTGTGGGGCGCCAGCTGCACACCTAGGTCCCCTGCTCTGGCCTGTGCCCGCAGGGCTGTGCTGCATGATCACAGTCTCTCTGTCCTGAGAGCCATAGGTGCCATGACCATCACTGTGTGCCGCTCGCAGGGACAGCTGAGATGGCTCCAGCCTCCTCTGAGTGCGGGAAGGGGAAGCAGCATCGGGAGGGCTCGAGACCCATCTTCAAAGTCACTGTGCCAAATCCAAGGTCCCCAAGCGAATGTCCAGTGGCCCTGATCTTCTTAAAGGCCGTCTGTTGAAGTGTGGTGCACACAGAAAAGCATGTGGCTGGGCACATCCCCCAGGTGAACGTGCCAGCCCCCCTCGACCCGCCGCTCCCTGCTCCCCAGAGACTTCTCCCCTCAGGAGCAGCTTGGCACCAGAGGTTCCTTTTGCCTGGTCTTAACCTTGGTGAAAGTCACAGCTCCTAACCCCGCACACTTGATACTGGGGCTGGGGAGGCCCGCGTCGCCAGGGTCTGCCCTGGGCCTTGCGGGATGTTTGGCAGCACCTGGACTTCAGCTCACTGGATGCCAGGGCCCCAGCCATCCTGAAAAGCGACTCCAGACTCTGCCACCCTGCCCTGGGGGTCAGAATCAACCCTGTTGGCAGCCACAATGTGAGCAGACTTGCAGAGTGTGCTCTTTCTTGTGCCTGGAGACTTGGGTGAGATTCAGGCATGTGGTCATGTAGCTCAGAGCATTCACCTGTGCTTAATTCTGTGGAGGAAATGGACCTCAGCTTACCCAGCACATCCCCAGGACCCTGACCTGAGCCCCCAGCAGGCCTGTGGGAATGCCCAGTGACCTCCCCAGTAGACCAAGGGCCTGGTCCCCGAAGCACCTTTGCCAGAGATGCAGTAAATCTGAACACGCAGAAAGAGCCTGAGCTTCAGACACAGGATGGGCTCTGCCTGGCTCTAGATGCTTGTTCCTCAGCTGTCGCCTATACCGTGGGAACGTTGCCTCCATCTCTCAGGGGCCGTGAGGGCTGCATGTGCATCAGTCAGCTTTCCTTTCTATAATGAAATTCCAGAAGCAGGCTACTGTATAGAGAAGAGACACTTGTTTGGGTTCATGGTTTAGGATGCTGAACGCCCGAAGAACTTGGTGCAGGCACAGGCTCTGAAGACCCCTCCCCACATCCCCATGCCCCCTCACACCCTTAGCTGCAGCATCTGGTAAGTGTATGCATGACTTTATAGAAGCTGCCAAACTGTTTTCCCAAAATGGTTGTGTCACTGTGCCCCACCAGCAATGCCCAAGAGGTCTGGTTGCTCCAACATTCTTGCCAGGACTTAACAGTGTCACTTTTAAAAAGGGCGGGGGGTGGGAGGGGTGGACACCTTTTGCACAGTGCTCAGTGGCATCCTGTGTGGTTCTGGTTGTTTCCCTGATGATCAGGACCATGGAGCGTCTTTCCACAGGCCCCTCTGCCGTCTGTGCGTCTCTCAGCCCGTGACGCAGCTGCTGTCCAAATGTCCAGCTCTTTTGCATATTTTTTAACTTTTTTTTTATCATTGAGTTTTAGAGTTTTCCAATGGTCCACTCCCAAGACTTGTTAGACATGTGATCTGTGTGTTTTCTTCTAGTGAGGGGCTCGTCATTGCTTCCTCTTAAGAGTCAGAGAAAAGCTTGATTTTGGTGAGGTCCAGCTGGCTGAAGACTTGTATGGATTATGCTCTGGATGTTGGAACTAAGAAATGTTTACCCAACTTGAGCTCACATTTTTCTCCTGTATTTTTTTTTTCCTAAAGGAATTGTAGCTTTATATAAGCATCCATATTCAGGTCTAAGATCCATTTTGAGATATATATATATGAAACATACATATATATACATATAGCATGAGTTTGGAGTTTGGCTGTTTTGTTATTTTTGTATCAGATTAGGTTCCAGATTCATATACCCATATACCCAGATGTAGACATACGGACATAGGTAGACATGTCTCTTGCAAACCCTTGTCTACTGGTCCCAGCACCCTTTGCTGGAAAGACCACCCTTTCCCCCTTGAATTGCCTTTGCCATTTTTTCAAAAGTCAACCGACCACATTTATGTGAATTGATTTTTGGATTCTCCATTCCATTACTTGGTCCTTTCGCCAACTCTGTGCGGTCTTAATATCTGTAATTTTAGAATAAGTCTTGAAATGAGACAGTGTGAACTCAACCAGTGTGTTCTTCTTTTTCAAAATCATTTTGGCTATGATTGATCGTTTGCCTTTGCATATGAATGTTGGAATCAGCTTGGAGACTTCTAGAAAAACATCTGCTAGGATTTTCACCGGGATTGCACTGAATTTGTACATCAATTTGGGAGGAATTCACATCTTCAAAACATTGACTCTTCCAGTTCATGCTAAGTATTTCTGCCCATTTATTTAGATTTTCCTTGCTTTCACCACAGATCATGCACATGTTTTGTTAGGTGTATACTAAGTATATTATTCTGTGGTATTATTTTAAGTGGTATTTTTTTTTATTTTAAATTCCAATTGTTCATTGGTTGAATATGGAAATACAGTTGATCTTTAATATTGGCTTCATTGTCTGCAAACTTTTTAAAACTCATTTATTAATTATATGATCTTTTTGTAAATTCCTTGGGATTTTTTTCTGTAGACAGTCATGTCTTCTACAATTAGAGATAGTTTCGTAGCTCCTTTGTATGTAAGGAAACTCTGTATCTTTTATTTCTTTTTCTTGCCTTATTGCGCTGTCTAGAACCTCTAGTATGATATTGAATGGGAGTGGTGAAATCAAACATCCTTACCTGCTCCCTAGATCTTAAGGGGAAAACATTCAATCTTTTACCATTATGTATGATGTCAACTGTAAGTTGTTTTGTAGATGCTTTACCAGATTTAGAAAGTTTACTTCTATTTTTAGTTCGCTAAAAGTTTTTTATTATAAATGGATGACGTTTAGTTTTGTTGAAGGTTTTTTTCTGCATCTGTTGATATGACCATTTTGTTGCCTTTTAAATTCTATTAGTGTGATATGAATTACTTTCATTGACCCTTGAATATTGATTCAGCCTTGAATGTGTGAATCACACTGATTGATTTTTTTTAATGTTATGTGCATTTGCATTGATTGATATTTGGATGTTGACTTGGTATTTCTTGGTCAGCTCTATCCTTTGTATACATCCTTTTTATATATTACTGGATTCAACTTGCTAATATCTTGTTGACTGCTTTTTCTCTATGTTCGATTGGGATATTGATCTACAGTTTTCTTTTCTTAAAATAGCTTTCATTTTAGTAGCAGAGTAATGCTGGCCTCATTGAAATGATTTGGCAGATGTCTCATAAAATGAGTTGGAAATGTCCCCTGCTCTGTCTTCCTAGAAGAGATTGTGTACAGTGGGTATTATTATTGATTTGTCAATGAATCCACTTGGACACTCTTTCCAGAAATTTTTTACCTAGGAACTTAACTTCTTTAATGGCTCTAAAGGCTGTTCAATTTATCTTTTTTCCTTGAGTTAAGTTTTGGTCGTTTGTGTTTTTCAAGGAATTGACCCATTTCATTTACATTGTTAAACACATGGACATATGGTTATTTTTAATAATTCCAGTAATCCCTTATCATCCCTTTAATATTAGTAAAGTCTAGTAACACCCCCTCTTTCTTTATTGATATTAGTAGTTTGTGTTTTCTCTTCTTTTTCCATCTGGGGAGAGGTTTATAAATTTTACTGATCTTTTCACAAAGTCAGATTGTGAATTCATGGACTTTTCTCCATGTTCTTACTTTTAATCTCATTGATATTCACTCTTATTATTTTTACTTCATTACTTCTGCTTATTTATGTTCAATTTGATGTCCACCTTCCCTTTCATTTCTTGAGCTTAGATCATTGATATCTTTCTTCTTTTCTCTTATAAATATTTAATACTATGAATTCTCCTGTAAGCACTGCTTTGGGTACATCAGCAAATTTTGATAACTCGTATTTTTTTTTAAATTCAGCTCTCGATATTTCTACTTTCTCTTGAGACTTTTCCCTTGACCTACGGATAATTTAGAAGTACGAGGTTTCACTTCCAGTAATTGGGAGATTTTCCTGATGTCTCTATGTTACCAATTTCTGATTTAATTCCATTGTGGTCAGGGGACAGATTTTATATAATTTTAATTCTTTTAAATTTGTAAAGGTTTGTTTATGGCCCAGGATGTGGCCTGCCTTGTTTGATATTCCATGTGCTCTTGAGAAAAATGCACATTCTCTTGTCAGGCAGAAGGGTCAATAAAGGTCAGTCAGATCCTGTCGGCTGTTGGTGTTAGGTCTCCTGTATCCAAGCTGATTTTCTGTTTCTATTACTAGGAGAGGAGCACTGAAGTATGAGAGTTTGGGATTATAGCCTGAGTGTTTTGAATTTTACACTGTGAGATGCCGATGTGATGTTATTGATTGAATCATGTCCCTCCTTCCCCAAATTCACATTTTGAAATCTTGAGCCCTGGTACCTCAGAATGTGACTGCATTTCCAGATAAATGGAGTCTCTAGAGTGGGTCCCCATCCAATATGACATGTGTCTTTGTAAGAAGGGGAAATCTGAACCCAGACACACAGAGGGAAGATGACATACAGAGATGTGGGGGCAGATGGATGTGGACCAGCCAGTAAGGGTCCTGAGACAGATTCTCCCTCCCAGCCCTCAGAAGACCCCACCCACTGACACCTGGGCCTCAGCCTTGACCTCCAGGATGGTGAGGAACGAGCTCTGTTGTTTCCGGCCCCCTCTGTGGGCATGCTCTGCGGGCGTGCTCTCGTGGCCCTCGCAGCAGAGGGTGCTCACCAGAGCTCACCACGAAGCTTTGCAGGGCTAGGAGGGGCTGTCCTCGGGGCACCCTCATGAGCTGTCCCCATGTGCGCAGGGGTTTATGCCACAGTTTGTCACTCAGAGCCTTTGCTGTGCCTCCTGGGGTCACGAGTGCAGGTTCACACACATCTTTGGATGTCCTTTCTCCACCCTGCCCTAGGACTGCCCTGAAACCCTGTAGCCCCCAGGGCCCTTCTTTTCTAACCTCGGGCTAGACACCAGCCACATCCTGCTGCTGAGGCAGCGCAGAGAAAAAAGATGAGGAATCCCCAGGCTCCAGCCCTGGGCCTCCTGCAGCTCCCCAGCCAGCAGGGAGGGTCTGCTACTCGGTCCGAGGTCCCCAGGCCACAAGGTGGGCAGTGAAGGAGGCAGCACAGCGACTCCAGGTTTACCCTCCTGCCCTGGTCCACCTGCTCCGCCCCCCTGCCAGGGTCCCTGCTCTTTGGACTCCATCCGGGATTCTTTATTGTTCTCTGTAATGGGTTTCCTCCATCTTGACTGACACCAGAAGCCTTTCCATCTTATTTTAACTTCTCTTTGTTGATCCCAGGGCCCAGGGTTGGAACCTTCAAATTCAGACAGGGAGCAGATCCAGCAAGATGCGTGGCCCAGTCCAGGGGGCAAAGCTGGGCTGGACCAGGTCCGTACTCCTCCTGTGGGCATCCTTGGGCTCGGCTTCCTCCTTGAGTGTGTCCTGTACCCGTTCACAGTCCTACAGAACTGCCTTCCCCAGGGAGGGCCGCTGCCTCGCCAGCATGCATGCTGGGCAGAACCAGCCCCCTAGGACTGATGGTGAGGGTCCACGGGCGGAAATGAGAGCTCAGGGGGCCCTCCCGTCTCCTCCTGATCTTCTGCTCTTCAGAGTACTTGGGGAGGGGCCACCATTCACCTCACAGTGGGCTCCCACCTCCTCTCTCATGTTCCCAGTGGAATTCACTTAAAATTCGCCAGATTCAAAAATGGAAAAGGGCCGGGTGCGGTTTCACACACCTGTAATCCCAGCGGCTCGGGAGGCTGAGGCAGGAGGATGGCGAGTTCAAAGCCAGCCTCAGCAAAAGCATGGCCCTAAGCAACTCAGTGAGACCCTGTCTCTAAATAAAATACAAAACAGGGCTGGGGATGGGGCTCAGTGGTCGAGTGCCGTGCCCCTGAGTTCAATCTCTGGTACAAAAAAAAAAAATAAAAAAAATGGAAAAGGAATATAGGAAGCCCTCCATGATGCTCAGACCTCAAGAGCACAGCAGACCTCAAGAGACAGACCTCAAGAGCCCTGCCCTGGGCTCCGTGGGTCCCTGCAGCAAGCCCAGGAAGAGGGTGGACCCCAGGAAGGCTCCTGGGCACCAGGACCTAAAGCCGGGCGCTGCGTGCTGGAGACCTCAAGAGCTCGAGAGCCTGACACCCGCAGCACCCGGGCTGGCTCCCCCAACGCTCATCTCCACAGAGCAAGAAGGAGCGGGCAGAGGGCGGGCACGCGGCGCACCGCAGGGTAGAAAAGAAGAGCGCGTGCGCGGCCCTGATCCTTCCGCAGACCCCCTGAGCAGCCTGTCCTGCCCACGTCGAGCTGGCACCGTCCCCACTCCTGGCCCCGTGCCGTGTTCCTGTCTTGATGGAGCACCTGTGACACCCTGTGCTCACGTCGGTCTTGGTTTTAGACCCAGAGGTCGGGGGTCAGCCCTGGCCCTGTCACTCAGCCTTCCTCACTGTGGACACCTGGACCCTCAGCTGGTGGGGAAGACGGGGCTGACTCTGGTCACTGGGAGGAGGTTTCAGTCCTGGTCACTTGGCCCCTGTGGCGAGGCAGCGCGACAGGGCAGGGAGCCTGGGGTGGGGCAGAGCTGCTCATGGTGGCCAGGAAGCAGAATGGAAAGGAAGTGAGGCGTGCCCCAGCCCCCTGTGAGGGCACATCTGCCCATGACCTAGACCTTCCAATAGGCCCCGCCTCTTAAAGGGTCCCCCACCTTCCAGGAGCGCTCAGCCGGAGACCAAGCCTTCAACACAGGGGCCTGTGGGGACTCTCTAGGCTCAACTATAGGATCCCTGCTGTCATCCAGCACCTCTTAGCACGCAGCGTGTTTGTTGACTGAGGGATGGATGGATGGATGGCTGTCACTCTCAATCAATGCAGCCTCGTGTTTAGACCTTAGGGACCCTGTGAGAATTTAGAAATCGTTTTAATAATGTTTATAACGGGATGGAGGCTCCTCTGCAATTTCCTTGTGAACTAGGTCATCCAGAGGCTCAGGGGTTGCACTCCAAAGACACAAAACTGAGGGTACAGATTCTGAAACTGCAGGCCTTTCTCAGATTGGCCAAGCACAGGATTGTCAGATACAGCAAAGGCAGGACACCCAGTTACCTTTGAATGCCAGATAAATAATGAATAATGTTAGCATAAGTATACCCAGTGCAATATCAGGGATATGTGTATACTAAAAAAAGAAAAAACAAAAGGTTTTGTAATTTATCTGGCTTCCAAATTTAACTGGGTAGCCTGTTTCATCCTAGGGCTTCATCAGACACTCCTGGCCCCACAGCTGCTCCCTGGAGGCCCATCCATCACTGAGCTGGCCTTCTAAATAATTTGCGAGGACTTGTGAGCCTTCTGTCCAGTGTCCCACAGTCTGTGTGGCACCTTCTTTGCAAAGATGTGGGTCCAAGCGCAGCACGGCATGGAGCAGGCATGGTCCAGCCTTCAGGAGCTGTGTCTGCTCTGGCCATGGCCTGCCTCCCCTCTCCACCCAAAAGCTCCTTTCCCTGGTGGAAAAGCCTCCCAGCAGCCCCTTCCGCAGCAGTCTTAATTATTTTCTCTATTTTAAATGAGATACTTGAGTCTCAGAAGTGTGGCTGTGTCACACAGCAAGGAGACTTTGGCTCTGGGACCATGTCTAATGCCTTCAGGGTTCTTGACTGATGGTCCTAGGATCCATTCCTGCACCGCATATTTTGGGAGTGTCTGCTCTGGGCAGAGGGGATGCTGGGGAGACAGGGTGGGTCCTGCCTTCTGGAAGATGTAACTGGGAAGCACAGCCTTCAGGGGTCACGTTGGCTGTGCGTTTCTGGTCCTCTCTGACCTGGTGAACTCTCTTCAACAAGCCACGAGCATCTCCTTGGTCAGGGAAACCACCCCTGAGCCCCCCCAGGGCCACCCCACCCTCTGTGGTCAGATGGCCCAGGTCCATCTCAGCCAGGGGAAGCTCATTGGCAGCTCTGCACCCTCGGCCACATTCTTGTCTGTGTGCGAGCCCTTGCGGTGCTCCAGGCTAGTGTCTGTACCCCAAGTCTGCTCCCAGCTGAAACCCCACCAAGGATGCTGTTCTCAGGGCTGCCCCTGCCCTGCTACGTGAGCAACCCTTGTCACCATGCCAACAAAGCCATGCCACCAGCAGGTGTCTCCAACAGTGACTTAAAAGTAGACCCGCCTGGCTGGGTGGCCTTTGAAAGCCACCATCTTTCTCCACCTGTTTCCAAGGTGACTTTGGCCAGCATCCCCTCCATCTGACATGAGCCAGCTCTTCACCAAATCTTCCCAGCCTCCAAATGATCAAGTAAGCACCAACCATTTGTGGTCCTGATTTGATTTTCAGCGCTTAAGGTCATTTTCATAGCTAGCCAGCACTTTGAATTTACAGTCTATTTTACAAAGGAAAAAAAAAAAACACACAAAACAGAAGCAACACACCTGAGACGGATGGATTTGGCGCATCTCAGCTGCCTGCCTTAGCCTAAGTTGGAGGCGTGCGGGACCATCTGTCAATAACTGCAAATGAACTGATTAATTGATCACAAAAAAAAACCCATGGCTAGCCATGCCTGCCTTCTGATTTCCTTACTTCAGCCTCAGCAGTAGGTTAAGAGATACATAATAATAAGTGTTCAATTACTACAGGAACAATAGAAGGGAAGAATATTAGTAATTATCAAGTGACTATAGTAGTCTGTTCTGTGTTACTCTAAGGAAATAACTGAAGCTGGATAGTTTATTAAGAAAAGAGGTTTATTTAGTTCACAGTTTGGAGGCAGAAAGTCCAAACAGCATGGTGCCAGCTCTGGGGAGGGCCCTCCTGACTGCATCACATCTTGGCAGATGGCACCTTCATTAGAATACATGCAAGAGGGAGAGGTCACCTGGTAGGACAGGAAGCCCAGGAATGAGAAAGGGTCTGGCTAGCTCTTTTATGACAACCTCTTGCAGGAACTCACTGGTGTCCCACCAGAACTACTTAGTCCCTTATGATGGCAGTCCCCAGTGACCTCCATAGGCTCCACCTCTTAAAGGTCCATCACCTTTTAACATGGCCACCCTGAGGACCAGGCTTCCAACACATGAATCCCTGGAGGTTAAAACCACGTGCAAACCCTGGCAGAGATTAGCAGGTGCCCTGTCATTGTATGGGTCTCAGGTGCCCCTTGCAACAATCTCACCTGCTCGTCTGTCTTATCCCCATTACTTACAGGAAGGAAATTAAGCCCAGTGTGTAACTGACACACCCAGACCCCGATGTGTGTTCAAGCAGGATTCGCCCGAGTCTTTCTAAACTTCGTCCCACCCTCGTCTTTCCCAGCCTGGTCCCTAGGCTCTGGGGCAGCAGGATCAGTCTGACACTGGCCACATCCTCTGGCCACCTGAGCTCTCACCACAGGTGCAGGGCAGGGAAGAGGGTCTCAGCATGGGGACTGTCCCATTGCTGAGGAGCTCTGGGATTGTGTCTAGGAGGCACTCCGGAGGGGAGGCCCCTGCTGATTTCACCCCCATCAGTTCCTGTGGTTCTACTTGTTACCCTTTTTTTGTTAAGAAAGAGGTGGAGGGAGTTCGGCCTGAGGAGTCAGCCGTGCCCTTTTCTAACAACCCTTCAAAAGAGCCCTTTGTGTGTAGGAGGGTCTCTAGAGGCTGGAAGAGGCCAGGAAGCCAGGCTCCCCTGCACCTCCAAGGGGGCAGCTTTGCTGACACCTTGACGGTGGTCCAATGAGACCCCTAGATCTATAAAAACTGGTCTCATCGTAAGCCACTGAATTTGTGGCAGTTTGTCACTGTGGCAACAGGAAACTAACACAGGCGCTGAGTGTGCACCACAGGGAAGCAGAGAGCAGAGGCGTGGGAGGTTGAGGGCGCATGGTGAGCCTGGCGAGGCCCTGCCAGAGTCTCTGTTCAGATCCCCATTTTCTCCCCCAGCGTTTTGGGTGAAAATTTTCTCAAACCCAAACATGCCCCAGAGACAGGCAGGCAGCAGGCTCAGGCCAGGGACCTCCGCAGGATGGAGGGGCGTTGGATCCTGCCTGTGGAGTCAGGGTGGCCTGTCTAGGAACCCGCACAGGTGGCCCTGGAGGAGGGAGGGGAGGGCCAAGGCACCCGCGTTCTGCATGTCCAAGAGGACGAACATGCAGCGTCCCCTGGCTGGACCCCACTTTCTAAGAGGCCACCACAGAAAGTGGCCTCCAGTGGCCTAGGAGGCCTTGTGGAGGGTGGGCCCTGTAGAGGGCCAGAAGTGATGACCTAGAGAAGGGATTCACCCCTCCTGGGGACAGAACCAGCCAAGTAGGAGTAGCAGTTGTTTGTAGAAAGGAGAAAATGGCCGTCTTTATCAGTGCGTGGACTTTAGGCACCACTGTGCAAGCCCCTAAGAACTCCACGATAAGAATGATAAGTATAGTTCCCCTCACAGAGCCCCCAGGCCACTGGGGGACAGTGTGGGACAGGCCCCCAGAAGTGGCCAGCCAGGGAGTGCTGTGGGGGACAGGACTGTTGCACTGAGACGGGCAGCATGCTCAGCTTTGCTGGAAAGCCCAGGGCCCCTCCCGGTGGCTGAGCCCAGCAGCACCAGGCCCTCTGCCCAGCCTTCCTGTCCCCCATTGTCTGGTTGGCCCACATGTTCCGGATCCCTGTGGCCCATCTGAGGTCCTAGTTCTTTTATTTCTAATTTTAATAGCTTTGTTAATGTCTATGCAGACGGTCTCCAATGTATGGTGGTTCAGATAGGATTTTTTTTTTAACTTGCCCTGGTGTGAAAACAATGCACCTTTAATAGAAACTGCCCTCCGAATTTGGAATCTGGGTGTTTCCCCGGGCTAGATAGGAAGCCCAGTCCTCTCTGCTGATGCTGGGCAGTGTCAGTGGCCACAGCTCCGTCAGCCCTGCCTGCTGGAGGGGGAGCCAGAGACTGCATTTGGCTGAGTCGCTGAGCTCCGGTGCTTGTTGGGTTGGGCATCTGAGCGCATTTTCTACTTATAATATC
Source organism: Marmota flaviventris (assembly GCF_047511675.1). Lineage (NCBI taxonomy): Eukaryota > Metazoa > Chordata > Mammalia > Rodentia > Sciuridae > Marmota > Marmota flaviventris. The sequence continues at coordinate 9,964,538 of NC_092499.1, read as the reverse complement.
TTTCACTTACCACGGGTTTGTAGGGACATAACCCCATCGCGTTGTCAAGGAGCCCTGTCATCTGTTATCTGTCCCATTTATATCCGTCATTGTTTATGGACATACTAAAACAATGCTGACTTGATTATGTATATAAATGCACCTCTGGAGCCAGCTCACTCCCAGGGCCAACAGCCCCCATCTGGGAGGAGCCCGGCCTGAGCGCCCCCTAGTGGCCCTTTCCCATCACTACACCCCAGGACACATGGCTTCATCACGGCCATAAGGGCAGCATGTGGTCAGCAATGAAATGCCAAGTTCCTCCAGTCAGGAGCCCATCAGAGGTCGCTCTCCTCAGTCAAAGCAGTGCTCAGCTTGTTTATCAGTAACAAGGAGGCCTTTACAAGGAGGCCCCGAGACCCAGCCACCTACCAGGACTGGTTGAGCCCTGAGTCGGGGGGCCCAGGCTCCAGACTGACCTGCTCCACACCCTAACAGGTTAGACTGTGGCCTCAGCCTCTGCTTACCCACCTGTAAAATGGGGTGTAGCTCTGCCATCAACCAGGAGAAGGGAGCATATTAATATCTCTGGCTCATCTCCTGGCTAGCAGGGCCTGCAAACATGTGTCCAGGAAGGGGTGACTGTCTCCTGTTCGTCCCTTCAGGTCCCATGTGAGGGAAACATTTATCAGAAGTCAAATTGGTGCCAGAACCAAACCTGGGAATTAATACATCTCCACACTGGCTCTGGGGGCGAGGGAGGCGGCAGGGCCTGGGACAGCCTGGACATTGTTCTCCTAGGCGGGGGCAGGGAGAGCCTTCTTCCCTGTTAGGTCCAGGGCCGCCCTTTCCCTCTGAGCAACCGACCCCCCACCCCCAGATCCATCCTGTGGGTGGAACAGATGGGAGCCTCTCCATCACGCGGAGATAGGTAGTTCTGATCCCCAGAGACAAGTGCCCGGCATCCTCAGGTCAGTGACGCGCAGCCCAGGCAGGGGGAGCTAGAAGCACTCTCCCAGGGGAAGTTTGTCCCTGTGGACCAGAAACTCTAAAATATTCATCACTATGGACTCAGAAATTGTGCATGTGGCATCTGTCCCCCGAAATAAAAATGTGTGTGCAAGGATGTGTCCACCCAGATGCACGGTGCTTATCAGTGTGTCTTACATAAAAGGCAAAAATGGAAACTCCTGGGTCCAACTCTAGGGGGAGGATTAAATTAGGGCTTCTGTGTTTGATGGAATATTACACAACTGTTGGAATGGGGTTTGGATGGACTTTTTAATACGTAGGTGAATCCCCCTCTCTCTCCTCCTGGCCTCTGATACATTCACATCCAGAAAAAAAGCATTGAAGAGAAAAAATATTAAAATGTTACAGGGATTATGTGTGGGGATGATGAGTCTCATCTTTGTTCTCATTTTTGCTTGACTTACACCTTGACTGTGGTCCCGTGAGACCTCCACATCTATAAAGTAATAAACTGGTGTTGCTCTAAACCCCTGAATTTGTGGCAATTTGTTACTATAGCAACAGGAAACTGACACAGAGGCAGTGTGTGTCCCTCCCAGAGAGAGGCAGGCAGCAGGCTCAGGCCAGGGACCTCTGCAGGATGGAGGGGTGCTGGATCCGGCATGTGGAGCCAGGGTGGCCTGTCTAGGAACCCGCACAGGTGGCCCTGGAGGAGGGAGGGGAGCGCCAAGGCACCCACGTTCTGCAGAGGGCCAAGCGTGGCCAAGAGGACGAATGTGCAGAGGATTTAGAAAACACTGTTTTCTTAGTGTTCCGTGCTGATCACATCATATTTGTAAACTCAGGAGAGGATTTGGGGGAAGTGGCCGGCCATGCTACTTGCAGGCCTGGTGTGGGGGTGGCGCTGTGAGTCCCCAGGAGTCGCCCGCTGGCTGTCGGGTGCGCTTCTTGAAGCTCTTGCCTGTGGAGTGGGCACAAGGGCATCCGCCACACACCTTGCCATGAATGCTCATTTTCCGTCACTGAAACACGCTGTCACTTACACGAGGGAAGGCAAAGGCCTGCCTGGGTGCCAGGGACAAAGTGCAGTTCCCAGGGGTGGCTCCCCTGAGGGGCCCCTCTCCCCGCAGCTGCCCTGTTAATTCTCTCTCCTTCCTCACAGCTGCCCATGATGGGAGGAGCCTTCATGGACTCGCCCAACGAGGACTTCAGCACCGAGTACTCCCTGTTTAACTCCTCCGCCAACGTCCACACGGCCTCCAACGGCCAGGGCCAGCTGGAAGAGCCTCCTAGGTCCTCCAACGACGCCGTCTTGCTGTGGATCGCCATCATAGCGACGCTGGGGAACATCGTGGTGGTCGGGGTGGTGTACGCCTTCACCTTCTGAGGGCACGGCTGCCACCGGCCACTCAGGACGGCCCCTCTGCACCGGCCACTGCGAGCCAGGCTTTCCATGTGGCCCTTTCTTGCCCATGTTCTAGAATCCGGAGCTCTGACCGCTTGAATGGCCTCTCTGGGCACAGAGACCTGGCAGCCTGGAGGGCAGATATCCAGGCTGTGGTGAAGCTGCTCCAGACATGGAAGTGTGAGCCTCCTGCTCCGGGGGGCTCAGCAGACATGGCCTGTGGGGGTCATTGAAACTGTGGTCCCTACGCAGGAGACGACGTGGACCAGGTGGTCAGGGTTAAAAGGTGGACGTGGTCTGGTGATCACTTGCTAACCGTAAATGACCGCTGCTGTGTCTTGATTTATACAAATGTGCTAAACCCCACGTGTGGGGGCTGGGCAGGAGTAGCTCTGGGAACACTCGCGTTCCCAGCCCAGCTGGGTTTCCTGTTCAGCCCCTGGTCATCTTACAGGGCCATAGGGCTGCCCTAATGTGACTCGGAAATGGCCTTCGTCACCAGGCACTTGGCCCCTTAAGGGCCCTGGGCACATCAGGAAACCCAGGGATGGGGGGTTACTGGTCACATGGTGGGGTTTCGGGGGCACTGGTGTCCAGGGCTGGATGTACTTCCTCATCTTTTCAAGAAGAGAAGGGGACACCTTCAAAACTACTTCTGCTGCGCAGTTAACTTTTCAGCTGCCCAAACGAAGTTGCTCTTTCTCCTCGGAGGAATCCTGGAATTCCAGAGATGGGAAAGATGCCCATCCACCTAATTGTCAGGTGGATGGGACGGAGAGGGCTGTGGTCTGCCTGTGGTCCCAGGTCCGGTTACTGGAGAAGGTGCCCTCGGTGGTGTGACCATCCAGGGGTGTAGAAGCCAGGTGGGAGGCGGCAGGCTGTGCATTCTCCTGTATTTTGGGCCAGTTTGGCTGTTGTGTGCTCCTCTGCAGGTCCAGTTTCCCTGGGGGTCCTACTAAACATGGAAGGTCCCCAGTAAACAGCAGAGCAGGGTGGGACGTGCAGGGCCCAGTCCTGGGAAGTTACTGCACAAGGCCACCGCACCACCTTCCCGAGGCCACTCCCTGTGCAGACAGTGGGAAGGATCTCAGAGAGGACTGACTGGCCACAGGCCCAGGGGTCTTTCTCCTTCCCTTCTCCCTCCACTACAAAAAGAAGGTACGTGGCATAAATCTCCACTCTACGATGGAGAAACTTTGAAAGCTAGTAAAGAAGCCCCTGTGTGTGTTTGGGGATGATTTAGAAATCCTGACCCAGTCACTGCTGTCTCAGAGGACATGAGGGTTCTTGATGATGGGTAAAGGGCACCTCGGTTGTCCAGAAGTGGCCACTCGTCTCTGGGAGCTGCACGATAGCAGGCTCACCAGCCCGGCCTCCAGACAGAGCCATGGCGGCTGCCGGCTGTGATTAGCACGCATCCATCTGCAAATGCTTCTGCTCAGTGAGGAACCGGCCTGACCTTTACAGCCTGGGATAAGGGACTTGGGACGGTCTGCCTGGGACTCCTTCTGGACTCACTGCCGGACAGCAGGCTGGACTGGGTAGTTAGCCTCCAAGCACAGGACCCTTTGGTGTTCACCGGCTGCTTCGCCAGCAGCGCCCTCCTCCCCATGCCCCAGGTCTGCCCCCCGAGCAAGGCTTTCTTAGACAGATGTCTCCCCGAGAACCCAAGGAGGGAAGTCCAGAGCCAGGACAGGGGCCAGGGCATGCCTGGCATCTTCTGGGGCACTTCAGTGCCAGGGCTTTCTGATGCCACAGCTTCTGGCCTCAAGTCCCCAGGGGCGCCTGTATCCCTTTAAAGAAGCAGGAAGCAGCCCCAGCCTACATACGGCCGTGGGAAGGCAGGTGGGAGAGGGCGCTGTGTCTGCCGTGTGTAGAGGGAGAGAGGCAGGAAGGAAAAGTGGCATCTGGCCTCGGGAAGGGAGCCAGCGTCCCAGTCCCTGGGGACTTGTGACTGCAGGGGTCTCCTCGACGACACACCCCATGCACACATAAACGTCAGTTACATTCAGTGTTCAAGTCTCTCTCCAGAGTCAGGCCACAGACAGCGGGGTGCCCTGGGGCCATCTGTCCACACCACAGTGTGCAGATCCCAGCGGCTCCGGCTCTGTCTCCCTTGGTTCCTTGCTGCTTTTATCCCGTCATCACGGATAACGGTGAGGAGCAAGGGATGGGTTTCCAGCCAGAGAGTGAGCCGCCCTGTCCCCCGGCCTCTGTGGTCCTGCCTTGGTCAGGTGAGGGGAAAACACAGACCTGGCTCCTGTGCCTGAGCACCGGGTCCAGGTGCAGCGCCACACTCGCATGGCTGTCCTTCATCCTCACAGTTACTTGGCAACATCATTTCCCTAGTGCACAGGTGAGGCGCTAGAGGCGCAGAGGAGTAAAGTAACTCTCCTGAGGCCACACAGCATGCAAGTGAGGAGCCAGGCCTGGAACTGGGAAGCTGGGCTTCAAAGCCGGGCTCTTTCGGTGACACCATACTGCCCTTCCATGGCCGGTGTCACTTCCAGGGCTCTGATAGACCAAGCCCTGGGTCTACAGAGTGCGCTTCTCATGGTACACTCCCTGGGCCAGCTCTGGCTCTCACAGGTCTCTGGTCATCCTAGAACTGGGCGCACTCAACCCCTGCCCGTTCCTTCTCTGCCTGACTCATCAAGTGGTCCTTGATGCTGCCCCCCACCGTTTAAGATTGTCCACAGGTCTCCTCATAAGGCTCCAGTGAGGTTCCCAAAGACTGCCTTTCTCAGGATGCATGCAGAGGGGGGCTCTGACCGGGAGCCCTCAGTGCACTCTGGGAATCTGCTCCTCCAAGCAGAACTGCCAGGTCAGGTCGTGGGACGGCCCGTGTTGCAAGTTGACCTCAGCTTAGACACCGCCCTTCTCTGAGGACCAGGGCTCTCCAGAGCAGGGGACACAGATGTTCTTCGTTCAGACTCCAGCTGGGGCCCAGTCTGGCTTCTCCCTAGGTGAGGCGGAACCCAGGGCCCCTCTGATTGACGGGTCAGTGCTGAGGAAGGAGGCACTAGCCTCTCGAGTAGCTGGTCCTCGGAGAAGGGCTGCTTTTGCTAGAATATTCTCTGCGCTCCGTGAAATCAGTATCAAGAGGCAGATGAGACCCCTTCCCCACCCCAGAGAGATGACTGTGTGTCCTTGTAGGAGTCCCCAGGGTCCTAGGGGGCAGGAAGGAAGGACAGGCTGGCGCCAGGTGGCTGGAAAGGCAAGAAGCCAGCTTCTAGCCCCGTTTCAAGTGGGAGCTGGGAGCCCGCCAGACCCCGTTAGTAGATGTTAGGATCCGTCTGGAGCCGCAGACCAGGCCTCCCCCTCTCAGCTGGTGGCTCCCTTCACCATGAGCAGCCATGTCCCCTAGTTCCTCTCCTGCTGCTGTTCCACACGTCTCCCTGGTGTTTTGTGCTGTGTCATGTACCTCCCAAATTCCCCTGGGGACAGCTGTGGGGGTGCTGAGGGGTGCACATTGTCACCCCACTTTTCGGTTGAGGAAACGGACAGGCCACAGGCCTGAAAGCCCACAGCAAGGAGCACGGTTCAACCCCGGCCTCCTTGGCCAGCCCCCTGCCCTCCCTGCACCCACCGCCCCCAGCATGAGCCTTCCAGGGTGGGCCTCTGAGGCCAGGCCCAGGTTTGGCCCCAGGACTCGGTAGCCAGATTGCCAATGTCAGAAGGAAAAGGGACAGGCACGGCCACACATTCTTAGACTCAGAGCCTCACGGATAAGGGCCTTAGAGGGCAGTGGGCAGGGCCACGGAGAGCAGCTGAGGCCACCCAGAAAATCAGTGCAGAGCTGATGGGTCCTTGGGCACCGGCTGCTCAGCACACTCACCAGGAAGCACAGGGGTCCCCCAGAGCTGCAGCACCAGGCTGAGACGGGGTCCTGTTCTCAGCTATCACCAGGTCCCCTTTTCTATGTTCTGCAGATGTACACAAAGTGTCCCCAGAGCAAGCCCCAGGGGAGACTATTGCCATGACAGGAAGCCCCAGAGCTCTGCTCAGGGGCCTGAGGGGTACAGCTGGGGCCTGCACGACTACATTCATCTGTCCCGGCCTCTCCCACCCCAGTGGCCCAGGGCCCCGACCGTTCTACTCAGTGAGAGGGACAGAGGAGAGGGCAGGTGCACTGGGTATGGAGAGCCCGGGGCGCAAGTCCATATCTCTAAGCTGAAAAAATGTCCCTCTTCAAAAACCCAGAGAAGCAGAATCACAGCAGCCCCAGGTGTTCCCAGTGCGTCCTCCTGAGATCAGAGGTTGAGCAATTCCTGTCTTCTTGGGGGAGGGGACAAGGCCACACAGACCGTGGTGACTGGGGAAGAAGTACGATTATTCCCAGAGTGAGGAAGCGTGTCCACAAGAAACACCAAGGGCCACCAAAGGACCCAAGGCTGGGCCAGGTCCATCCTGTCTGTGGCGTCACTGCGAATTGCAGAAATGAAAGCAGGAAGGACTGAGGCACTGGCCCGAGGAGGCCGCCCCATGGCCCTGTGCCCTGCACCATCTCTTGACCAGCTGGCCCTGCGCCCGCCCAGGTGGCCCGTCCCAGCCTTGGTGAGGCTCATGCTCAGCCTCTGGGTCATTGTCAAGCCAACTTCCACCTCCCTAGAGCAGGTTGGAGCTGTTGGGCCACAGGAATAAGTCCCAGCAGATGCGCAGGGCACACCTGAAGGGGATGTGCCCACCTTGCACCCCAGTCCCTGGCCCCAGAGTTGGTCTCACCACAGTCTATGTGACATCTTGGTGAAGGAGAAGCTGCAGCACTTAGTTCAAAGCATGGTCCCCATTTTCCTCTGATCGTCCTGCCTGCTGGGGCAGCTGCAGGAGGGCCTGGTGACACTTTGACTGGAGGAGGCTGGGTCCTCAGGAGGTTTGGGCTCACTGCCAGGTGGAGCTGGTTGCAGGAGAGAGGGTCCCAGGCACCTGAGAGGTTTCAGATTCCACTGGGTCAGTGGTTCTCGGTTGTGGACTTTTGCCACCAAGGGGACATTTGGCAATGTCTACAGACAATTTTGGTTGTCACCACTTGATGTGCGTGGATGTGGGGGGGGTGATGATGGTAACTGGTGGGTGGAGGCCAGGGTTGCTGCTTAACGTCCCACAGGGCACAGGAAGACCCACATGACATAAAGGTCAGCCAGCCCCTGAAGGCCAGCAGGGCCCAGGGTAGGAAACCCTGCTCTCGGCCCAACTATCGCTGACTCCAAAATGATGAGGGTTTTCCCAAACCTCCTCTTCTGCTCTCTTGTGAGACACTGAATAAATAAAAGCCCTTCCCAGCAACGGCGGTCATCATGGCCACCGCCTGAGTTCAGAGAATCCCTGTGGGGACAACGACGGGAACCTCTGACAAGTCGGATGGGACTTCTGGAAGCCTGTGCCACTCTGTCTCCACTCTCTGTGGCTTTTGTGAGGACTCCTAGCCTAAATGGAGAAGACCCCACAAAGGGGTGGGACACTGAGGCTAAACATGTCCCCACCAGTGGCTTGGGTCTCTGGCACCTCCAGGGACTGGCCCACATCAGCCCCTCTTAGAAGTGCGGTCTGGGGAAGAGTTTGGGGGTGGGGTGGCATGGGAGGCCGGTGAACAGCAGAGGACCAGCCTGTACCCTCTCTTCTTTCGGACCCTTTCCCACTCTCTCCCCTGCTAAAGTCCTCCTCCTGCCCTCCCTACTATTTAAACCTTTACAGAATTCTTATTCTTATAACTTGCCACGTGCAGAAAACAGTTCTTCATGCCGACAGATTCAGAAATGTTTGTGTCTTATTATCGTTTTCATAATCTACCTGCAGTTTCCTTGATTCAAAGGTATTTTAACTACTTCTGTAGGTCTTTGCTACTCCCACACCTGGTTTTGCCATGAGACCACTGACTTCAGTGGTGCAAAGCCTCTCTCTCTTCACGTAAGATTTCAGTGTGTTCTTTTGATGAAAAATATGTAACTTTCAAGGATGTAAAACCAGTGGTGAAACCTTCCCCTTTGTTAGCATTGTTGCTCTTGTTGTTTTCTATTATGATAATTAAAAAAAAACAGACAAACAGAATCCTTTCGCTCCTCCTTGTCTGATTTCCATTGTGCTCATCTTTGAAAGCTCAGCTCCGGGGTCCCCTCCATGCTGGGCTCCTGCCTCCCCGGCTCCCCTCCCAAGCCCTCTGCCCTGCCAGGGTCTAGCAGATCCCGGAGGCTGCCTGCACTCACCTGTCAGTTTCCCCTGCCACCCGTGCCCTGCAGCAGGAAGGTTTCTGTCACTTGACTTTCTACCCCCACCCCCTGGTGCAGCACTTCCTTACAGCACACCCAGCAGGTGCTCAGAGGATGAGGAGTGGTACCTGAATGAGCAGGCCAGAACACTTCAACCACACGGGAGCTTCGAGGATGCAGATGAACTTTGATTCATTCACTCACTGATAACAGCGGACATTGATATAGCACTCACCAGATGTCTGGGGCAGCACCGAGCTCTCTGTGTGAGCTGTTACCGTGCAGGTACTATTACTATCCTCGTGTTACAGATGAGGAAACCGAGGCACAGGGTTTCCTGCCCAAGGCCATATAACTCGTGACGGAGTCAGGAAATTAGGTGATTCTGGTCTTGGGCCCCAGAAGGCTGGTAGCTTTCTCTCGGTTGAGTCTGGAGGCCGGAGCAGCCGAGGCTGGCCTGCAGCATGAGGAGAGCGCGCAGCCTGGCCACTCCCAACCTGCCTACTGCCCGACAGCTAAGTGAGCCAACAGGGAGGGGGGTGAAGACAAAAGAGGTGCCTCCCGGTGTCAGGCACCTGTGGGCTCCTGGGCACCCAGAAAAGACATGTCATGGAGGACCGCCTGGGGGAGGCCAGACTGCATCTGGAGGCCAGTGCAGATCAGGGGGTACAGGGCTAAAGGTCATGTGGCCAGGCTGGAGTGGCCGGCCAAGGGACCGTGGGGATAAGACCAGCACGGGGGGCTTAGAATGTCGGGGTGGGGAACCCTGAGGGCCAAGGGCTGCCATCAGCTGTCCCTAAGCAGGGCTGTAACCCAGGGTGGAAGGGCGTGCAGTGACTGGAGAAGGGCAGACGATTCTTCCTCTCGAGGCTGCCCCCCCCCCCCCACTAGCTTGCTGCTCTGTAAGAGTCACCAGCCCCAGGGCCACTGTGGCCGGTACCTTGGGCCTCCCCAAGGGGGTCGCAGCATTCCCTGTGCCCGTGGTCCGTGTTCTCAAGCCTGAGGCAGGGTGTTTTGAAGTGATAGACAAGGCCGTGGGCAAGACTTACAAGAAAAGGCCGTTCGTTTGTACGTTAAAGGACAAATACAAAATTTGTGTTTTAAGAGGCTGGAGCAGGCCCGGCCCCCACCAAAACACGCTCCCTACTTCCCAGCCCCCCTCCTGCCAGTGTTCATACTGAATTTTGGGTTTTGCAAATTTGGTTCGTGGACACAGTTGCAAGTGTACCTGTTCCTTCCTGGGCAAGCTCGACTTTGGCACTGGAGGACGTGGGTGCGCTGGGGCAGACCGTGGGCACGTGGAGCTGGGGAGAAGCAAGTGACCAGCTTCCGCAGCTCCTCCTCTATCCCGGGGCCAGTTCCACTGTGCACTGCTAGGGTGCTCCCTCTCCTGGGGACAGGCTGTGCGTGCTCGAGGACAAAGGCCCTCTCAGGCTCACCTTGGGTCCCCCACAATGCCCAGCCCAGGGGCGGCATAGTGTCAGGCTTCCACACTTGAGCCAAGAATGAAAGAAATAGGAGCTGGGGTAAGGGGACCGAGAAGGGAGCAGGACCCTCCAGGCTCCAGCTGCCCTGAGCTGCCAGGCCTCTGGGGCTGGAGGTGGGTGGGCAAGGGAAAGGACAGGACCCTAGGACCACGATGGGCCCCCTAGTGGCCCTGGCCAGGCCGCCTAGCCACATGGCTGCCCAATATGTGGTCTCCAAAGCCCGCCCCCTGGGGATTTTCCACCTGGCCTCTTGTGACTCTGGTCCTGCAGAGTGCTGGGCTGGCGGGCAGCGAGCTGGCCCCATGATGAATACATCTACCCGAGCCAGGCTGCCGGCGCCTTTTCTGCAAACAACACAAATAACATTAACTACCACGGCAACCAGCAGCCGTCATGTTAGGGACGCTGGGGCTGCTGGGGATCATCGGGGGCCGCCCCTGAACAGGAGCTAGGCACGCATCTTTAAGACCTGAGCCAGGAGGTGCTGGACCGGCACTGCACCCACTGCAGTGCATGTGGACCTGCCTCTGCTCAGACAGAAAGGCGCAGCCCTGGGAGTGGGTGTCACCCGATGGGGTTGAGTCACACCCACCTGTGTGTCATAACCCTACCCTTTGTCCTTTCGGGGATAGAATGTTCCATGGAATGCCCCTCTCCCCCAATAACAAAAGCCGAGCCTCAGAAGTGCTCCCTGTCTCTCCCCAGCCTCCGTGTTTTTCTCCTGCCCCCTGTGGGAGCCTGCAGCAGGAGGAGGGGAAGCCGTCCTGACGCTCAGAAAAGGTGTTTTCCGTGTCTGTGTGGTCATTTCGTGTCACCTCAAATTCACTGGAGTGACCCCGGTTCAGTAGCTCACGCTGATGCTGGGGTTGCTGGGGAGATGGGGAGGCTAGGTGTGCTGGGGGTGCTGGGGTGCTGGGGTGCTGGGGGTGCTGGCTTAGGCTCTGTAAGTGCCCTCAATCCCACGTCCCAGCCTTGGGACAGGTGCTCCCACCAGGCAGGGCACCTATTCCTTGTCTTGGGGTGTGGGGTGGACAGAGGAGCAGCTCAAGAGCCAGGGTGTGAGGTGTGACCGTGGAAGAAGCCCTGGGGTGGCAGAAGCCAGGGGGAGAACTGAAGCCCCTTGACTCGCTCTTCAGGAAACAGCCTTCAGCCAGGCGCTGTCCTGCAAACTGGGCCGATGGAGAGCCACAGACCTGCAAAAGGTGGACAAGAAGAAGGAAAGAACAGGACCAGAAAGTGCCATCCAGCAGGGAGGTGCATGGCGGGGACCAAAGTGAGCCCGGGGCTGGAGGCAAGGGCTTGTTGTGGTGGGAGCTATGGGTCCTGTGCTCCGTGGGGCTAAGCTTCCAAGGACACCAGCTGTGGTCTACACGTGAGTGACAGCCCGGGGATGGCCACCTTGGTGAAGGCCCAGGGGTGCCCTGTGCTTTGTTGGACCCTCTTCTAAGTGGACAGGGTGTCCCCTGTGTGGCTTCTGCAGGGGCCCAGGGTCAGGTGATGGTTAAGACGTGTGAGCTGGTCTGACACCAGTTTCCTGTCACTCATTTGGGGCAGCACCCACCTTCTCTGGGAGGCCACACCCCTAGTCTGCAGACTCTGTCCACCCAGGGTGAGTGGCCTGAATCCTGGGATATGCACAGGGTGGACACATGGTTCCAAGCTGTTGAGCTGTGACGATCTAGTTCCCCTGGCCCCAGCGACTGGGTCGGAGATGACTCTGTGACAGGTGGAAGCAGAAGGGACACTCTGACTTGTGAGCACCCCCAGGGGCTGCCTTTCTGCTGGATGGGAAGCACAGGATGTGGGCCTGCGTGGTGGCCGCCATCTTGCCACTGCAAAAGAGCCACTAAGAATGGAGCCATAGAGGCTCCAAGACCACGAGGGAAAGAGCTTGGTTCCTGGTGGGTCCAGCTGGTCCTTCAGTCAAGCCATGCCCCATGGCCTACTCTGAGAGCTGGTCAGTTCCCTGCATGGCTGAACCAGTTTGAGCTGGATTTCTGCCCCTGGAAATGAAAGAGTCTTGGTTGATACCATAACCTCATGGGAAAGGGCCCGTTTCAAGTTGAGGGGCTGCAGGGGCCCATCCTGTTCATGGTAACCCCTTGGACTCTGCTGCCACCTCACTCTACCCTGCTGTCACCTGGCTTCTCTTGCTCCTGCCAGTCTGCACCTTGAGTCTATCCACCCAAAGTGTCAGTTTTTCTAGCTGATGGGTCAGGTGCTTCCCACCAATGAGTCCTGGAACCCAGGACCCGGCCAGGACAGCTTGGTCCTGTCCCCCAAATAATTAGAATGTATCCAATTCCCTCCTTCTTTCTGTTCCATGTCAGTAGAGTCGTAGGTGGGGTTAGGGAAAGAGCAGCCCCAGGACAGCCCTATGTATTGTCATTTTGGGGAGCCTAACATTGTAAGGGACCTATGAACGACGGAGGAAGAGACCACCAAGAGACCGTCTCTTGCAACAGCAGAAGGGGGTTTATTGAAGATCCAGCGCGCTGGGGCTCAGTGCTCACTCAAGAAGGGAGAGCGGCCAAGAGCCCCGAGAACAACTTGTGCAGGGTTTATATACATTTTTTAGAGAGTGCAGGGACTTTACACACGTCATAGTCCCCCTTTAACAAATCATCATCATACACCGCGGGAAAATCAAACAACAACTCTCAAACATGATTAGTACATTCATTGGCGGGAACAGGTCGGGCAGGGGTGACAGGTCAGTCCTAAGGTGGGGTATACATTCAAATTGATTGGTTTAGGCCCCGGGGTGCGTATGTGCTGAGCTGCACGGGTCCGGGTCATTAAGCAACTAGGTGGTCAAGGGGGGGATTTCGACACACATCTAATGGGCAGTTCCGGGAATTATCTTAACTGCCACAGGAATTTCAGGCTTTGTGTGCAGCTTAGAAGCTTTACAATACCTGGTCCTTTACATTTTAACTTCAGTTTCTTTTATCCTTTCAACATAACCACCGTTATGCACAGCACTTTATAGTTTGCAATCTTTCACACAATGGACTGATATTTGTGCCCCACCCCACCAAATCCATATGTCAAAATCATGATCTCTGAGCTCATGGTATCATTTATGAGGGATGAACCCTCATGAATGAGATGAGTGCCCTTATAAAAGAGGCCCCAAGGAGCCCCCTCCCTCTCTCTGCTATGCGAGGACATCGTGAAAAGGCAGCAGCCTGCAGCCTAGAAGAGGGTGTCACCAGTACCAACCATGCTGGCACCACGATCTCAGACTTCCAGCCTGGAAGCCAGGAGAAGTAAATTTCTGTTGTTTCTAAGCCACCAGGTCCCTGGTGCTCTGTTACAGCAGCCCAAGCTGACTAATACATATCATATACATTTTCTCACTTGATTGTGTCATGGCCCCTGCAGTTCTCTGACCAGATTCCCCTGGAGGATGTATGGGTCAGCTTCACATTACTATAGTGAATTACCTGAGGCAAAAAGCTTATAAACTAAAAAAGGTTATTCGGCTCACAGTTCTGGAGGTTCCAGTATAAGACTGGGTGGCCCTGAGCTTTGGCCTCTGGAAAGGACAGCACCTCATGGCAGGAGCACATGGCGGAAGAAGCTGTGAACATCACAGCCAGGAAGCAGAAAAACAAAGAGGATGTCCTGGGGCCCATCGCCTCCTCAGGACACTCCCCCATGACCCAAGGACCTCCTACTAGGCTCCGCCTCACAAGTGTCAGCCTGGAGCCAAGCCTTCAATACAAGGACCTGCGGGGGGGGGGGGGGGACACTCTTCCAAGTACATTTGGGGGCACCTGCCCCTGCTGCAGTGAGCTTTGCACCTCTGACTGCAGTACCTGGCTCCACCCACTGACAGGGGCCGAGTCTGAAAGCTTCTGCACAGCCAACAGGGTGTCACAGCCTACACCCATGGTCCCTGAGGGTCAAGCTGAGGCTGCCCCCTGCAAGCTTCGTCTGAATCTGCTGCCCTTGCTCTATTCGCACCCTTCCAGGTCTGTTCCCAACGCCCCAGTCTCCCCAGAAGCACTTCTTACAAAAGCACTCACACGTGAACCCCTCTCCCAGGTCCATTTCACATCTAGAGCCATCACCACAGCTTCCCTGAGAGCTAGACACAGGCATCGCCACTTTAAGATGGGAAAACAGAAGCTCAGAGAGGCTAAGTGACCAGTCCAGCGTCACACAGGCAGTGAATGACAGGGTGGGCTTCAAACACTGTTGTTCTAGATTCCAGAACCCAGGCCGTCCTGCCCTCCCTCCACTGAGTGATTGGATGCCTGAGGTTGTCACCAAGTACGTCTTCACCAGCCAGACATCAAGAGCAGCTGAAGGGAACTCTGTGACCAAGAGAACAGGTGGACACCGCCGACAGCAGCCTCTGCAGACTCACCACTCCCTCTGACCTTAACCTTGTCTGTCCAGTTTCTTGCTTTGTGAACTGATGGTGTAGGTCCTAGGATGAAGGCTGTCACCTGTCTATCCCAAAGAGCCTTGCAGAGGGTGAATGTGCAGCAGGAAGTCACAGCCCCAATGCCACAGCTTCTGAGCACTGCTTGTGGCCCCTCCTGGTCAAGTCGGTGCTTGTTGACCAACACAGTGGTACAGGCCAGGAATCCCAGCAAGGGAGGCTGAGGCAGGAGGATCCCAAGTTCAAGGCCAGCCTCAGTGACTGAGTAGGACACTGTTTCAAAATAAAGTAAAAAGATCGAGGTGCCCTCAGTACTAGAGGCCTGGATTCCATCCCCAGCACCACAGAAAATGATAATAATAATAATAGTAATAATAAAGAATGCTTGTTTTCAAGCCACTCACTAGGGTTCTTTCGAATCTGACTTTCTCCTCCTTCCAGCCTCCTTAGGGCTGCTTTTGTTTGGGGGATGAGGAGTGGGTGCAGGCACATTATTGAGTGACCCAGGTGGGAAGCAGGGTGACTGACAGGTCACCTGTGGCACAGGGTGCTGTGATATCACCTGCGAGTCCCACGGATGGGACCAGACACTTCTGGGGATGGGCACCCTGGCTCCCCTGCGCCCCTCAGCCTGCAGGGTCGGGGTGGTGAGGAGCTGGGGCTGCCTTGTTCGAGGGCCGCAGCTCCCTGTCCCACCTCCTCTGGCGGTTCCCTTCTGCCACGGGTGAGGGCTGCCCACGCTCAATTCCTGGCTCTCCTTCAAAATCCTGCCTTGCTCCAGAGACTGTGGGATTTAATTCATTACCCCTCATGGTCCCCTGGGCCCAAGATGAGTTGTCAGTTGTCCCAGCAGGGGGCAGTGTGATGTCAGGAATGGGAGGAGACCCGGCAGCCCAAGGGGCCTGGAGGTTTCAGGGACATTACTGCCACCGACTGTGGAGAACTGCAAGGTCTGCCCGGGTCCCCTCCCTGACTGATGCGGCTGGGGCCACAGGAAAGACCAGTCAGAGCTCTGAGGTACCCTGTGCCTTTCAGGAGATGATGATCCCACTCAGGAGCGCCCTGAACCACAGGGGAGAGAGGAAATTAACCCACAGCTCCTCGGGGCGCCCTGCCAGGTCCCCAGAGGAAACGCCAACCTGACCTTCAGAGCCAGGGTCCAAACACCGCCCACCGCCAACCCGGGCCTCAGTCGTCTAAGGCCAGGGGCTCCAGGGGCCAAGAGGACATGTCCACCCAGGTCTGCCTTTGCCTTCTAGACCTAGACACGGGCCTTCTCCTAGGCCTGTGGACTCTTTTGAAAGCTCAATGTCATAGGCATCCACAGCCTTTGGCACCAGGGTGGCACCAAGGAGCAGTGTTTATGAGCTGGAGAGGACAGTGAATGGGGCTGGGATAAGCAAACAAAGGGTGGGAAGAAAAGGGGGGCAGAGCTGGGCCGGGGCCCACTCCCTGGGGATCAGGTCCAGCATAGAAGCCCCAGTGCCTGCATTCGAGTTCATAAAAGACACAGAAATGCTAGTGCACATGTGCGTGCACATACACACACACACACACACACACACACACACACACACACACAGCCCTCAGTATCTGCAGATTCCACATTGGAGGATTCCATCAACCACAGGTAAAAATATCCACCACCCCCCGCCGCCCCCCGCAAATCACATCTCAACATACACTGGCTTTTCTTGTCATTATTCCCTAAACAAAAGAGTAAAACAACCCTTTGCACGACATTTTCATTGTATCAGGCATCATGAGGAATCTAGAGATGGTCTAAAGTATAGGTGAGAAGCCGGGCGTGATGGTACAAGCCTATAATCCCAGCAACTCAGGAGGCTGAGGCAGGAGGATCACAAGTTTAAGGCTAGCCTCAGCAACTTAGTCTCAAAATTAAAACTAAAAAAGGCAAGGGATGTAGCTCAGAGGTTACTCACCCCTGGGTTCAATCCCCAGTACCAAATTATAATCAATATTTAAAATAATAAAAAAATTTAAAAATAAAGTATCTGTGAGGATATGTGTAGGTCATATGCAAATACTATGCCATTTTATGTAAGGAACATGAGTACCCAAAAATTGGTTTTGGAACCAACCCCTGTCGTTATTGAGGGCCAGCTCTGTATGTGTGCACATGTGTGTGAGCTCACTTGCTTGCATGTGTTTGGGGAGAGAGAAAGAGAGATTTATTATAAATAATTAGCGCATGCAATAACGGGGCCTAGTGTGTATGAAGTTTTTAAGGTCAGCAGGCTAGACATTCAGGTAGAGTTGGTGTTGCCGTTTATGTCCAGTCCTAGGGCAGCAAGCTGGAAACTCAGGCCAGGTCTCCATGTTTGGGTCTTGAGAGTCCCTTCCTTTCCTGGGAAGAGTCTACCCCTGTCTTGTTCCCAAGGCCTTCAACTGATTGGATGAGGCCCACGCACAGTGTGTTGGATGACCTGCTGATTTAAATATCAGTCACATCTAAAAAGTACTTTCCCAGCAAGATCCACACTGGCATTTGACCAAATGACTGTGCCACTGTAGGCCAGCCGAGCTGAACCAGAAGTAACCGCAAGGCAGTCCAGGAAGGCCGTGTGGGGTCCAACCTCCTTCCAGGCTGCAGTGGAGGTGCATTCACCCGGGGGGGGGGGGTGTATCTTGCTCCAGGACTCATTAGCCGACTCACACCTCGAACACATTTTGACAAATGAACATGTTCTCCACTTGCACAGTTGCCCAGGCCCAGCATGAGTTAAAGACAGACTCCAGATTGTCCCACAGCAGATGGCGTTAGTCTGACCCTCCCTGCCTGCCCTGTAGGAGCTGGGCCTGTAACCCTGGATTTGAAGAGCACCCGTCTGGAGAGGGCCGAGGGGTGAGATTGGTGATCTGCCAGCTAGTATCTGACTTGCTGTGGCTCAGGGAAGATTCACGACCTTCTCCAAAGCCCTTCCCACCTTGGCTTTGCACACGGCACTGCACAGAGGAAGCAATGTTGGAGCATCCCAGGGACTCACTGCAGTGACCCCACAACTCTCACCATTCTAGGGGCTGGGCCGCTGCGCATCAGAGAGGCCCTGCCTCCCAGTAGAACCCAGTACCTTCTGGCTGGACAAGTTGGGCAGGGCCTGCTCTGCCTCACAGTTCTTCCTAACCTTCCCCTTGGTGGTGGTCCTGGGAGGGAACACAGCCACAAGGCTCATTAACATATTGTCCACAGCTACTGAAGTCCTGCCATAGTGGTCATTGAGGGTGAGTGGCTGCTAGGTCATGCTACAGAAAAAGTTCGCCAATGACCATCTTGAAGGTGAGCTTGAGAGTTGGCTCTTTCTGAAAGGTAGAGGGTCCGCCTGGCCGGGGAGGAGGGACCCTCGTGCTGTCCTTCCTCTTCGTCATCTTGGGAGCAGCTGCCCGGGGCACATAGGAGGGGGCAGTTCTGTGCAAAACTGGCCCAGGGAGGCAGCCCACCTCCATTCGTCCCATCCACCCATCTGCTCCCCCAAAGCCCACCCGTTAGCCCTGGTAAAAGGGACCCCAGGGGGAGGCCACTTACAGCTGCACAGAGGTGTCCAGCCTAGGTGTCATCTGGGGCTGACGTCCAGCCCTGCCACACCCAAGCCTGGCATCGGCCACCACTTCCCAAAGAAAGGGGCCCCTCTCACTGGTCTTGTACAGGTGCCTATGAACCATGTGAGCTAGGACTGTGCCCTCCAGGGCCTGGACTTCCACTCCCAACCTGGCCCTGACCTTGGATACTCTCCCATCCTGGCCCTGACCTTGGATACTCTCCCATCCTGGCCCTGACCTTGGATACTCTCCCAGCCCCGGTCTCCCTCGTCTATAAAACAGGAACAGGAGCAGGAGTGCCGGGCTGAATGAAGGCTGTCCAGGGTGCCCGCGTCCTAACCCCTGGAGCCTGGGAATCTGCTGCCTTCCGTGCCAAAGGGACTGTGTGGTGTGCCTCGGTTATGGATTGGGGTGGGGAGGTGACCCTGGACCTTCCAGAGGGGCCTAGTGGAAACACAGGGGTCCTAACGAGGAGAAGGCAGGAGGGCAGGGTGAGCAGACATGGCCAGGGGGGCAAGGTGAGCGGATGTGGCCACAGAAGCAGAGGTCGGAGTGGTGCAAGGAAGGGACCAGAGCCACCTTCTCCCTGGAGCCTCCCGGGGGTCAGCAGGGCTGGCCCCCGCTGACCTTGAGACCCTAGCCCAGCAACCCTGATTTGGGGCTCCCTTTTCTGAATCTGAAAGATGAACGTTTTGTTGTTTTAAGGTGCAGGGGCCCATGCTTGGACACCTTCATCAGGGGTGGCTATGAGGTCCCCTGGGAGGGGTCAGGGCATGCTCAGAGCTCCCCCCACAGTTCACCGTGGGACTCCTAACTCCGCCCTCCCCTCCTGCCTCTCCTGTCGGGTGGGTAGCTGCCCCCCTGCCACACCCCGGAAGTCCCAGGGAAGATGAAGGGTGACCTATGACCTTGTGAGGAAGGGAAGGAGGCCACAGGGAGCCCAGCGATTGCGTCACCTGGTCTCTTCCAGAGTTGCTGACCCATGGAGACGGCCAGGAGGCCACTGGCGTCACTATTTCCACACCAGGGTTTACATCACGGGCTTCCAGGGCAGTGACCAGTGCAGCTCAGGCTAATCTCAGGCTGGCATCAGTGGCCCACAGGCCAGATGGTCCCCTAAGTCACAGATCACCCAGGGACAGTCGCCCATCCACAGCACTGCCCTCAGCTGGCTCAGCCCCGTCACCCTTCTGAGCCTGGCTACAGCTTGTCCCCTCTCCAGGTGGCTCCACCCAGTGACCCAGCCCCAGGATGACCCATTCATCCTGGTTTTCAGAGAACTTTCTCAGTTTGTGTACAGAAAGCCCTGTGTCCAGGGGACTCCCAGGTCCTGTGAGACCCTCGTAGCCCTCAGTCTCTGGCCAGCCTTCCCCCACGGGCTGCCTCATTTCCTGTGTGTCCTGCCCAGCCTCAGGGTCCTCCCCACGGTGACCTCTGCCCAGCGGCCTCCTCCATCTGGTTGGTGGCACTGGGCTGCCCGGGGTCCCTGAGCTGCTTTGCTGGGGTCAGGACTCCTGTGTCTTTTCGGTCCTCAGCCCTCTAACAATAGATTATTCACCTTCCCGCTAGGTCACAGGCTCCAAGAGGTCAAGGCGCCTTGAATCCTCAGTCCTCCTGTGCCAGACATAAGGCAGGCGTTCAGTAGATTTCCATCCAGCAGACGGAGGAGTGTACGCTGACCCTGCGGACAGAGGGGGTACACAGCAGCGCAGATCCTGCCTCTTCCAGATGAGGGGACAGACAGCAGCAGTAAAAACATGGTCATGAAACTGCAAATCACCCGCAGTGACTGGCCTTGTGCCACTCATGCCAGCGAGGAGCCGTGCCTTGCTGGACTAGTGTTGTCACCGTGGTGACTCAGTTTCCCCTCCCCCATGGGTATTAATAATCCACTTGGGGCACCCGATGAATATCAGGGAGATAACGGCCACCTCTACCGTTGGCCCCGGGGGCTTCCTCCCATGCCTGGGAGATGCGGCCAGAGGGAAGGAGGGCAGCATCCTGTGCTGCAGAGGGTATGGGACAGTGGGCAGTCAGTCAAACAGAGTCCCCTTGGAGGGCAGGTGTGAGAGCGCTGAGACCTTCCCTTGGCCATACAGCCCCTTCACCCAGGAAGTCCTCCGGGTCCCCACCCTGGAGACACCCCCACACCAGTGCACAGAAGACAACACTAGAACTTTGACTACAGCATGACTCGAAATAGCCACAGAGTGGCATGGTGTCTGTGATCCAGGAAGGTGAGGTGGCACTTCAAAGAGGGAGATGGGGGGCACTGAGGTCCCCCCAGGCAGGTGGGAGTGAGAGGCACTGTGGAGAGTAAGTGTGTGCAGCACCATCTAGAAGATGAACACCCCTAGACCTTCTCCCTAGGTCACAGCCACCCACTGAAGGCACAGGGATCCCCTCCCAGGGAGAGGTCACGGGCAAAGGCCTCAGTGTTGCAGGTGTTCCCAGAGATGCACACTTGGGCGGCCCATGGGACTTTCACACCTGTACAATGAAACATTCAAAGAAAGAACAAGGCGAGAGAGCACACCCCATGCCGTGCACCTCAAGGCCAGCACAGAGATCGTCATCCAGGTGACAACGGGACTCCCTCGAGTCTGCCCAGACCTTTAGCTTTTGCAGAATACGCCTGCCCTCATTTCACTCAGCGTGGTCACTGAACTCCCACTGGGCCCAACACACACACACACACACACACACACATACACACTCAAAACATAGTGGCTTCAAACCACAACCATTGTATTTTATTTTGACATTTTCACAGGGCTGGAGATGGAGCCCAGGACCTTATGCATGCCAGGCAAGCACCCCACCACCGAGCCATGGCCCCAGCACAGGACGGTGTCCCTGAGCCCCCGGTCTGGGAGTTGGTTGGGTGAGGTGACTGGTCTGAGCCAGCCAGGCTGCTCTCACCAGGCTCACCCACGACAGGTGCAAAATGGTCTAACTCCTGCATTGGCATGGATGTTGGCATCGCAACCCCCATGCCCCAACAGGCACTTGAGCTTCTCCCCTCGGCAGCCTGAGTCCACAAGAAGCACCAGGGAGAGCTGCAGGCACCTTGAGGGGCTCTGAGATTCAGTGTCCCTCCCACCACAGGGGGAGCTGCTCAAAGCAGGTCCCGGGCCAGCTGTTTCCAAGAGTGAGAAATAGACCTGCTCTATCTAGAAAATAACAGAAGCACCTACTGCGTGCAGGGCCCGGTAGCTACATTTTCTCATTCTCATAACAGCAGTGCTGAGGAAGAGAAGAGCCTCGCTCAGTAGATGAAGAGAGGGAGGCAGGCTGTGGGTCCCAGGAGGGACTCTCCCCAGCGGATTCCAGGGAGCCTTCGCCCCTCTGCCAAGTCCCCTGTGTCCGCCTCCATCCCCAAACCTCTCCTGCTATGGACTCAATGGTATCCTCACATCACCCACATATCGAAGCCCTACCTCCCTCTGTGGGGTATTTGAAATAAGGCGTGATTGAGGTTACATGAAGTCCTGGAGTGCAGGCTGATATCCAGGGCTCCCACCCCACCGCCCCTGACACCGCTATATTTCCTGTCACTACAACAGAACACCTGAGACTGGGTAACTTATTCAGGAAAGAAGTTTCACCCTTCCAGAGGCTGGCTCCAAGATTCAGTGACCACATCGGGCTCAGGCCTGGTGAGGCCCCAGCCCGGCAGGAAGGCGGAAGGTAACCAGGTGCCTGTGGAACAGACGGGCATGTGGAGCTGGGCTCACTTACAATAACCGACCCTCAGGAGCTCAGCGGCTTCCCTGAGAACTGACCTGCTCCCAGAAGAATAGCCACTCAGGAGGGTGTGACCATGATGAGCCCTCGCCACTCAGCACGGTTACAGGGGGACCAGATTTCAATGGGTTTTGGAGGGACAAACCACTTTCCAGGGGACGGCACCCTCTGCCACCATCTGAGCAGAGTGAGAACCAGCCCTCTGAAGGCAGGAGTGGGCCCTGGCCAGATGCAGAAATGGCCGCACCTGTACCTGGGACTTCCAGCCTCCAACGCCGTGGGAGGGGCGTGCCTGCCTCGGAGCCACCTGACAAGAGGCAACCTCTGTCCTCTGTGGACTCAGCAGCACCCTGAGCTGGCGCCACACCCTCCATCTCCTCAAGGGCACCCTCCCAGGCCCCATCGTGTTCCTTCCCTCGAGGCAGACTTCATGGGGACACCCCAGGGTGCCACGTCTCTGCGTAGCACCACCTCAGCCCCGTCCTCTCCCGGTCCCTCTGCTAGTTATTTCTCTGCTCGGAAGGCCACGGCTGCCTGGACCCAGGAGGTGCCCTGCTCTGTGAGCAGTTTGAGAACAGACAGGGATCGAAGCTCCGCCTGCCAGTTTGCAGTGTCCCTTCACCCACACCCCAGGCTCAAGCCCAGCCCCCAGCAGGTGGTGAGGGCAGAGGTGCAGCTGTGGGAGCCCACACCCAGCCCCTGCCTCTTGCCGTCAGCCCTGTGTCCACGGACGTGTCTCTCAGTCTCCAACCCTCTGCTTCTCCAACAGCACTTTCTCATAGGGCTGCTGCCGGCACCAAGTCCTCAGAGCTCAGGAGTGTCAACGAGTGTCAGCCATGTGTGGAGGGGTCCCAGAGGAGGGCCACCCACACCCTCGTCTTGGCACAGGACTGGCCTCCCTGCCCCTCCCAGGACTTACACATGGAAACAGCATGGGGAAGGGCAAGGACTTCGCATAACCCTGGCTTTGCCCTCTCGGCGACACTACCCTCCAGTCGCACAGGTGGGAAGGTGAGGTGCCTTGTCCCAGGTCACACAGCCACTGAGCCAAGTCTGGCCCTCCCGACTCAGGTTCCAATTCCTGTGAATCTTTTAGCCATACTTTGAGGGTTCCCAGAATAGCTGGACCCAATGGTCCCATTTAAACCCGGCCAGTCCCCCCTCATGCCGCCCCGTGCCTACCTTCACTCATGTGCTCATGTCCACCATGGGAAACAGCAGACAGACGTGGGTCGGAATTCAGGCCCCACCCCTTGTCAGCAGCACAACGGGTCCACTGAGCACGGGACATTCATGGTCTAGGACCAGGGCATCTGCAGAGTCAGGGTCGCTCTTCCTTAGGCCAAAAGGTGGCTCTCCCCGGTGCTCCAGCTGTGCCCACCGACACTTCCCGCAGCGCCTGACCCAGGGCAGGTGCTTAATACACCAACTTAAGTAGAGATGGATTTTAACAACCAAGGAGGCATTCACATGAAGGGTTTCCAAGATAAGCAGCTTTCTAGACCAGGTCTGGCCTTTGGAACCAGCGCATCTCCCAGGAGGGGTTGACGTGCATGGGCGCTGGCAGGCGTAGATCTGGGATCTCGAAAAGCAGGTCAGGCTGTGGTGATGGGGGACGATGGGTGGGATAACTGAAGAGACAAGACAGGGGGCAGAGAGCCCCGCCAGGTGGTCTATGCCAAGATCAGGCCACGGCTGGACAGATGCAGCAAGAGATCTGTGGGGCCACTGCCCCCAAGTTGGAGCCCGGTGCTGAGCACCAGCCGGATGACTTTGGGCCCTCCCTTGTGCTATCAATGGAGGTCCTACCAGGCCCCACCTTGTGGCCACATGGTGCCCACAGACCCTGCCTGGCTTGGGATTGGCCCTCAGAGGAGGACAGAAGTGACTTCCTGCTGACATCATGCAGCCTGTTGTGGGAAGGGCCTGGAAGGCAGGTGCGAGCTTCAGGAGCCTGAATCCAGCTCTGCCCCTTGAGCTGCACTCACACTGGCCAGCACCACACCCGGGTTCGCTCCGTCTGTGAGTGGGGAGGATGCCTCCTGCTCCCTGGGATGCCTGCAGAATGGGTCTGACTCCACAGTTCAGCTGCCCGGCTCCAAGGAAATACCCAGCACCGGCCGGCGGGCGTGCTCTCCCCTGACCCAGTGCCAAAGGTGGGGAGGCGGCCGAGAGGCAAGGGGCCTCCAGCCACCAGAGCCACAGGTTTTCCAGCTCCTTGGTATTCCTCTGGGAGCTGGGTGCTGGCTTCAGAAAGGCCTTTGGGGACTCAGCAGCAAGCAGCTTGCTCTGCTCTGGCACCAATGGGTGCTGAGTCAAAAGAGGAGAAATTTACATTTGGAAGCAAGTATGTGAGAAGTGGGTCTAGCTGGAAGCTTCTCAAACCTCTTTTTCTGGCCCAATATGGCCATTCCCAGAGGTCAGAATGCTTTTCAATTTGTTCCTGAAAAATCATTGGTTTGGTCTTCCATGAAATAAGCTTTATGGAGCACCTACTGTGTGCCAGACCCAGAGCTCAACACTGAAGGGGCGAGAGTGCCCTCTCTCAGCAGCCTAGTCAAAGCACATTTCCGGGTGCTTGCTGCCCTCTGAGTGTGGGAGCACAAAGGACCCCGAGGACTGGACCCCAAAGACTGGACCCCAAAGACTCCACAGCACCAGGCACAGCAGCAAGACACAGCAAGCCCAGAAAAATGAGTCCTGACGCCCCCTGCTCTCAGAGCTGCCTCTGGGGCCGAGTGTTAATGGCACTTGGGAAGGAGCAAAGCTTTAAGCTACAAGCAATCACGGAAGTCAGGACATCTCAGGGAAGAGTCTGGAAAGTTAGGAGGGAGAAGTGGATCTTCCACAGAATCTCTGAGCCTCTGACCAATGTGTGATACCAGATGATGACGTAGCCGACCAGCTGAAAGATGCTTCCTGAGGGCCTACTGTGTGCTGGGCAGGGTATCGAGAGCTTCCTGCACAAGTCTTACTTTTCATTTTCTCCTCATTTGAGATGGCACAGAGACAGCTCCTATGTGGGTGACTTGGAAACAACGGGGGCCCTTTATGGAAGACCACTGCTTTCCCCACAGGAAAGCCGGTGCCGTTATTAATTCAAGAACATCTCGGGAAAACAGCTCCCGGGGAGGACGTCAGCGTGGGGAAGTGCCCCCTGTCCTGTGTCAGCGAGTCTGCTTATCTTTTCAGTTTGAGGATAAACAAGCCCCCCAGACCCACTTGGGCTCCGTGTCTCTAAGTATGGAGGTAGTTTCTGGCTTGAATCATGCAGACGTGGGCTTCTCTCTGTCGGGAAGGAAGGGGGTGGCAGTCGCGTGCGTGGTCTCTGAATCTGTGAGAAACAAGCAGTGGCCGAGTACGTAGGAGAGAAGAACCCCGCGTGATTCGTTGTTCAGGATTTTAAAGAAAGAAAAGGAAAGGGGGTGCCAATCTGGTCAGAGTCTGCTGGTTGTCCCTGGGTAGCTCCTTCAGGATCCCATCACAAAACTCCATCAGGCTGCTCACTGGAGCTGGGGACACAAGCTGGGGATGACCAAAGAAATGCCAGATGAAGTGGCCCCCTCAGGGTTGTCACTCACTGGCCCTGCTTGTTCTCCCCAGCCCCTGACGGTAGGTTAAGTAAGACACAGAACAAGGGCTTGGGGGAGAACTGCAGGTCTCCCATGGTCCCCAGTGACCGTCCTGAAGAATCCTTCCTCCTGCTTGGACTTACCAGGCTAACGAGGTTTCAGAACATTCCAACAGAATAGCAGTTACAGATGAGACCTATCTGCAGGGCCAGGGTGAGGTGACGTTGAGCCAGGGACTGAGCCAGGGGCTAACCTAGTCCTCATGAGTGTAAGGGGTGCCTTTTGGCAGCTATCAGGCTGCAGAGGTCAAGATGAAGTCTATTTTAATGCAATATTTTCAAAAAAATCCAAATTCATGCCAAAAAAACCATGAAAAACAAAATATCAAATTGTTAAAGAATGTAGATAAGTATGTAGCACCATGCCTGGGACCCAGTAGGCTCTGTGTAAGTGACAACGTTGCTCCGAAGCCACACAGAGCACATAAGAATAAGACAAGGCTCCTGTCTCCCAGCGCTCACCCGTTAGCTAGGAGGACCCAGCTCACTGGCTGGTATCGCCCCAAACTCTGGGAAACAGGGGAAGCTGCTTCCAAGAAAGTTAGAAAAGAGACATTTCTTGGTGGCGTCTGTTTTGTTGTTGTTTTTACTGAGCCCCTCCTGCTCCAAACAGCAGGTGCCCAATCAGCATCTGCTGAAAGAAGGGATGGGAGATAGAATAAGGTGCCCCATGGCCACACATCATAGCATGGTGTCCAGGGCAGAGCTGGGCAGAGGGGTGGCCTCCAGGGATCTCTGCAAGGACCCCTTGCTCAACCCAGGCTCTGGGCTGGAGGTTTTTCTTGCTTTAATTGTAGAATGCTAAAAATACAGGTCAAGTGTCCCTTATCTAAAATCCCTAGGACCAGAAGTGTTTCAGGTTTTTTCTGGAATCTGGAGTATTTGCATCTACATAGGAGACATCTTGGGGATGGGAGCCACGTCCTAAAGGAAACTCATTCGTGTTCCATATTTGCTTTGTACACATAGCTTGGGGTGATTTTCTACACTTGCATTTGGATGGCAGTTTGTTGTGTGAGATCAGGTGTGGAATTTTCCACTTGGGTCTATGTATTAATATTCCAAAAGTTACAGATTTGGGAGCATTTCAGATTTTAAATTTGTATAATAAGGATGCTCAAGCTATGTGCCATAAAAGTAGAGAGACTGATACAATGATGCCTCTTTATAAGTATCCATCATAATTATCCATAATTATCTACATTCTGCTAATCTTATTTTATCCGCCCCCTCTTCCCTTTTTTTATCTTGTCCCAAATTCAATTCAGCTCAATAACATTTCAATCACACATACTTCTGTTTATGTCTTGAGCAGATAAGGCCCTTAAAAATACAGCACTGCAAAATCATCACTTCCAGCAAAATTAAGTGACTCCTTAATGTCCCGCTAATGCACGGCCAACATCCAAATTTCTCCAACGGTCTCAAAAGTGTAAAACAGAATATTCGAATCAGGATCCAAATATGGTACTGATTTTAGTTGAAAAATCTTTTAAATCTCTTTTAAATCTTTTAAAATCTCTTTTAATCTAAAACTTTCCTCCTTTTTTACCCCTGAAAACCTCAGGCCATTGTCCTGCAGAATTCCCCGGATTCTGGTTGTGATTGAGCACATCCTTGTCTGCTGTGGGTTCCTCTAACCTTTGAGTTTCCTGTAGGCTGGAGAACAGGTCCGGAGGCTTGATTCAATTCAGGCCTGAGTGATCTGGACAAAAAATCCCTTTATAAGAGGTCTGGCAGCTTCCAATGACGTCAGACCCCAGCACATAATGTCTTCTGTTCCTCCTCCCAGTAGAGCCGCTCGTTAACCTTTCATCTGACTGTTTTGCACCCGAATGAGGTTGTCAACTAATTCATGGGAGGTAGAGAAATTCCCGCTGCCGTTTGGAAGGCAGGCCTCCCCTTGCTCTGCTGGTGTGAGTTACCCAGGGTGCCTACTGCAGGTGCACCATCTTGTCTCACTTTATGTCACGCTCGAAATCTGTGGACCGCCCTTTGAATATCTCCTGGAGATGTTTTTTAAACATTGAATTAATATTCTAACATGGGAATAATATAGATTTTTTAAACGGAGCTACTTTCAGCTTGCTTTGACATATGGGAAGTCCAGCTGCATGGGGTCAGTTCTACCACTTGGGGGCAGTCTACAAGGTCCAATAAGTGACTGACACTCTACACAGAGTGCATTCTTGGTTCTCCATGGTCACTGCCACTCTTGTTACATCCCCAAAGCTAAAGCTGAGCCTCAGGTGCCCCATCAGGCCCTTGTGGTTGTTGCTGTCGTGATGGAGAGGTAGTTCTGTAGTTCTGAGCCCACCAGCTGGAGGCTGAAAGCAGAGATAGGCCAACAGAGACGCTTAGTTCGAGGCAGTTAGGAAAGAGACTATTTCCTTGACATTTTTAAAGATGACACTAGTGGTCTAATAAAGCATGTCTGTTAATAGAGTATGGCTTGAGATAGCTTCGTGCTGCTCCCAGCCCACGGTGCTTGTTTATCTCCATGACGTGGAGTTTGTGGCACCTCTAACCCTTTCTCTCAGCAGGATCCTCCGTGCCCATAACTTCAGGTGACATCTCGTTATGGGCTCAACAGTGTCCTCCCCAAATTCACATTGAAGTCCTAACTCTCAATGCCACAAAATGTGACTGTGTTGGAGATAAGTTCTTTTAAAAATTATTAAATTCAAATAAGTCTATGGGGGGGGGGGCACTGTTCCAATCTGACTGGTGTCCCTATGAGAAGAGGAGATTAGGATGAGCTTCCAGGGCTGTGGGCACAGAGGGACAACCACAAAAGCGACAAGAAGGTAGCCATCTGCAAGCCAGGGCCGCCTCTGCTGGCCCCTGATCCTGGACTTCCAGCCTTCAGAACTGAGAGCAAATACATTTCTCTTTTTTAATCCCCCAGCTTGTGATATTTGATTATGGCAACTCCAGCAAATTAACACACATCTCTGAATTGAAAATCCCAAATCTGAGTCCCGGCCACACTGCTTCCCTGACCCCCAGACCAGAATTTTCAGCAGCCTGTATCATGTCTGGTCTGCAAGCAAAACCCAATCAGGCCTGAGCAGAGCTGCAGAGCCTGGATCCCACCCTGTCGGGAGGCTGCGGCAGGGCCCCAGGAGACAGAAGGAAACGCGACCCAGCAGGCAGGCTGCAGGGAGGTCATAAAGTGCTAAGAAGCAATAGGCTTTCTAAAGGCCCCCAGAGATTTTCAAAGTGCCGTTTTGGGAAGATGAATCATGTAACTGTGGCCTTCCCTTTTTAGGCTCGATTAACAGGCCTAAGAATGTTGCATCGCCTTATTTTAGGCCTCCATCCTGCCAACCAAACACAGCCGACCACAACAAGCATTAGTTAGGTTCTAATAAAGCATATCTGTTAATAGAATATGGCTTGAGATAGCTTCGTGCTGCTCCCAGCCCACGTCACAACGGAGGGGCATGGCCGGCATCTGGCCAGGCTGTGCAGACAAACATCACTCAGGGCCCCACGGGAAGAGGCTGGGGTTTTGGCCCAAGTCTGGGTTGGGATGTTGTCTAAAATCACAGAAGGCTCTGGGGAGAGAAACAGCCCAGTTTCCCATGCCTGTGACTTTATCACTTAATTTGACTCTTTGGGGTAAGGGAGAACAAAGTCCCACCGTCTCCGTAACTGGATTGTAGTAACTCTGCATCATCAAGAAAGGAGAGCCTCAAGACGTGATTCTAAATACATGCTCTACTCAGACAGTCCTTGGGACCAGCTGGAGGCATCAGAAAGAAGGTGACATAGACAGGGAGTGAGAAAATAAATGCAAAACCAAAAAATCTCCAATTTATTAGAGCTTGTGACTGAGATTTCAGAACTACATAAAACAATAATGCTAAGCAAGAGAGACCACAGGTGGAACAAGAACTCAATCTAGATGAACAAAAGTTCTATGAGACACAATTTCTGCTACGACTATGAGATAAGTAGGATACTCAGTTAAAAGAAGACATTGTATTTCCCAAGAGAAGGTACAATAAAAATAAGCCAGAATTAAACAAAATGGATGTGAAAAAAGAGATTTTAGTGTCTGCTCTGCAGTCAAACTTTTATTTTCAAGACATATGACAGAGTTCAAGAAACAATGTTTATTAAATTTTCACTAGAAATCAGCATAAAGTGAACTAAATATGAAAAAAAATGAAAGCAACTATTGGTGTTGAATTTAAGTGGAAATAAATCTGCTAGGAAGAAATACAATGATACATATAAAGAGCCATGAAGCTGTGCATAAGTGTTGGACTCACTAATTTACAATGGGGAATTTCTTCCATAGAACTAACCAAACAAAAGCCAAAGGCGCAAATGTATTCATTTGTTATCCATGACGCCTAGCTCCTGAAAACAGACTGTTCAGTGGGGGAAAAAAACAGAATTCTAAAACACAATGTTCCTTGTGAGAAGAATAGTTTGGTAAAATATGGTTTAACTAACAAGTGAAGGAACTAGATTCATTAAACAATCATGATTGCGTAAGAGCACTTTCAGAGATTCATGACAAAAAACGCTAAAGCCGGATCTTGCTTTCTGGCCATGGTGAAGTGACTGTGCCCCATGAATCCGCTCACCATAAACAATCATCAAACTACACCAAATAGATGAGGCAACTTCTTCTCAGCACTGGGTGTGGCTCAGTGTGAGAGTGCCAACTCTGAAGGCAGGGGCACTCACAGGATGCTTCTCATCACAGCTGTCCCTTCTCGAGGACCATTTCCCAGCTGTGATGTAGCAAGCTAGAGTCTGAGCAGAGCTCAGGTCCAGCAGGTCTCAAGAGCCAAAAGCCCCAGGCACTGGGGACTCTGTGGAGGATCTAGGGAGAAGAGGGCTGCTTAGAGGGGTGGGGGACATAGGTCCTCACAAGTCCTTTTGAGGATTAGGCTACCCATGTGCAGGGGGAGACTACCCAGCAGTTCCAGGTAGTGTCTGCTATGGACTGAGAGCAGAAGAAAGACATCCCAGGTTGGGTGACACTGGGGACATTAAGTTCCAGTCCAGCCGGATCCCACAGACATGCAAGGCATGCCTCATGTATATTGTGATGAGCTCATTACCAGCAAGTTCAATAGTTCATACAATGCAAATTATCAAAACCGATTCATGGTGAAATCATTACTCTGAAATGCCTTATGTCTAGTAAGGAAAGTGAATCAGCTATGAAAACTTTCTCACAAAGAAAAATCCAGGTCCAAGTGGTGTCTGTGGTGAATTCTGTTAAATACTTTCAAAAGAAATACTATCAATATTGCACAAACTCTTTAAGAAAATAGAAGAAGGAACCCTTCTTAACTTATTGTATAATGCTAACATTGCCCTGAGCTTAGAGTAAACATAGACATTTCTAGAAAAGAAAAGCACAAATCAATAGTGCTCATGAGGATAAGTGAAAATATCCTCAAAAAATAAAAAATAAATAAAAGATCAAATCAGCAATGCATAAGAGGCATATTACTTTCTAAATTGGGTTTATCACAGAAAATCAAGTTTTAATATTAAAAAACTCAATTAAAGCCATTCTGATAAGCAGTTTCTCAAAAAGTTGAACATAGATCTACCACCCAGACTAGCAATTTCATCCTGGGTATCTATCCAATAAAAATGTTCACACAGAAATTTACACATGAACATTTGGAGCAGCATTATTTGTAAAAACCCCAAACTGCAAACAACCTAAATGTTCATCAACTGGTGTATAAAGTGTGGTATACCCAAACAAAGGAATACTAAGCAGCAATAAACAAGAACAAACTATTGATGTACACTAGACCCCCCAAAATAGCATGCTAAGTGAAGGGACAGACACAAGAGACACACACTGTATGTTTCTTCTCATATATGAAAGGTCCAGAGAGGACAGAGAGAAGCTGTCTACAGAGAAGCTAGGTTAGCACTGTCCAGGAATGCAGAGTGACCAAAGGATGAGCTTCAGTGGTCCCAAGGGATCCTATTTGGTCAGTGAAGAGATTCCAAAACTAACTTCTGGTGAGGGTTGAATCACATAGTAATGAAGTGACTAAAAACCATCTAGTTGAACCTTGAAGGGGTGAGCTATATGGCCAGTGAAATCTACCTCAACAGTTACGTGTAAACCATCCATCAGTGTAATTCACTACATGAAGAGGATGAAGAAAACTGGTCATAGTTACAGAGCGAGTGTCTGACAAATCACAACACCCTTTTGTGATTTAAAAAAAAAAAAAAAAGGAAGGGTTCTGGCGGAGTGGAGCCACCTCGAGGCAGGAGGTAGCCGTGGCAGCGGGCTCAGAGGCGAGTTCTCGCCTTAGCCTGGAAGCTAGAGCCGCAGGGGACCAAGGGGTATATTCCAGGGTAAGGGGAAAGGCTGACGCGGCCACTTGCAGATTTATCTCTGTCTACTCCTAACTGCAAAGAAGTCTGGGAAACCAATTTTTCAGCCATTCCCCTTGGTGTAGTGTTTTGCTTGTAAGAAAGGAGAGAACGGGAGCTGAGCAGATCATCTTCTCTCCCCTGAGTGTGAGCCTGAGGCTCCCTCCCTCCGTTTCAGTTCTCTGGAAGCAGGACTGTGCAGTGGAAGGACCTGACGTCCAGTTCCCGTTCATCTGACATCCGAGCTTCCACATCATCCTGGGGTAATAGAAATAAAATACCTTCTCTGTGTTTACAGGCTTCTTAGAGGATCGGATGAGCCCTTTGTTTTAATGTATTTAACAGAACATGGCAAACAGTGAAGCATGACTCAAGTAAATGAACGTAATGTAATGATGACCATGTTCAAAATCAACAGAACAAGCCGTCGCTTCTGACTTTTCTCTTGCAGCAAGTCACCAAGTCCATAAGTCCTTCTTCCCACATCCACCCACATCTCTGACTGAAATCGTCCTTGATAGTATCCTTTTACCAATTCTCCATCTCTGCCATCCTCACGGCCACCCCTTGTTCAGGACCTCATTGTCACACTTCTCCTTTGAGTTACATTAACTCTCTGAGCTAATTTCAGTCCCTATTCACCCTTCTCAGCCCACATTTCTATATATGTCCACATGGTTTTCACTGTCGTGTTTGATAGGTTCACCACGGATGGCTGCATCATAATCCAGTCGGCATTTCCTACTTGGAGGCATTAGGTGGTTTATATGTTTAGTTGTTCCAAAGTGGCAGTAGACATATGGCCATATTACATGTAAATCTGGACAGGTAAACAGCATATGATTAATTATTGTTAGCATAAATTACCATAATTTGGGGGAAGAAAATAAAAACCTCTCAGAAACCTAAGAATGAAAAATGAAAAAAAAATTCCTCAAACAAATAAAAGTGCATCTATGAAAATTCTATAACTAACATCACATTTAATACTAAAAAATTGAATTGGCAACAAATCAGACATGTTGACTCTCCCACTGATCCTCAATGTTTTCCTGGAGATTTGTCAGTACAAAGAGGCAAGCAAAAGAAATAAAGACCAAAAATATAGAAGTAAAATTGTTTCTCTTCAAAAGTGACATGATTATCTGTATAAAAGATTCCCATCTGCTAGAATAAGGAAATCTGGAAATTTAGAAATTTAGAATAAAAGCCAATATATGAAAACTAGCTGCATTTCTATATATTAACATTGGATAATTGAAAAATAAAATTTAAAAATAACATTACTGTAACAGCATTAAAAGTACTTAGAAACAAATGTAATAAAATATACACAAAACCTATTACATGGAAAGCTGCAAAACTTCACTGGGAAGAGCGAAGAATATGGTATTGGCACCAAAATAGACTTGTTGACCAATGGTACAGGATAGAGGACACAGAGACACACTCACATAAATACAGTTATCTCATACTAGACAAAGGCACCAAAAACATACATCGGAGGAAAGATAGCTTCTTCAACAAATGGTGCTGGGAAAACTGGAAATTCATATGCAACAAGACAAAACGAAACCCCTATCTCTCACCATGCACAAAACTCAGCTCAAAGTCTATCAAGGACCTACCTAGGAATTAAACCAGAGACCCTGTGCCTAATAGAAGAAAAAGTAGGCCCAAATCTTCATCATGTCAGACTAGGCCCCAACTTCCTTAATAAGACTCCTGTAGTGCAAGAACTAAAATCAAGAATCAATAAATGGGATGGATTCAGACTAAAAATCCTCATCTCAGCAAGAGAAATAATCAATGCGGTGAATAGAGAGCCTACAGAATGGGAGCAAATTTTTACCACATGCATGTCAGAGAGAGCACTAAACTCTAGGATATATAAAGAACACAAAAATCTTAACACCAAAAAAAAAATCATAACTCAATCAATAACTGCACCAAGGAACTGAACAGACACTTCTCAGATGATATATAGTCGATCAACAAATCAACATTAATTAGAGAAATTCAAGTCAAAACTACTCTAAGATTTCATCTCACTCCAGCCAGAATGACAGCTATTAAGAATACAAACAACAATAAGTGTTACCAAGGATGTGGGGAGAAAGGCACACTCATACATTGCTGGTGGGATTGCAAATTGGTGCAACCAATATGGAAAGCAATATGGAGATTCCTTGGAAAACTTGGAATGGAACCACCATTTGACCCAGCTATCCCTCTCCTCCATCTATACCCAAAGGACTTAACAACATCCTACAGGGACACAGCCACATCAATGTTTATAGCAGCACAATTCACAATAGCTCAATTGTGGAACCAACCTAGATGCCCTTCAATAGGTGAATGGATAAAGAAACTGTGGTATATACACACAATGGAATATTACTCAGCATTAAAAGAGAATAAAATCATGGCATTTGTGCAAATGGATGGAGTTGGAGAATATTTTGCTAAGTAAAGTAATACAATCCCAAAAAGCAAATGCCAAATATTTTCTCTGATATGAGGATGCTGGTCCATAATGGGGATTGGGGGAAGCATGGGAGGAGTGGACAAACTTTAGATAGGGCAAAAGGGAGGAGAAGGGAAGGAGCAGAGGGGTAAGAAAGATGGTGGAATGAGATGGACATCATGGCCCCAAGTACATGTATGAAGACACGAATGGTGTGACTCTACTTTGAGTACAACCAGAGACATGAAAATCTGTGCTCTATATGTGTAATATGAATTGAAATGCTTTCTGCTGTCATATATAACAAATTAGAAAAAATAAATAAATTTTTTAAAAAAGAAATATGCCATGTTCATGGATCAGAAGATAATATTAATGAGGTGTTCATTAACACAAATTAATTATAGATTCAACTATTGCCAAGAAAATTCTAACAGTATATTTTAAAGAAATCAACAGATTTGGTCTAAAATTTATATTAAAATATCAAGGCTGTGGCTCAGCAGTAGATGCTCACCTAGCACATGCGAGGCCCTGGTTTTGATCCTCAGCACCATAGGAAAATAAATAAATAAAACTAAGGTATATAAAAAATATATATCAAGGATTCACGATAGTCCAAGGATACTCCACCAAGCAGGCAAGGGGATCTCAACGCAACCTGAGTGAGTTCTTGACTTGAGTCACTGAAAAGAATCCCCAGATGCATCAAAAGCAAGGCACAAGCGAAGATTATTAAAGGAGAGCTACAGTACACACCCCATAAAGGCAGAGTGCAGGCATCCCGCATCCCTCAGAGGAGCGAAGATGAGTGGCGTGCCCAGGGTGGAGCTCTTTGATTACCTAAGTGATTTTTCTGGGAAGCAATGTGCAGGTTCCCAGGGAACCTTGTGTGAAAAATTACACCTCATGCCAATCACTGGATATTCAGGGTCCAGAGGGTTTCTTCTTGATTAAGCAGTCCAGCCATAAATCAGCTGTGGGCACATTGTCTACAACTTTGAAACTGGTGACATTTAAGTTGATCTGCGTCTTTGTTCCAGTTGCTCTGGTACAAGCACACACTGGAAGATTGTTCATCTAACTAAAGAGACAACTCGGCTGGTTCTGCTCATAGATCCAGGCCTCCAACTACTAAGGGCCTATTTATATCTCTCCCCCAGAGCCCAGCTTCTCAAACCCATGTTTGAAAAAGAACCAAGTTAGAAGACTTGCGTTCCCTCTCCCAGGCCATAGTCAACCACGAGAATGTGGTATTGGCTTTAAGGGTGAACGAGACTAGGAATAGGGCTCAGAGGTGGAGTGCTTGCCTAGCATGTGCAAGGCCCAGGTTCAACCCCCAGAACCTCAAAATAGAACAATGGAGCATCATAAATATAGTGTTGAATGGTATCCCCCATAACAAGGCCATTTTCACCGAGAACCTCAGACTGTGACCTTATTTGGCAATACGGTCTTTGCCAATGAAACCGCATTAAAAATATCAAGATAAAATCATACCAGGATTAGGATGGCCCTAAATCCAGAGACTGGTCTCTGAAGAAGAGTCGTGGTCACAAAGACACAGGGGAAAAGACCAGGTATAAACCAGGTGGATTGGAGTGGGGTGGCTCCCAGCCAAGAAATGCCACAACAGCAAGAAAAGGTCCTCCCAGGGCTCAGGGGAGTGTAGGGGGCCTCTAGAAATGTGAGAGAATGTGTTCCTGTTGTTTTAACCCCCACAGCCTGTGGTCATTGGCGGCAGGAAACGGATTCAAGAGAGAACCAGAACCAGAACAGAGCTGTCAGTACTACCAAGGGCTTCTGCAGGGAGGCCCCTGGGCTCAGCTGGGAGGTTGTGCAGCCTCAGCTGTGTCTCTAACTTCTGCGCCCAGCTGCTGGGTTGACTAGAGACCCGGTGACCTCGAGGGGCCTCCACTGGAGCGGTTCGCTCTGCTCCAGATGTCTTTCATCCTCCGTGGAAGCCAGCCCTGTCTTCACATGGCAGCTGGACGGGCTTCCGCGAGAGAGCAGAAGTATGCAGAACCAGATCCCATCACTCTGTTGAGCAAAGAGGGTCAGAGGCCCACCCAGACTCAGGGAATGGGAAACACGTTACTCTTGGGTGGGAGAAACGGCAAAGTCCATCACAGATGGTGAGCGTGCGAAGACGGGTGGAGGATCATGACCAAAAATGGATGTCATTATCACCCTTGTTGATGTAAAAGAACACCAAATTTCAGAGAAGTTAAGTAACCTTTTAAAGGTCACATAGCCAATAAATGACTGAGCTTCTGGGCTCCCATTTCAAATTATTTCCACAACAAATTGTAAAGTTGCATTTGAAGGAATTTTTTGGTGTTTTATGCCATTTAATCCACCGTTACCTCTGTAATGTTCACAGAATCAACAGACAAGAGGGTGAGGTAACAGGAAGTTGGTGAGCACTAGACTTCTGAAATAATTTCAAATGTGACAGATAATTTCCTGAAACCTAAACAGAAAAGAAATTCCCTTCCTTTTAGCATCATCGGGGGCTGAGAATGTCCCCAGTAAATATTCCACTGTTCCTCATCCTTCAGACAAGGCGAAGCAGGCTGTTGACCACACACAGCTATTGCCCACACAGGCCAATGTAGCACTGAGAGTGACAAATGGATGTCGGAGACTGGCCGTCACCAGAGGAGCACACTGATGGTGAGATCCCACAGCGGGTGGGTGAAACAAGTGGGGACATGGCCAGTCCAGGGTGACTTTGCGGCCAGGTCAATGCAGGACATGGGAAAGGTGCAGTGTAAGAGACCAGGGGACTGGAAATGTGCACATATGCATTACAAAGGGAGGAAGTGACCGCAGAAACGTCGATAGCCCAGGAGCTGGGAGCTATTGTCCCCAAAATTGCTAAGTGTGAATTACTGACTGTTGCACGCCAAATTTGAATGTGCTGGTTCTTACCAAAGTGCATGGAGTGGTCCCCAAACACAGCACTCACTTGGAGAGCCGGGGCCACACACCCGCCTAGAGAGTCTGAACACACAGCACCAGGTGTCCCCACACCCCCTCCCTGTTCCCACCCCCACCAAGCAACAGCGCTGCATGAACATTAGCCAGGCACGCGCAAGAGGTTTTGAGGTTGCAGAGAAAAACTTGGCATTCAAAGTCCCAAATCCTGGGTTTCCAGGCAGGCAGCAGCATTTAGTAACCACGTGGTACTGTCCGTGTGCAGGCCTCGGCTTCCTCCTCTCACAGAGGGCGATGGGGAGCCCTCCCTCGAGGGGTGTGTGCACCTCCAACAGGCTCCAGAGCCCTGGGCACCTACTTCAGGCCCCCTCCTCAGGCCCACGATTGGCTTCTCTTCAATCGTGAAATTTAAAGACAGCTCAGGTGCTTGTTCAGTGACGTGCTTTGACAGATCACGTTCAGATCCACAGTCCTTTCCAAAGCCAGATTTTAAAAGGCTCCGTAGGTGGCACGGTGGTCTGTCCCACCCAGAGCTCCCTTCCCAGTGACACCAGACCCTGACCCCAGGTGCTTTGTGGGTTTGTTTTTCGTCCGTGTGTAGCTGGCTCCACACACAGGTGCACATTCTATCCAACTCCAACAGGTTTAGCTGGGTGCTTCCCCACTCCCCTGGGGATGTGGCACCCTGTGGGACCCACTGCCTGAACTCTGGAAGTCCAGGACAATGGATCATCAGGTCCCAGAGGTCTAGTCAAGGAACATTGGACCTGTCCTCCTCTGGCTAGGTCACAGAACAGTTAGCCTTGAGGACTATACTACATCTCCCATAGGGAACCTCCTATCTGATGCTTGGAATCTTCCAGAACCAGGGCCTTATTACGAAGTCCTAGACATTCATTCCATTGTGAATGACTTTTTCTAAATGATGCCTGGCATCTGCACCAAATCTGTCTTTTCTGAATGTTCCTCCGTGGTCCCTCTTCTGTCCTTGGAGCCCAGAGAACCTGGCAACCCCCCCTTCAGCCAGATCCTGTTCTCAGGGATGGCTACATCATTGATAGGATCCAGTGTGAAATGGAAATGTGGGCCCTGATTTAAAAAAAAAAAAGGAAAAAATGCTATTAAAGATACTAAATTAGAAAATATGTATATAGTTTATCTCTCTCTTTACTTGCAAGTTAATGTTATAAGTAAAGAAAAATTAAAAGGTTAAATAATGATCATAAATTTTGCTGATCTTCATACTGTGAACTTCCAGTTTTTTGTTTTTAATTTTTGATGCTAGAAATCGGACCCAGGGTTTTGTGCATGCTGGGCAAGCACTCTACTACTGAGCCACAACCCAGACCCAATAGTTTTAAACAAAAATTTAAGTTCACTTAATTGATATGTGAAATCACCAAAATTATGCAATTTCCATTTTGTAGTCTGTAAATTATGTATTTTTCCTCCAGAATAGTTAAAACACTGCATAAGATTAACTCAGCCATCTGAATCCATTTCTTTCTTTCTTTTTCTTTTCTTTCCTTTTTTTTTCCCCCAGCCCTTTTTATTATGAGACAGGGCGTCCCTAGTGCCCAGGCTGGCCTGGAGCTTGGGATCCTCCTGCCTCTGCCCTGAGCCCCTGGGGTGCAGGAGTGACCACCACCCCTGGTTTGAAGCTCATTCTATCCAAACTCCACCTGCTCTTACCAATGGGCAAGGGACATAAAGGAACGGGAATTGTGGGTGTCCTGTGAAGTGGTGTCCTGGCCAGTGTAAAGAAGTGACATAACAGAAATGAAAGAGCGTCCTGGTGGCCCCTGTTTTTCAGGATGCACCGCCCACCTTTGATTTCCAAGCAAGTTCTGGTTGGACAGGAGAGGACAAGATGGCCCCCTGGGTGTGGGTGGCTCCAGGATTCAGGCGTCGGTGCAGCGCGCGCACCTTCTTGGAATCTGGAGCTCTTCGCGGCATGGGTATACAGTGCATCTGGAATGCTGGGGTGAACCCTGTGGCAGTGGCAGGAGCAGGTCACAGGCACGGCACTAGCTCCTGTGCTCGGGCATGTGCTCCAGAATCCCTTTCCTCTTCATTTACAAAACACAAGTTTCAAGATCAAACTAAGACTCTCAAGATGGCAATAGCAGAGCACTAAACCAAGCACGGGGCCCTTGTGGGCACAGGCCCTGTGGGATGGCGCCAGTCACACACCCATGAAGCTGGCACTGCAGGATTACATGTGGGTTGCTCCTGTTCTTTTCAGTTCTAGGGCCCCTCAAGAAGCCTGCATCTAAGTCACCTAAATTCTAAGTGGGGGACGTTCACACGTGTAGTTGCCCATAGCTTCCTTTGCGGGGCCTACAAATGAGAACGTACAGTCTGGAGTTATGGCTGCCATCTTTCCCCCGGGAGGAGAAGATCAAAAGCAGTGTGGCAGAGCCCGGAGCTAAACAGTCTTCTAACCATCGCCCTCCCTGGAGAGTGCTGTTATGGGACATGACACGTGCCCTGAAGGCCTGAGCACTCAGACTCCGGCTGAGTCCCCTGGGAGCACAGGCAGCAGCTCGAAAACCCTCCACTGCCCAGACACAGCCTCAGGCTTGCAAAAGCTGTCCTGACCTACCCTGGGAAAGGGCAGCAGCCCAGTTTGGACCACCTTCCTGGTGGGGCAGGGGGTGGAGGCCACCATCGAGCCCAGGGCCCTAACCTGTCCACTTGCCAGGTTGATAGTCTAGTAACCTCCTCATCTTCCAGTTCCAACCCAGGCACTTCCGCCAGCCTTGGATGAGCAGTGCCATCCAAGTGCCATTCATCAAGTCCAGGATGGACAAGAGCCTTGTCCTCCAGTGGCTTGCAGTTAGGTGACAAGAAATGCCAACAAGGATCACTGTTGGAGTCTAGGACTCGGTTCCCTGCAGGAGACCGAGGTGGAGAACTGGATTCACCAGGGTTGCTGAGTGGTGCTTGCTGGGGGCTGAGGCACGGTAAGGAGGGGAGAAGGACGGGGTTGGGGGTGGGGAGACGAATACAGTGCAGCTGGGACCTCAGGTCACCGCACTGCAGCTCTGGAGTGGGGTGAACCTGGGAGTGTCCCATGCAGGTAGGCGGGCTGGAACTTCATGTCCCCGTCAGTCCTGAAAGGGAGTCCAGCAGGATGAGTGTGGACAGCCCTGCTCAGAGGCACTCCAGGACGTGTGTGCAGAATGGCAGTTTTCCGGCTGTGCCTAAACCTGTGTTGCTCCTTTTGGTAGAGCAGTAGTTTGCCGAGAGCTAGTCCAGCTCAAGGGCAGGTGCCAAGGCAGAAGGACACCACGCCTGTTTGTATAAGCAAACAGCACCGTCTGCTCAGCACAGCCATATGCCACAGTCTGATGCATGAATTAATCATGCTAATAAAAATGACAGCCGTGAACCCCACGAATCAATCAGAAGCACACGGGTGCGTGGGTGTATCAAACTCATATCAGAAAAACCAGGTCCGTGAGCTTATTGAACACCCCAGACCAACGAATGAAGCAAGCCCCTCACTCAAAGGTCCTTAGAAGGAGAAGCATCCCAAGAGTGGACACAGCCACACTCTGACCTTGTCACCTGTTTGCTTGTCACGAGCCTTGCCCAGGGACATCGCTACAGGGACAAACCTCTGAATCTTTGTCCTCGGCTTTAGCAGGGCATGGTTTCTCCTTCCCACGATGGTCACACAAGTCCCACACCACACTGACACTCCCTGCTGACATTGAAGCTGCCACTCCTGCTCTGTGACAGCTCTGTGCCCTGAACAAGTTTCTGTGCAGATTCATGATCTTATGGTACCCCCTACAGTGACTCTGCATTCCCATCTGCTCTCTGCCTTTGCTCTAGTACAGCCTCCTGAGCCCCCGTGGCTGCCTTGACCCGTTCCTAGCCTTTCTGTGACCTCTATATATCACCGTGTCAAGGGCGAGATGGGACTTGAGTGTCAGAGACATTAGAAATTAAGGTTGACATAAAAGAATGGGGCTTGCCCAGCTTATGACTGCCAGGTGACCCACAAGTATTCAGTCACCTGTCACACATAAAGGTGGTGTAGCCTGTGAATTTATTGTTATTCAAATAGTGTGATGTGTAAAAAGGCACAAACGTGTTTGTCTTCATGGATGACACAGCGCCCTCATGACAATGGGTCAGGGGTCCCAGGAAGGACTCAGAGCAGGCCCTGGAAGAGGCACATCTGCACTTATGTTAATGTGGAAGCAAAAGGACAGCCCCCCGGGGTGGGTGCGGTGCCTGGAGAGACCACAGAATGGGCCATCCAGACGAGGGTGCTTTTGAGAGAGAAAGAGACACTGTTACTAAGTGCCTCAGCACAGCAGGTCTCTGTGTGATTGGTCCCATCTCCTGGATGGGGAAACCGAGGCAGGAAGGATACAGTCCTTGTGAATGGGCAGTGGCTGAGCACAGGGCCGGGCTCCACACCCTGCCCTCTGCATCCAGAGGGAACTTTCAAGACATTGTTGTGGTGCAAGTGGCAGGCTTGGGGGTGGGGAGGTCATATGAGGGGACCTGAGGGGTTCGAAAGGACCCTGGCATTAGGAAGATGGTGGAGCCTTACTGGGTGAGGTACCCAAGTGGGGCGAAGGGAGCAGGCAGGGGTGTCTTCATCCACTCCAGCTGCTACAGCAGAATTTCTGGAGGGGGTGATCTTGAGGAAATGAGCTTGCTGTTCTGTCCCCTCCAAAAACTGGTGTCTAAGTCCTCTATTAAGAGGGTGGGATCTAAATCCAGCTGCAGTGTTTAGAGGTGGGTCTTTGGGAGGTGACTAGGATTAGACAAGATCACCAGGGTGGGGACCCCACCAGTGAATCCTAATGGCTTTATAAGAAGAGGGAGAGCCAGGCATGGTGGCACATGTCTGTAATCCCAGCCACTCTGGAGGCTGAGGCAGGAAGAGGGATCACAAGCTTGAGGCCAGCCTGGGCAACTTAGGGAGGCCCTTCCCAAATAAAAATCAAAAAAGCCTGAGAATGGAGCTCAGAGGTAGGGTGCAGGAAACTGCGTCAGTACAGAGAGCCCCCTGCACCCTGGTTCTTGCAATCAAGTCAAACGAGTCACTCAGAGTAACAGGCGTGAGTTTATTAGCAGTGACAGGAAAGGGGGAAAGGGTCACTCTCAAGGGAGAGAGTGGGTCCTTACAGGAGAGGGACAGCATGCCTATCTCTCCTGCCCTCCAGTTTTATTGGGAACCCCCAGTTGCCAAAAAGTCCCACCCATGTCCACCTCTTGACTTGTTACTGACAGCAGGACGACATCAGTCTTTCAAGTCCCCACTGCTATGACCATTCTAGGTCACTCTGGCCCATGCTGACCTGTTCTAATTGGAACCTGTTCTTATGATCCTTGTGTTCTGGTATCATGTCTGTAAGAAGTCCCCTGCTTCAGGATAACTTGTACTCCCATTTCTTATCAGCATTTCAGGCCTGCAATTCTCCTGCAGATAACAGGAAGTTTGCTGAGGAATGCACCCTGTCCTGTGGACGTAGCCAGGCAGAGCTGCAGGGAATTGAAAGCGTGTGGGGGTAGGCACTGTGGGCCTGATTTATAAAATCATTTCCTCCTGTTCCCACCACTCATGTCTGCAGTTCCGCGTCACCAGGAGACGCACACATGAGCTCCCCGTCTCACCATGTGATAAGAGTATTGCCTCCAGACTCTGCCAGCAAGAAGGTCCTCACCACCTCACCAGACGCAGCCCTTGACCTTGGACCAAGCTATGAGCCAAAATAAATGTCTTTCAGTTATAACTCACCCGCCCGTGGCGGAGTTTTTAGCAACAGCACAGAGACTGCGCAGAGGTTTACTTTGGCTGGTGGTGGAGGCTGCAGGTCCAACAGGTGGCTGCCTCTGGAGAGGGCTTCATGCCGCTTCAACTCCTGGTGGAGCAGGGCGAGCAGCTACAGAGGGCAGGTCCTCTTGATGACAGCTGCTCCGAGCTAACAGGTGAGAGGGCAAGAGCTGACTGACCAGGGAAGACCTGGCCCAGCCTTCCTGAAGGACCAGGTCGCAAAGGCCCATTCAGTACAGGTACATTGGGACTCGGAGTTCCAACACAGGAACTTTCAGAGGACATGTTCAAATCACAGCTGAGGGACATGGCTCCAGGACCGTGGTGTAAGGTGACCACAGGAGTGGGGTTCATATTCCTGTTCCAAGGAACTGAAGAACGCGCACCGCGATCGACGCGAGGTAAGTAAGCAGCAGGGGTTTTATTTGAGAGGAGGGTAAAGATTCAGAACGGGCAGCGCAGGACACCGGGAGGGCAGGGGTGCCCTTGAAGTCTTGCAGCGAACGGGAGCGGGCGCTCCTTTTAAAGGCCCACAAGAGGTTGATAAGCGCCTTTTGATTGGTTTTGGAGATTTTAGTTGTCCCTGGTGGGCTGTTAGAAATACCAAGGTGCCTAAGAAATCCAGCACGAGTCGGAAAGTGCGTGGGCAAGGCAAACTTCCTCCTTCCAGAACCGTGGACAGAACCTAGCCAGCCTGCTGGATCCTTAACCTCCACCCTGATTGGAGGACTAGGGTACAGTCTACGCCATTGGCTGATTTTAAATTAGGGCGGGCAAAAGGAAGAGCTGTAATTAAAATGGCTACGATTGGACCCAATTAAGGCTGGATACTGAATTTTGGAAATGGACCACCAGGCTTTCTATTTTTCATGCAGGGGCAGGCCGGATGACACGCTGGGGCATGTTAGGGAGGCTGTCCTCTTACGGGCCCTCTTGTCAACCTCAATGTCCTTTCCCTGCTCTACACTGCCTCCCTGGCCTCCCCCCCTTCTTACGAGGAAACCCTCCCTGCTGTAAGGGAAACTGGGTGATGACCAGCCTAGCTGCTCCCAGCTGAGCCGGGGGACGAGGGGTCAGCACTTCAGGTTTCCCTTTCAGTGGACGATGGAGTGGATCAAAGTTCCTGGGACGACTGTTCAGTACTGCTTCCTGCTGTTAAGGGGTATTGGGAAGCAACAGCAAGCCTTCCCTGGGTGGCTGGTCCAGGGGTCCCCCATAGATGTTCAGGCGAGTTTCCTTTGTGCCTAACAGGAAGAGATTTTGTTGTTGGTAAGAGACAGCAGTTTGGTCAGTGAGCATAGTTTCAATTAATCTCTGAATGAGCCGGGGTATGCAGGGCATGATGCACCACCCTACCCCAGTAAAAGACCCCAAGCACTACAATTAAAATGTCACCGCGGCATACCCAGCTCTGCCTTCCCCTATTCCATAAGAGAACTTCCCTCTGTGTACACAGTAAGATCTGGATTCGACAGGGGGACTTGGGAGGTCTCCCCTAGGTGAGTAACCTGTGGTTAAGGCTGATCGGCAGTCATGTTCAGGGTCTCCTTCTAATGATTCTGGAAGAAAGGTGGCTGGGTTTAAAGTGGAGCAAGACCTGGTATTTTAGAAGATGGCTGAGAGCCATGATCCCCCCTTAGTATTCAGAATTCCTGGAAGGTCATGAGGAGCGTATGCAATAAGATCCCTTCCTAGGGTTATTTTAACTGCCTCA
Organism: Marmota flaviventris; assembly: GCF_047511675.1. Lineage (NCBI taxonomy): Eukaryota > Metazoa > Chordata > Mammalia > Rodentia > Sciuridae > Marmota > Marmota flaviventris. The sequence goes on along the minus strand of NC_092499.1, from coordinate 9,919,858 downwards.
GGGACCAGCGAGGCTGCTGCAGCCACCACTCAGGCAGTGTGACCGTCCTTGAGATACCACTTGAAGCTCTTTGCTGAGACAGCCACTGGGTGCCGAGCTGACCCACTCCTTTTGTGATCACCCCTAAGGCCCTCCTTCCCCTTTCAGAGACAAGCAGATTAAAGTCTTGCTCTGTAGGCAAGCTGAGAGCAGAAGCTTGAAGTAAGGCCTCTTTTAGGGCTTTAAGACCTTTAACATACTCTGGTTCCCACATTAGGGTGGATGTCCTTGGAGAGGACCTGCCCAGACAAACAAGGACCCTCTCTGAATCCTTGGGGTGGTTAATTGAGATCTGTCCAGGTTAATTGAGATCCACTGCCTGGATCCTCAAAGACAAACAGACATTTTGACTGGTTATCTAGGGGTACACAGAAAAAGGCGTCCTTTAAACCAAACACAGTAAACCAAGCAGTGGCAGCTGGGATCTCAGAAATCGAAGTTGCTTGGTCATCACAGCATGGAGGGGGATGACTCCTAAGGCCTTGGATTAGGTGCCATTCTTCATTTAGTTTCTGGACTCATCAACTGGCATGTTGCTGGGGCTGTTGCAAGGCACCAAGAGTCCCTGTCATTTAAGGTTTGGGATGATCTCCAGTAAACCTATATTTGCCTCTGCACACGGGGTGCTGTCTCTGGTATGGGAAGATGGAGGGGTCCCTCACAGTTATTTTAAGTGGAACACACTCTTTGCTTGCCCAATTTTGCCTCAGTGGCCCATACTTCAGGATTTATATCACATTGTAATAGAGGTTGACATAATGAGCACTGGGGTCCCAAATTCTTGGTGATGGAGGCCAGGAGTTTTGAGGGTATATCTCTTCTCATGCACAGGGCTTGCCGGGACTATCAGGAATGTGTGAGAAAACAGTACCCCATCCCATTCATGCCTGAATTGGGGAATAAAATATCTAGTGATGTCCATCACGGTATCGGGGGAAACGGGTCCAGTTTAGGAGACAAATCTGGAGAAGCTGTCACCAGTGTCCAGAAGGAAATAACCTTTTGGCTCCCCACTGAGAAGCACCCTCAGGGATTCACATGTGGTAATGGGAGTCCTGGAGCCATTAAGGCTGACCCTGTGCCCCATCAGACCTGGTCGGGTGAGCCTGGACCTGCGAGACTGTGCCCCTGGAGCCATTCATTTCTCCAGTGACTGCCTTGACAGACAGGACAGGGCCTTGGTGGTGGTCCCATAACCTTGGGCATTCATATTGGTAATGTCCCTCCTTGCCACAGTGGAAACAAGCTCCCCTTGGGATTCCATTTACCTCCTTCAACCCCCAGAGACTTGCTCCCTGAGGGGCCACGACCAGGGCTTCAGCTTTCCTTCTACCTCCACGTTCCCTTTCCCTCCTCTCCTCCTGATTGATCTCTGTTATAAAAGATGGATGTTGCACGTGGAGTCAGGGGATGTCATCTGACTCACCAGGGCCATGTGCCAATTTCTGTAACTTCCCCCTAATGTCTGGGGCCAACTGAATCATAAATTTATCCTTCCACATTATGTGGCCGTCTGTGGATTCGGGCCTGCTGTGGTGTGCTTTCTCAGCATCTCCCGAGTTTCTCCAGAAAGGTTGCAGGGTCCTCCTGGGGGCCTTGGTGGATTTCAAACGTCTTCGAGTAATTAACAGGCTCCTGCCTCCACCTACTAGGACCTTCAAGGATCAGAACCTGAAAACGTCTCATTCTCTAATCATCCTGTCATTCATTTGGATCCTTCTGGGGACCATTCCTAGGAATGCCTCTGCCCAGACAGGTAACTAAGTCTGCTCCTAGTCTGCACTGCAGGGGCATGGCTGAGATGCCGACCATCTCCAGAATGCTCAGCGGCCTTTAAGACAGTGTCCTTTTCAGTGGTCAGATTTTGGTTAAGCAGTAACATAATGACCTTCTAGGAAGGACTGAACACCTGACATAAATTTTGGACACCTCAATGTATTTATCTGGATCCTCTGAGAATTTCCTTGAGACCATCTTTATTTGCCTCAGGTCTTGAAGGGGAAAAGGAACATGGACCTTGGTTGGCCCAATTCTCCTCCTGGCATTTCCTGAGGGGCAGTATGTATTGTCCTCCTCTAGGGGTGGATGATGGGGGTTCTGGGGGGAGAAGAAGAGGGCTGTTGGCAGGGCTGGGATTGCTTCAGCTTCTCTGCCCTGGTAGGTCTCCCTAGGCTTCTCTCCCAACAGGGGCAGCTGTCCTGTGGACATTAATTTGGGGTTCGCCTTTAGAGCAAAAAAAAGGCCCCTCGGACCATTTTCCTTCCTTCTTACAAAACAAATTAAGCTGCAAGATAGTATTAAAGCCCCTCCTTCCCTCTGGTGGCCACGATTCTCCATCAGAGAGTTTGTTGAGGCCACCCTGACAGCAGAGGAATATCAGGCGCATGTTCCTGAACATCTGAGGATCAAACCTGCCCCAGGTTTCCAGGAGGCAGACTAATGGGGGACTTGGCAGCACCTTTGAGGCTGAAGCTCCCAAGTGGATAAAAGAAAACAGAACTCAGGAGCCCACACCAGAAGAACTGCCCACTGTCAGGGGACCCTCCCAGAGAGCTTCCTGGTGATCATCAATCCTGCCGCTTTGGCCCCACGTGACTCTGGATTCATTGCCACCTTACCAGCTACGTTATGCAGGTCTTTGGTTTCCACAGGACAAATACCAAGGGGGAGCCAGACTTTGCGGACACTGATGGACTCCCCTGGCCACTGCTGGACTTCCAGATGTGATGGCGGATAATTGATTGATGGCCAACAGTGGGAAGGATTGATTCCTCTGCTGCCTGTGTCTGTGAAATTGGTGAGCCTAGTGAGTATGAATTCTCCTTTCAAACAAGGTCCTAGGAGACCGTAAGGAGGGTCATCAGGGACAAAGGATCACTTTAAAGGGGGTTTTTCATCTTCAGTCTGGATCCCAGGGGTCCTGGAAAGACAAAGAGGACTTCAGCCTTATGCCTCTTTGTGCAGACAACATTAGCTCTGAGGGAAGCACTCAGGAGGGTGGAGTGTGAGGGAGGAGGTGCAGGCTCACATGGAGGTGCAGGCCTAGCCGCCTGGCAGAACGTTCCCCCAGCACCATGATCAACCACCAAGGATACCCAACGGGGCCTCAGGAAATGGGGTTGGCAGAGGGGCCTTTGAGAGTCACTGAAGAGCAGCCTCGTCAGGATCTCACAGTTGCCTCCCAGCTGCCCCCTAATCCTGGCATCCAAAGGCAGGCTAGGATCAGGGCACTCTCCTCTTTCTCCAGGCACACCCAAGCTGGGACAGAAAGGTAGGAAATGGCTCCTAAGGGCCCAGTGTGCCCAACCCGCAGGGCAGGTGGTTGGGAACTACAGATACGAGGAACCCATCGCCAGAGACTTGAGACCAGCAGCCACACCGATTGCGTGTGACAGGTGCCCAGTTTCCTCCAAAGGATAGTGAAGGCAAAGAGCATCAGGCACAATCGACTTACCTCAGTGGGGATCCCAGAGGAGCCCTCAACAGGATACCCGCAGGACTTGGGATAGGGTCCGGGTTCCATGGAGTCGAAGAATGAACACCACGAATGCCAGAGCCAAGCAAGCAGCAAGAATTTTATTTAAAAAGAGAGTAAAAGATACAGAGCGCCCAGGAGGGGCGGGAGTGCCGGTCACAGCGCTCCTCCTCTTACAGGCTTGTAAGGAGAGGTTGGTGAGCCCCTGGTCTGGCTTTTGATATTTTAATTGTCCTGCGGCAGCCGCAGGCTGGGTTATGGATTATGCAGTCACTTTCCATGAGATGGAAACTCACTCCTTTTCTGAGAAAGAAAAACTGTCCTTTAACATGTGGGGCATGTTAGGATGGCTGTCCCTTTGCTGGCCCTCTTGCTGATCTTTACTGTCCCTCCCTCTCTCCACTGCCTAGCCTTCTGTATCTCAAGAGGAGTAAAAACTGAAAGGCAGCTGTCTCTCAGCTTACTTATATTTATTACAGAATCACATAATATAAAATAATATCCCATGTGGAATTAGTCTAAACTAAAGTTTGTATTGACGTAAAACTCACACACACACACACACACTCCTCAAGATGGTATAGCAGCCACAGGACCTTGCCCTTTGGCAGGTGTCTGTAAAACCCATTAGGGACCCTAGAGCCATGTTGTCCCCTCTTTTTGCTGTGGATGCATCTGGCAGGAAGATGTCGGAGCAGGGAGCATCCAGCTCAAGGCTCATCCGCCCACCCCTGGTTGAGGAGGTGGGAAGAGCCCCAGCATGTGGAAGCTCAGAGTTCGGCCCCTTGCTGGACACTTCCTTCTGGGACTGGTCCCTCTGGGGACATTGCCATCCAGGTCTTTGTGCCTGGCCACATGTCGGCTGTTCTTGCCTGTTCTGAATGCACGTGTCGTTTGGTCACCTCCACTCATGTAGCTGTGGGACCTACTGAGCTCAGGCAGCCTGCAGAGCAGGAGCTGATACAATGCCTTGACCAGCTCCGGAACTTAGTCACAAATGCTGCTCTCCCGGGCTGGGTAAGGGGACGGAGAAGAGATGCAAAGGGGAAGGGGAAGACTAAGGACTCACCTTGGAAATGATAATCTTGAGGCCCCAGCGGTGCATTTAAGGCAACTGTGTGTCCATGGCAGGTTGACTTTCTAAGCTGGATGCCAGAGAGAGATTTGGGCTTCTGATAGAAGGGTGGGGGCCATAGCTGATCGATGGTCATTACCTGCTGTGTTTCCACAGTCCTGGATTGAGGGGAGCCCAGAATGGAACCATGAGACGCTGCAGCATTGGGGGTTGGACACAAGAGCTGCTGGCAGAGGAGGTGAGGGGCAGAGGAGGGCGAGCTGCTGGAGAAGGCCAGGGAGGGCGGGCAGGAGGGGTGCTCAGCAGCTCACATGATGGGGATAAGTGAGCAAGAGAAAGTCCCCAAGCTCTGGTTGCATTCAGAGATGCGCAGTTCACCTTGGTGGGAGCTGATTTTGGTGGAGTAAAGGGTGTGAGGCCAGGCCAGAGGATTGGTTGAAGAATGAAAAAGAATGAGGAATAGGAGTTGGGGAGGGTCAGCTGTTCAAGACGTTGCCTAAAAATGGAAGGGAGAAGGGGGAAAGCCCTATTGGGTAAGGCACGAGTTCAAGAGAGAGATTTGAAAATTCAAAGAGAGCTGAACAAGTTCTGCACCTTGGTGGAAATTGGTTTGGTGGTTTCTCAAAAAAGTAAACCTAAAATTACCGTATGACCCAGGAATTCCACTTCTGGTACATATATCCAAAAGAAATGAAAACAGGTACTCAAAAAAATACTCGTGCACAGATAGCTACAGCAGCACTGTTCACAATAGCCAAGACGCAGAGCAACCCAAAGGTCCATGGAGGGTGATGGGTAAAGAGAACGTGGTCTGTCCGTGCAGCAGAACGTGGTTCCGCCATTAAGAGGAAGGAGACTCTGACACGTGCTGCAAAATGGATGGCCCCAAACAGGCCAAGTGAAAGAAACCAGCTGGTGTGTTTTATGGTCCCACTTATGTGAACTACCGGAGCAGTTAAGTCCAGAGGCAGAAAATGGTTGTTGCCAGGGCTGAGCAGGGCAGGAGTTGGGGGTCACTTAATGAATTCAGGTTTTGTGGGGGTTTTTTTAAAGCACTGAGAATATTTTGCAACCAGAGAGGTATGATGTTTGCACAACAAAGCGAACATGCTGAATGTCAAAGAACATTAGGCTTTAAAATTGTTCATTTTGTTATTATGAAGTTCACCAATTTTTTTTTTAAAGAAGAAATGGATTCTAAATGATTGACAACAGACAGAACCTAACCTCTGCGACTACCTCAGTGGCTTGAGGAGGAGCCCTGCCACCCCAGACCACCCTCCTCCCACCCTTCCTCAGAGCTGAGGAATGTGCCTCGACCCACAGCACCAGACACAATGACCTCACCTAAAGGTCCAATTGTCTCCCGCCTTCCCTTTCCCCAACTCCATCCCAAGATATCCTCCTCCTTCGAGGAGACGCCCTTCCCTCAGTGAGTGGAACAGAGCTGCTTCCTGAGCACCTATTCTGGGAAACAGCCCCAGGCAAGAAAACAACCACCATATAGGGAGGCCGCTACGGGAGGGAAACAACGTTGCCCAGTTTGGAGGAAGTGGCCACTTCAAAGTTGGCACAGGCCGCTGTCCGGGCCTCCTGTGAACTGGGAAATGATGGGGAGGTTGGGGCCCCGCTTTCTCTGGCCTCAGGGACAGGGATGTAAAATTTGGTCACACCTTAGCTTGGCATCCAAAGGAGGTCCCTCGAGGAAACCGTTTCTCAACCAGTTTTCCTGAAAAAGAGAGCACAAGGTGCTGTGTCCAGCCTTGCTTTGGAATGTAAGTGTCATTCTGGAAGGCAGGGAAAGGGGATAAGAGACAGAAAATAGTGAACCGGGATGGGGTGCGGCAGGGACCGGGAGCGAGCTACCCCAGTCCAGGGCAAATTTCAGTTAACGGGTGTTTTAGCCTTTCCATTGCTGTAACCAAAAGATCTGACAAGAACAACATAAAGGAGGAAAAGCTTGGTTTGGCTCATGGCTTCAGAGGTTCCGATCCTACTGGGCGACTCCACCGCTCTGGGCCCAGGGTGAGGCAGAACTTCCTGGTGGAAAATCAAAGCAGCGGGAGCAGCTCAGGGCATGGCAACAGGAAGCAGAGAGGGCTCTGCTCACAAGGCACAAAATACAGACCCCCGAGGCCACCCCCGGTGACCAGCTCCTCCAGCCACAGCCTACCTGCTGCAGTTACCACCCAGGTAATCCTGGTCGGGGGATTGGTCCATTGATGGGTGAAGGCTCCTCATCTAGTTGTTTCACTTCTGAACATCATCTCACTGTTTCATATGCGAGCTTTTGGGGGACGCCTCACCTCCACACCGTAACAAAGCAGTTGCATTAAACAAGGAAAACTGAGGACCGCGTGCATGCAGCCGGATGAGCTCGCTGTCCTGCCTGCTTCCGGGGTGAAGTGGACGCTCTGTTTGTGAAGAGCAAGAGCAACACATCTGTAACCTTGAACCGAAAGGACTGGAGGACAGCGGAGTCACAAAATATAACACCAGAGAGTCATCAAAACTGTATTCAAGGCAACATTGTGTAGTGGAAAGACCACCGACATGGGCGTCTGTCGGGTCTGGATTGGAATCTGGTTTATAGTTTAATTTAACCCAGTATGCGGCCTCTACTTTTTCCATCTCAAAAGTGGGAAGGGTATCCATACGTCACAAAGCAGACAGGCAGGGGCGCAGGCGCACACACTCGAGGAGGACTTCAGCTGTGGAATAATGGATGCAAAGTGACTGAAATGTAACAGGTTGCCTCACCTTCCTCTTCCCCCAGGGAGAGTTCTGTCCAGGCCAATCGGACCATCCTGTCAGACACCCCAAGGTACATCAGCAGCACAGTGAGCAGCCTTCAGGCACCTCCCCGCCACTCCTCTACAACAGCCAAATATATATACATCATTCTTGACCGTGCCACTTCTGGGAAAGCATCCAAAAGAAACTTCTGGGAGAACCTGGAAAAACCATGTATAGGGTTGTTTCTCACAAAGTTATTTATAATACATAACAGAACTGTTTACTAAGAGACGTAGGAAATGTGGCTTGCTGATACCATGGGATATGACACATTTAGAGGGGTCCCTTGCCATCCACATGGAAGGATGCAGTCACGAGATGTGAAGTGGTTCAAAGCTGGCTGCAAAACTGCTCCACCCAGGACCCAGGCTCTGCAGTCTACAGCTCAAGGGCAGGAGGACTGTGGGTAAATGTGAATACAGCAGTTGGTAGGTTGGAGTGCAGTGATGGGTACAACTTCTGAACCTGAAGAGCTATTTTATGTTATTTTTGTTCATTTATCTCTTAATGACACCATTGAAGTAGATGATTTCTAAGATTTCGTCCCTCTCCCACATTCTATGGGTAAGCTGCATATCTTTGTTTGATTTTATGTTCCTTCATCTATAAAAATCTCCTGGTAGTTTTCTAGAAACAAATCCCGAGATTCGCAGGTATTCATTCTCTATTGTTACATCACAAATTATCCCCAAATCTAGCAGGTTAAGACAAACACCTGATGTCTCGTCCTCAGAGGGGTGGGATCTGCGGGCTGAGCCGGCTGCTTTGCTCAGGGTCTTCAGAGGTCAAAGTCAGGCTGTTGACAGGGCAGCTGTCACCAGAAGGCTGGCCAGAGGATGGGGAAGTCATCTTCAAGCCCACACTTGTGTTGGTGGCCAGGTCCCTGGGCCTCACCCTGCGTCTCTCCTTAGGGCTGCTCACACGTGGTAGCTGGCCCCCCACAGAGGAGGTGCCTAGAGAGCCCCGTCCTCTATAACTCAAGTCTTCTACGACCCAAGCTCAGAAGGGGCAGCCATCATGCCGTGAATTCCTATAGCTCTTGGGTGGCCTTGGCATCCATTCTGAATGTGAGTTGGACTTTGTCCTGCCAGAAGCAGGACTCGGTCACCCTTGACACGATTTCCAGTCCTTCACCCACCGCATGTTCCTCTCGAGATGGTCCATCCAGGTCTTTGTCTTATATAACCGCCTCCTGGTGACCACCTCCCTACAGGGTGACTGTACACACCTGCCTGGTCACCCCACTGGCCAGCGTCCTTGTGTGGACTGCACAGAATTGCCACAGGGACCAACTCTCCGTCAGTGTGACCTCCTGGAACTCTCGCCTGCTCATTCTAGCCCCCCCAGCTAGGACTCCCAGGGGAAACCTGCTTGGCAATGCCCTGGTCCCCAAAAAAGACACTGGCCCAAGGGACTCTTGCTTTTGCCTCTTCCTCCCACCTACCGGCTGAGCGTACGGGTCCCGGGTGGCTCCCTGGTCCCATGGCCCTGTGAGGCAGGCTGCCCTCTCCATCTGGACCTGTGAGCAACCGGCTGCTTCTGTCACTCATGGGCTGTGTCGAGCTGCCTCCTCCGTCTCACACCTGACCCCACCCCCAAGTCTAACTCTCCTCCTGCCAGGGCTCTGCGGCAGAGGGGCCGTCTTGGAGTAAGTGACATGGTCAGACAGGAGCCACAAGGACATGTGCCAGTGTAAGCAAGGCATTAAACCGTCAGCCAAGATAAAAAAAAATCAGTCCCCCGTGCAAGGCATTCCGTGCAGCCCAGGCTGAATTCCCGACTCGGCCAGGCTGGGCTGGAGCTCGGGTCTGTCCTGAGAGCCAGCTCCCCACCGAGCTGACTTACAGTAGCGCCTCCACCATACGCTGGGGGTCACCAAGAGCAACTGTGGGCCAGTGCAGGGGGCAGTGACTGGGGCGTGAAGAGCAGGAGGTGGGGATCACTGGGGGCTGTGTCAGGCAGCTCCATCATGAAGTCTGTCCTGCAGAAGGGCCGCCTCTCCTCGCCACCTCCTGGATTCTGGCATCCTGCGTGACGTCACATTACCCAGCACAGTGAGGCGAGTGAGTGCCTGAGAGATCGCAACTGAACAAGTGGGCGGAGAGCTGTTTTCTGGCTTGTGTGAAAGGCTTGTGAGGATTGGAGATGGTGGCCTTTAAGTGCCCGGCTCACCAGATGCACGAAGTCACAGTTGCCCATGCTGCGCACCCCCACCCCCCGTCCCCCCACCACCATGCAAAAGGAGAAACTGAAGGTCGGTGTCCCCACGGTTATGAGCAGGTAGGTACCAGAGCTTCCTGTCCAGCCCAGGCAGACGGGTTTGGCTCCTGAGCCCCAAGCTAAGTGGCTTGGAGTCACATCTAACCCATAAGACCCACAGGAGTGTGGCCGGGGTCAGGGTAGCCCTCGGCCCTGCATTCACACAGCCTGTGTTCCTAGAGGGACAGCTCCTCCGGGCCCGCCTCTGCAGACCTCCGTGGGCCCCCTCTCCCTGCTCCTCCTGCTCGCTGCCCCTCCCTCCAGGCCCATCTGGGACCTCCGGCCACTCAGCGCCACTTGGTTTCCATCTCAAGGAGCCTTCAGGATGTGCTAGAAGGACTTCTGAAGGAAACGCAGGCCTTGCCTGATGCTAGCGGGGGTCTCCTGGGACGGCCACGTGGTCCCTTCCGTGGGCCACATCAGTGAATGTCCAGCTGAGGTCCACAGCAGATCTTGACAAGAGGGTAGAGGGAGCGGGAACCCACCTGGCCTGCGCTGCCCGCCGCTCGCCATCTGGGCATGTTCTTCTGGCCCCAAGCAGCTCCCAAGAACCTTCATCTCCTTCTGAGACTCAGCAAAGGGACTTAGCAGCTGGACTTGAGGACCTCGTCTCATTTTCTACTTGAGGAAAAATCCTGAAGCATTTTATATCTTTTTTTTTGGGGGGGGGGCGGATCCCGGGATTGAACTCAGGGTCACTCAACCACTGAGCCACATCCTCAGACCTATTTTGTGTTTTGTTTAGAGACAGGGTTCACTGAGTTGCTTAGGGCCTCACATTTGCTGAGGCTGGCTTTGAACTTGAGATCCTCCTGCCTCAGCCTCCTGAGCAGCTGGGATTACAGGCTTGTGCCACGGCACCAGGCTCATTTTATATCTTGAGTTTCCAGTTTCTGTTTTTCTGCCACTTCATTTTCACTAGGTTTCAACCCCACCACCACCAAAATATACACACACACACAAAAAAAAAATTCTTCCAGAAATTCTTAAAAGGAAACGGGGTAGGGCTTTGACTTCAAGATAAGTTCCCTGGGAGTCCTGAGATGCCTAGTTTAGGAAAGCGGCACCATCTGGAGAGCTCCCGCGAGGAGGCTGTGGGGTAAGTCAGCTCCCCAGGGAGGGCCCCTGCGGCTGACACTGGCCTCTCTGATCTCCGGACTGCACCGTGCCCTCATCACACGGAGGCTCTCAGACGTGGTCTCCAGCGGTGGGAGGGAGGGGCAGCCGGCAGCACCTGAACAAGCCACCCAGGGAGCAGCAGTCCCGGCTCTGGCAGACTTGGGGGGTTGACCAGGCCCAAGCTGAGGAGACAGGGAGGACCAGTGGAGGACAGATAGCCAGCTGGGTGGTCCAGGGCCTCCACAGGAGCCGTTTTAGTGTCTCCAGGGTGGGGAGCCTTGTGGAGGCGGTAAGCTGTCCACGGGGAGACAACGGCCTTGAAGAGAAGCTCACTGCTCACACTTCCTAAGGGTGACGATTCTTCTTCTAAATTGAAGAAGGACCCACTTGTCCCCTATAGAGAAAATCATTTTTGAGAAGAGAAGACTGCGTCACTTCTGGCACAGGACGTGGAGGATTTTGAAGAATCAACGTCTGAAGAGAAACTCCTTCCACTCCCAGGTACTTCAAGGTTTACTCGGAACTTATAAAAGTGAAAAATAAAAGTAATGCTAGCCCCGATGTCATCTCAATAATTAATATGCCTCCAACAGATGGCGAACTGATGGAGGAGAAAGCCTGTGGGTCCATTAGGACGCTCTTTCAGGAACGTGCACTTTTCGTCTATTAACGTGATTTAGAACCTATTCTGTTGTTCAATCAACTGTGAACTCATAATCACAGTGATGAATTATTTCCAAAGACTTTTTTTAACCTTTAGTTTCTATGTTCAAAGGCAGTTCTAATTGTCTACATTTCTGTTTACGTTCATATCTTTATGCCAGACAAAGAATATATTTTGTTGAGATAAAAATCTAGGGGAAGGAAGTGGAGGAGAAATATGAGCTCAAAGAGAAACAGGAACAATGTAAGATTGTGCCAGATTGTTGATGTGTTTATCTGAAGGCTTGATAATGGGCGTCTGATGGCCATGGCACGTAGATTCCTTAGGATACATTCACAGGGAGATGGAACCACCTTATTTTCAAAATATCAGTATAACTTTTTGGAAATTTTAGGTTTGGGAACTATTTCAACTTTAGATGAGTTTTAGATGTCAACTTGAGTAGGTCCAAGGGAGTCATTTTTAGAATGATCTCAAGGAGTTTGGCAAACAAATTTTAAAACTTCTCCCCTCGGCAGTGAATCCACTGTGGCTGGAGCGCGGAACCACCTTAGGAGCTCTGGCGTGTGGGGCTGGCCCTGAGAGAGCTGGTTTCCTAGATTGTCAGAACCGATTGTTAAATTTTCAGAAGTTTTGCACCAGTGTTATTAATATTAAACTCTACAAGCATGTAAAAACAAATACACACAAACCCTCACATCCAAACTATTTTACTCCTTCCTGTCTTTGAGGTTATTTAGATCATTCCCATCTGTGTGTGAAAATTCTATAAAATGACAGGCTATAGCACACCTCCTGCAGCCCTGAGCTCAGTGAGGTTGCATTGGTAGCTTGAATTCAGCCTCAGGGGCATTTACACCACAGGAATAGGCAGATGCTACAAGCCGGAACTTGAGCTGTCACTGTGTTTTGTACACGAAATCAATGGATAAAATGTTACTAGTGCAGATTCAACCTAGTGGAATACCAGATCTGTGAGTTGTACCAAAAAGAGAGAGAGAGAGAGACAGAGAAGAAACACTCTTCCAAGTTCAAAACCCATTATCTAATCCAGCAAAAAGTCACTTATGTCATTGATAAATAAAGTTCTGACGATTGTTAAATATGCACCAGCTCCATTGCCCAAAAGCATCCATCAGTATTGGCATCGGTATTTTAAAAATCTACTAGCTGAGACCCCCATGCAGAGGGGGGAAGAATCAGTGATTCTAGAGGAAAACAATGATGAAGAGGATTCTCACTGCAGCTGGCCTGATGCAAGGCTCCCCCTCCAGTGGGTACAGCTCAGGGTCTAAGCACTTTGGGGTCAGAGAGGGTGGCAGGTTTTAGGGAGAGGCCCTATCCATTAGAGAGGTCTGGCCTGTGACTTTTTCTTGTTCTGATTTGGTGGATCAGAGGTCATTCCCCAAGATAGAACTCCTCAGGGCCAGGACTGTCTTATATATCAATCAACTTGGTTGATGCTTCCTGGCTGAGTGGCAAATGAATTGATGAATTGTATTAAGACATGGTTTTTCTAAACATCTCACAATAATATTTTGGATGAACTAATCATAGTACAGGGCTTCACTGTGGTACTCTGTGACCATTAGAAATGACACTTGGAAATTTAAGACAACGCTCACAATATGTTATTACAAAGGAAAAGCTACAAAATAACATATAAATTATGAACACAGTTTGGTTTTGTAAAAACACATGCTAAATATTTTCCCAAGCTGGACAGGGTTAAAGGGAAGTCCTGGCCTGGGGCCAGTTCATTTTGGGGGAAACAAAGACTTCATGACTCTCTGGAATGTGCTCTAAGGGGAGAATCTGTGCGGCTGGTGGTTCCTGCCAGCCACGGTGTGACCTGGAAAGGGCTGTGGGCATTTGGAGTGATGTTCTGCCACAAGGGAGTTAAAGAGTAATAAACAAGTCCAGACCCTGGGACACACTCGGGTAGGACATCTTGCCAATTTCAAGTTTAGATGTGACATCCACGTGGTGTCTCAGAACATGAAGAAATATGGTTCCAATGCAGAGTGGATTAGCTCGTTTGTGATAAATCTTGCATTTTTAATCTCTCAAGTGTTTTAATTTGATCTACATGACCTTGATCACCACGACAAAAAAAGGTCGAGAGGCACAGCGGTCATTATGCCAGGGCAAGGAAGACCGAGCAAAGCGAAAACAGCACTTGGAAAAATCACGGAGTGCAGTTCGTGGCTGGAGGAATCTGGAAACCCCTGCCAGGGCCAGAGAGGGCGGAGAGCTGCCTAACGTGCTTAGCAACACTTGGACTCCAACACACTGTGCCAAGTAAATCCCTCCCCATTGTTTTCGCCTGTGGCTGCCCCGGACATTGCAGGACAAGCGCTGCTGCCCTGGGCCTAGAATGGGAAAACACAGGCCGGCTGGCTTCCTCCGGACCCGTTAATGGCAGGGCGGTGTGTGAGGTTGGCCTTGGCCCAGTGGTCCACCCTTCCCTGCCGGTGGCTCAGCGTGCAGCCTGGGAATGTCTAAGAAACAGGGTGCAGTCAGCTTCCAAAGCAGGAGTCCAAGCTCCCAGGGGCCCACCCTCCATCCTGTAAGGCACAGCTACAGGAACTCAGCAAGAGGAAGCATCCACAAGGACTCAGAGATGCAAATAAGGGCAAGTCCGCCTCACGCAGGCAGCAGGCAGCAGCTCAAGAAAACACATTGAACAAACCCGAAGAGGTCCATTCCAAGGCGTGCTCACCCTTTGGGTAGCTTCAGAAATTGTGGGCCCTCTACAAGGTCGAGAAAGAAAAGCGTAGTCACACCAGCCTGAGGGTCTGGTTCATTTCATTCCTCCCTTAAAAGATGTTTGGGGTTTTTTTGTTTTTGTTTTTGGATACTGAGGATTGAACCCAGGAGTGTCCGACCACTGAGCCACATCCCCAGCCCTTTTTTATATTTTAGTGAGACAGGGTCTCATAAGTTGCTGAGGCTGGCTGTGAACTCGAGGTCCTCCTGCCTCAGCCTCCTGAGCCACTGGGATCACAGATGTGTACCACCACACCCGGCTTCAAAGATGTTGTCTGAGTGCCCATTGTGTGCAGAAATCAGACGTAATATCTTTCTTCTAGGAGGTTACTGTGCAGAAGGAGAGACAGATAAAAAATAACCACTGTAGCTCAAAACAAAATTAACCTAGTAATCATGACAGGGCCACCTATCACCAGCCCAGCCACTGACCCAAATTGAATCCCTCCCTGTTCCTGGTTAGTGCTGTGTGGGCATCAAATAATCCAATTCCACAGGAACTTAGGAGGAAGTTCCTCTTCTTAGCCCCCTTATAGATTGGCCTCATCTTAAAAGCGATGTTGAGACCCAAGATACTGAGGAGTCTGCTTCCAGAGCTCTACTTATTTCCACTATTTCACATTAAAGTGTCTGAGCAAAGTCCCTCGGGGCAGTGTGGGGGACATTCTGGAAGGAAATCCAGGAAAGCTTCATGGAGGAGAAGGTACTGCATGACGAGTTCAATTCCCAAGGAAAAGAAAGAGGCTCTGCAGGCCCTGGTCCAAGAGCACACCAAGAGTTTCGCAGGAACTTGATTTGACTGTCAATCACTGCTGGGATAGTGTCTTTAAGGAGGCCCTCATTCAGATCTTGTTTATTCTGTAACTCCTCCCGCTTGTCAAAGCATAATCTCAAATTCCTCTTTGGAAGTTGGTGAGGAGCCCAACTCATATGCAGGCACCCCAGTGATTCACTTGCTTCCCTTGAAACGTCCAGAAACGACAGGGTATTTTGCCTTCTGAGAAGTGTCAGGTGACCAGCGATCTTCTTGAGTTGCTGTTTGTAGTGGGGCGCGGCCGGAGTGCAACACAAACGAGATTCTTGGGAACACTGGTGTGTGGCTTTTCACACTCAGGTGGGAAGGCTGAGAGAGTACCCTGAGCCCCATCTAGTGCTCACCAGCAGGAGGTCCTTCATGGACACTTGGCTCATGCTGCTTGGTGAAAGTGGAGGTAGAGAAGGTGGACCCTGGAGGGACTGGATCCCCCTTAGGGATTAGCCTTGCCCAGCAGAGGGTGGGAGGCCCCTGCCAGGTTCCAAAGAGAAGGGGAATATCTTAGTCCATTTTCTGTTGCTATAAGAGAATATTTGAGGCCGGGTAATTTATAAAGAAAAGAAGTTTATTTAGGCTTGTGGTTCTAGAGACTGACAAGGCTCCAGGATCTGCTCTGAGAATCTGGTGTGGCTTCAACTCATGATGGACAGTGACAGAACTAGTGGGCACGTGTGGGAGGTGCCAGATTGCATCACAACAACCTATTCCCACACTGTAACTGGCCCAGTCCTGCGAGTTCTTGGAGAACTGTCCTTCAAGAAGAGCATAAATCCCTCCAAAGGACCAAATCATCTCTTAAAGGCTCGGCGCTCTCAACACTTGGATGGAAGACCAATTCTCAACCCAGGCTCTGGTGGGGACAGACCCCATTCAAACCAAAGCAGGTAGCAACGTGATCAGAAGTATGATTTGGAGCTCTGCCTCATGTCACAAGAAGCTCTAGCGTCCCTCCATCTACCACTGATAAGACAACCGGAAAACCAAGGTGACAGCTTGGAAAGGCACAGAGACATCAGTACCAACCACTGCACTCAACCTCAGCAAGATCTCGCTTTACTTCAAGTGCACACAGCACCTTTACCAAAATGACGTGATACAGGGTCATAAACTAAGTAACAACACATTTGCCAATATTTAAGTCATGTAGAGTGGAAGTGAATGGAATTAAATCAGAAATCAATGACCAAATGCTATCTGGAAATTCAATTAATATTTGGAAATTGAACAACAGACTTCTAAGTGATCTATCAGTCAAAGAAGGAATCACAAAAGAAACTATAAAATATTTAAAAACTGGAAGAAAACCTGTGAAATGCAGCTCATTCAATACTTGGAAACAGTTTACAGCATTAAGTGCTTGTTCTAGAAAGAAAGAAAGATCTAGAGCCAATGTCTAAGCTTCTGGAATTAGAAAAAAGGAGAGCAAAGTAGAATAAAAGTAAGAAGAAAGAAGAAAGTAAAACGATAACAGCAGAAATTAATGAAATAGAAACAGAATAACAATAGAGAAAAAAACGCTCATACAAAAGTTTGTTCTTTGAAAAGATAAATGAATGTATGATAAAATCCCTAACCAGGCTGATCAAGAAAAAAATATATATATAAGAACAAACTACCAATATCAGGAGTGAAGGGGTTAATCTGCAGGCATAACCAGTCAGGATAACACACCAAAACTTGGCAAAGACGTCACATAAAAAGAAATTGCAGGCAAGTATTCCTCATGAATACAGACACAAAAATCTTAACTAATTATCACCACCCAAGTCCAGTACTACATAAAAAAGATGATGCATTGTAGCCAAGTGGGTTTTGTGGCAGAGGGCAAGGTTGGTTCAACCTTCATATTAACAAGATGAAAAGCACATGACACTTTTAATCCATACAGAAAAGGGTATTTGACAAAATTCAACACCCATTCATAATGATAAATTCTCAGAAAAATCCAAGGAAAGGGAGTTGATGAAAATACTGCAGCTAGCTTTGCACTTGATGGTGAAGAATTTAATATTTTCCCCTTAAGATCAGGAGCAAGACAGAGACACATGCTTTCATCTCAACTATTTAACATGCACTGAAGGTTCTAGCTATGTAATAGGAAAGTAGAGAGAAAGGCTTTAGAAGGTAAGAAAAATAACTGCTTTGCAGATAATATTGTTTTTATATAGAAAATGGTAAGAAAGCTACAAAACAATTACAACAAGGATTATTAATTTAGCAAGATTGCAAAATACAAGATATATATATATATATACACATATACATGTATGGATCATATATATATATATATATGAAATCAATCATATTTTTAAGTTAGCAGTAAGCAACTTAAATTTGAAAAGCAACATCATTCACAATAAAATATTTTTAAAATTCTTGAATATTTAGGAATAAGCATAAAAAGCAAAAAGAGATGTGTAAGACCCCAAACACTAAAAATTGAAAAACATTACCAAGAAAAAATGAAAGAAATTCTAAATAAATGGAGAACTATGTTATTATGATCATTGACTTGAAAATTCAATGTTTTATAGATACCAATTATCTTCAAATTAATGTATGAATTTAATGCAAAAATGCTGATCAAATCAATTACCAGGCATTAACAACATAGTTCTAAAATTTGAATTGAAGGACCAAGAACCTAGAATAGCCGAAGCTATCTAGACAAAACCTGCTACCTGCTTTCAGAATTCAAGGTTTTCTGTAAAGATGCTTTCATTAAGAGAATATGGTGCCCACATAAGGACTGGCAAATAGATCAGTGGGACAGAACAGAGACCCCAGAAGAAAATTCACACTTACGTGTTATTCAGTTTTTGATGAGATACAAATATCTCATTTTTTCCAATGGGGAAAGAAAAGTCTTTTTCAACATATTGTGGCATAACTAAATAGTGACCTAAGACCAAAAAAAAAACAATCTATGCCCCTATGTCACATCATTGGGCAAAGTTAACGCATGATGTACAATATTTGAAAACATAAAGACTGAAATTAAAATTCTGAAAGAAATCACAGACACACAGATTCATAACTTGGAGTTGGTGTAAGTTTCTCACACAGGACACAGACAGCAACAAGTGAAAAAATTAACAAATGGAAATTCATCAGAATTAAAACCTCCGCTCACCAAAAGACAATTTTTCTGTAACAATGAATAAGTTAGCCAGACTGGAGGAGAATATTTACAAAACAGTTATCTGATGGAGAACTGGTATCCCGGTTCTATGTTAAAACTCTTACGACTCAATAACAAAATGACAAATAGCCCCATGAAAATTAGGCAAGGATTCAAACAGACATCTCACAAAAGAACCCACACGATGGTCAACAGAGATGGCCGTCAGGGGCCAGGGACTCTGGTGGGAAGGGGACGCTTGTTTAGAACCTGCCAACTCCCAGCAGGCCGCACATGCAGGATCGGGCCATTTCCCTTCACACGGATTTCACATCAACTTACAAATCACATGTATAAATGCATAAACAGATGATATCAAATGAGAAAGAGAATGACTAGACACCCGGCAGGTGCTACCTGCGCTCTCCTTCCCAGCACCCTCCAGCCGTGGAAGGGTGGAGAGCCTGGTTCCCGGTGGGAGGAGGGCAGGACTCTGGGTCCTTTCCTGGCTGTACTGTGAACTGCCCGCCTGGCCCTCAGCCCACCCGCTCACCCTCAGGCTCATTGTCATTATCTGGAAACAAGTGGCCTTGTGGGGGGGGGGGCTGGCTGGGGGAGGAACGGTGGCTGGAGTTTCTAGGTCACTGGCTCCTATGGCGTCCTTGCGGGCAGTGTGACACTAAGGCCCAAGACCATCCTTCAGGACCAGCATCACAGGTGGCCCGCCTTGTAGGTGGGTCCTGCAAGAAGTGGATTTGCGGATCCTAACAGCCTCCCCCAGCTCAGTGCTCTGTGATTTCCCCTTCTGCCGAGTGCAACAGCACGTGGTGATAAGGAGCCCCCCGTAGATGAGGCTGCAACCTGGCTGAGGGCCTAATGTGCATTTAGAGACATCCTCGGAGACCGTCATCCATCTGGGGACATTGGGAGCTGAGGCTTATTTACATTAGCATCTGGGAGGCAGCTGCCAGCCCCGACCCTCTGCAGCGCCGAGCACTTCAGGGACTTCTGATTACTGGACTGTGGCTGGCAGCGGCCCAGGAAGGGGGGTCAGAAAAACCTCTCCCCCCCCAGCCAACCAGGAGTGTGAGCCCTGGAGCCTGGCCACCCACCGCACACCCCATGGGTCCCTGAGTAGACAGCCACCCAGCCCCGGCTTGTCTTGTCACGTTGGGCGGAAGTCGGAGTCTGATGGGAAATAACGACTACTGCTCACCTAAACAGTGGGGGCCCTGCTCATCTGGTCTCCTGGGGTCACCCCCAGGTGTAAAATGTATATGGTGACCTACGACATTGTGGAGAAGAATGTTGAAGGCCCAAAGACAAGTGTGTGAAATAGACCCTGGCTTTGAGACCTGCTGGCTTTGGGGAAAGGGGATGAGGGGAGAGAGTCAAAGGCTGCCCTCCTAGTTTGGGAAGAACCGGTTTCAGGTGGAGATTGACAGGAATTTGACCTGAGTACTGAGCTGGAATCTGCAATTCTGGAGCCCAGCCAAGCGGTTGGAGGGCCCTCGGAAGGCATGAGGCTGATGTCCCAAGGCCCTTTCAACCCCCCGGGGTTCACCCAACCATCAGCTCACAGCATTCCCTGCAGACCTTTCTCTCCCAAGTGCAAGTGTCTTTCTGAAGGAAAGTTTATTTTCTCTGCCTTCTCCTGGTGGGTGTGAATAAAGAAGCACATTGTACCAGCTGTCCCTGGCTGTCATCTGGAAGCCATGAGATGCACCAGCCTCAGGGTGACATCAGTGCTAAGAATGGTGGAGTAGAGAGACTGGAAAGAACTCAGGTCCCTGATGTCAGCATGGAACCCCAGAGCGCCCTGTACCTGAAGCCCACCTGCTCTCACACCTGTCGTGTGAGACTCACGTCTTCTTGGGGCTTCAGCCTTTGGGAATCCGTTGTCTTCTCTTTGCCGCACAAAGCCCCTGACAGGTCCATCAGGCTACAGGAACTCACTGCCTAGCAGAGGCTCACAGCAGGAGAAGCAGGCCGGGGCCCAGGAACCTGGGGTGTGCTTCAAATTTTCACAGAATATAGTTTAAGTGGCCTTCCTACAAAGAAGCACTTGATCTGCATGTGAAGGGTTATGAATATTCTTCAATTGCACCAAGAAACTCGTTCTCTCCTTTGTTTTATGAAACCTAACTCCTGCTTGATCTGCCCTTCAAGTTCCACTTTGGGGAAAAACATAGATACCAGAAACATCTCGCCCTTCTCCTTAAGAAAAACCCCAACCAAAGTACAAGGGCCATGCTGACCGCCACTCGGTCTCCTGGTGGGGTGGAGAGGACGGGGTGGGGCTTGGGGCAAAAGGGAGAGTTTGTGCCCCATCCAAGAGTGACTTGCGGGATGACGAGGCCCAGGGTCTCCCGACCTGGTTCTCCTGAAGAAGTTGTAGGATGGAATTTGTACGTGACTCCTCCAGATTTTTCAAGTTATTTTAAATAAATAAATAAAAGCAGATCAATCTTTGGGACCCACAAAACATCCCGGTGGTTCCTTACGTTTGGCCAAGGCTGGCCCAGCAGACCTCCAGCTGCTGCTGACCCTGGCCCTGCATCTCCAAAGACTCAGCCGGCGAGGGGCCAAGCGTTTCCTCACGCTGTTATTTTTAACGCTGACAATGTGGGAACGACCTTGATTTCTAATAACGGGGATTAAGTAAACCAGGACAAACCCACTTAGTGGGAGATCGGCAACTGTTTACAAAAGGTATGTACACAGAGGAGCCTGAGAGGATCCGGCTGGTGACACCATACCCAGGCAGGTCTGTGCAGTGTACACACAACATGATTGACGACCCTGGCAGAGGACATGGAATACAGCAGTTAAAAATCAACTCTAAACAAAAATGAACCCGATATTGCCAAGAATGGAAAGAACAGCACTCTTTCCCTAATGCTTTTCTGAACTTTGCAAATTGTCTATGATTTCATAATCGAGGAAAGCACCAACTTTGTTTTGGGGTTTCTGAATCATTAAATGACTGCTGCACCCCGCCTTCTTCTACATCAACCTCAGCAGGCCAAGCTCATGGCAGTCACGTCTGCGAACTTTTCCAGAGCCATACTGAACCAGACCTGGAGGATGGAGCTGGACTAGGGCCAGCCCTGCCCTGGAGCCCCACACGACCTTAAAACAATACAGTGAGAAGCAGAACAGCACCCACAATCAGAGCCCAGAGGACATGTGCTGGCCCAGTCTTCAGATGAGGGATAAGGGGCAGTGTCCAGGTGAGCTGTGGGCCTTGTAAGGGTGCCCCAGTTGAATGAATGTGGGAACAGGACTCTGGGTGAAGATCCTTGCAATGCAAAGACACAGAAGCAAAGAAGAGCATAGCCTTTGCCAAAGACCAGTTGATGGAGTCATTTTCTGTTGCTATAATGAATTACCTGAAACTGGGTACTTTAAAAAGAAACAAAGGTTTATTTAGCTTACAGTGTTAGAAGTCCAAGGTCATGTGGCCCTGTCTTTTTGGCTCTGATGAGGACCCTCCTTACCTGCCTCACATTGTGGCAGATGGCATCACAGTGGGAACACCTAGGAGAGAGAGCTCCGATGGCAAGACAGGAAGACAGAGGGCTTCAGGGCCAACCTCACTCTTGTATAACATTGCACTTTCAGGGACAAACTCTCCACGGAGACCAGCACTGATCCTTCAAAGGGCGATGCCCCCGTGACCTTGTTACTCCTCACAAGGCCCCACTGCTTAAGGCTTCCACCACCTCCCAACACACTAGGGACCAGCTCCCAGCACAGGAGCCTTTGGGGAACACCAGAGCATCCAGGGGACGACAAGGGCCATGCACATGCACTGGCCACATACCCCTCAGACTGCCTCAGTGGCTGGGGTGGTCAGGTAGCACCAGCCTCACTTGGTTAGGTGGGGGTCAGCGTCCATTCTGGGCCAAGCCTCCTTCAGGACATCCAGGGTCAAGTGCAGAAGTTCTGAAGTTGGTCAGTTCACAACCGCACCCCTGGCCTGGACTGACTCATTTCTTTGCTTGCAAGGACCCGAGGGCAGACTCCCAGGGTGACTGGAACCTCTGTGGACGTGAGCTCCTCCCACAGCTATAAGCCACGGCCATCCCGAGGAAGCCGGAGAAGGAGGGCACCCAAGGCACTGGCCTCAAGAACCACATCGACCTCAAGGTCCCCTCAAGGGCCCCAGGAGGACTGCTTAAAGCCCTGACCACAAGCCAACTCTGTGTCCTGCGCTGCCCACAGGGGCCAGGAACCCATGAGCAAAAATGGAACAAATGCCCTTGGTAACAACGGGAAGCGTGTGCACGGAGATCCGCGGGCAGCCACTTCCCCTCGGGCTGCCCAGAGCACGACGCGATGCTGGCAGAGCTGCTGTCCAGGAAAAGAGGGGCCAGTGGCATGCACAGCCCAGGGGACAGAGTTGCCCAGTGTGGAGGACCTTAGATAAGGAGAACTGCGATCGCGGCCAGGGCCTCTGCCGGGGGCCAAGACTCTGCTCTAGGAACACCCTGTGACCCGCGGAGCCAGGTGCGCTGGGACAGTGCAGGTGGCCAGGAGGCTGCCCCCACGGTGGGGAGGGTGGACAAGGAGCCACGTAGGGGCCAAGGCAGGGCGGTGGGAGCTGGGACTCAGAGCCGAGCAGAGGCGTCCAGGTCAGATGCTGCCGGTGGCCAAGCATTGGGGGTGGAGGTGCTGCTGCAATGCACCCCCTGGCCCTCGGGGGGCGCCAGTGCACACCCCGTCACACCTGCTGTGAGTGTCCCTTGTGAGGGTCCCTTGTGGAAACAGGGAAAGCCCAGCCCCATGCTGGGTGTCAGGCAGGACGTGGTGAACGTGGGTGAGACATGCGGGTGGGACTCCTGGGCCAGAGGAGTTTAGGTTCCATGGAACCTAAACTCCCCGGAGACCTGGCTTTCCCCAGCCCAGAGGCGGGGTGGCCTGCTGACCTTACCCAGGTCACAAGAGCCAGGGAAACCTCTGAGGCCTTCAGGCCCCTGCAGCAGAGGCTGTCGCTGTCTCCACAAGCCCGGCCAGTGCTCCCAGTGCCATCGGGAGTCCCCCTGTGAGGCCCCGCTTGCATTGGACCTGTGTGACCCTACCGTCACCCTCACTGCCACCGTCCTTTGTGCACATTCCTGCCTCCCATCTATGCTCTGGACTCTTCTGAGTGTACTCCTGTCCGACCCCCAGAACCTAGCTCACTATAAAGTGACAACGGACAGAAGAGACCTTGATGGACATTTCTACAGACTGACACTGTGCCAGGCTCCGAGGACACAGGTGGCTGAGGCCTGTAGCCTGCGCCCAGGGTGCTCACCGTCGTGATGAAGTGGGCATCCTGGGAGGTAGTGAGGCCCCCTATCTGGAGCATGGACAGAGGCTGAGCCAGAGCCTGGCAGGGACCCATAAAGGGCGCTGCAGCTCCGAGGGATGGTGGCCAGATGGCTTCAGTGTCCCTTCCAGCCCTTGGCTCCCCTGACTCCAGAACCACACTCCGGAAACATACTGGCTCCCAAGTACCCATCCGCGGTCTTCCGGTTGGCAGCGAGCAGGCCTTGAACAGAGCGCGGTAAACAAGAGCTGAGTCACTCTGGGGACCGCCCGAGCGGGAGCCCCTCCCTCCTCTGGAACCCTCACAAACAGACCGTGGATCAGCTCTGTTTGTCAGCTCTTCCGAGTTTATGATGCTGCACGAAATCTGTTGCCCAAACGAGCCCACGGACCTCTGACCACCCATGTTTAGCCATCTCTGTGCCTGAGTGTCATCATTGCACATTCCACGTATCTGCAGGACAAGCCGGAGCCCACCTCTGAGGAACCCTCCCAGCCTCCCCACTGTGCCGTCTCTATCTTTGTGAACCATTAATCCCCAGTGAGAATGGAGTCCTCTCTCCTGACTCCAAAACCAAATCCCTGAGAGGGTTATTGAGAACCCAAAGTGCATATTGGATGCTTTACATAATGGATTTGTTTCTGGTCTTCTCAAGGTACTAGGTTTTAAAACGCTATTTCACAGACTGGGAGGCAGAGGTTGAGAAGGGTACAGGGTCTTCCAGAGCCTTGGTCATTTGGGTCGTCCTGGCTCTGGGTCCTGGGCTCCTTCCCTGCCCTGTGGATTTTTTCAAACCTGTTCCCTTTGCAGTGCTCCCAATCTGCTAATATGCCAACCTCCACCTGTTTGGGCACCAAAGGAGACATGAAGACCCATGGTACAGATTAGAGGACACAGTGACACTCCCACATAAATACAGTTATCTGATATTAGACAAAGGTGCCATAAACATACATTGGAGAAAAGTAGCTAAGTTGTGGAACCAACAAATGGTGCTGGGAAAACTGGGAATCCATATGCAACAAAATGAAATTAGACCCTATGCCTCATCCTGTATAAAACTCAACTCCAAGTGGATCCAGGACCTAGGAATTAAACCAGAGACCCTGCTCCTACTAGGAGAGAATGTAGGCCCAAATCTCCATCATGTCGGCTTAGGAATCAAATTTCTCAACAAGACTCCTAAAGTGCAAGAAGTAAAATCAAGAATCAATAAGTGGGATGGAACCAAACTAAAAAGCTTCTTCACAGCAAAGAAAATAATCAAGAATGTGAAGCGGAAGCTTACAGAATGGAAGGAAATCTTTACCATGTGCACCTCAGGTAGAAATCAAAAAACGTAATAACTCGCCCAAAGGAAACCAAATAACCCAATCAATAAATTGTCAAAGAAATGGGACTAGCACTTCACAGAAGAAATATGGTCAGTCAACAAACATATGAAGAAATGTTCAACGTCTCTAGCAATTAGAGAAATGCAAATCAAAACTTCTCTAAGATTTCATCTCACTCCTGTCAGAAGAGCGATTATCAAGAAATAATAAGTGTTGACGAGGATGTGGGGGGAAAGGCACACTCATACACTGCTTATGGGGCTGCAAAAAGGTACAGCCAATATGGAAAACAGTATGGAGATTCCTTGGAAAACTTGGAATGGAACCACCATTTGACCCAGCTATCCCACTCCTCGGTTTATACCCAAAAGGACTTAACAACATCCTACAGGGACACAGCCACATCAATGTTTATAGCAGCACAATTCACAGTAGCTAAATTGTGGAACCAACCTAAATGCCCTTCAATAGATGAATGGATAAAAAAAATGTGGCATAAATACACAATGGAATATTATTCAGCAATAAAAGAGAATAAAATCATGGCATTTGCAGGTAAATAAATGGATGGAGTTAGAGAAGATAATGCTAAGTGATGTTAGCCAATCCCCAAAACCAAATGCTGAATGTTTTCTCTGATAGAAGGAGGCTGACTCATAGTGGGGTTGGGAGTGGGAGCATGGGAGGAATAGATGAACTCTAGAAAGGGCAGAGGGGTGGGAGGGGAAGGGAGGGGGCAGGGGAGTAGGAAAAACAGTGGAATGAGATGGACATCATAATCCTAAGTACACGTATGAAGACACAAATGGTGTGACTCTATTTTGTGTACAACCAGAGATATAAAAAAATGTGCTCTATATGTGTACTGTGAATTGAAATGCATTCTGTTATAATATATTTAAAAAATAGAATAAAAAATAAATTAATTAATTTTTTAAAAGCCCAACTACAGTGGCTTAATCAAAGAGGCACTATGTCAGGCGGCATGGGAGTGGGCCGTATGGAACAGTGCACCATATGGCCTCCTGTTCCACCTTCCTTACCTTGAAGCTTACATCCTCATGATCACAAGAAAGGTGCTCTACCTCCAGACATTCCAACAACCTTCCCAGCAAGAGGAAAGGAAGGAAAGGTCTGTTACCCTAATGTTTCCACTTTTTTTTTTTTTTTTTTTTTGGTAGAAAACAGTAGGTTTCCCTGTTAGAATTCTGCTTGCACTTCATTGGCATGACTTGCCACCTTTAGCTGCGTGGCACTGAGAACACAGACAATAACCAGTCATTGGTGCTCTTAGGAAACGGAGTTCCTGCTGGCGGGAAAGAGGCTTGGACCTTGGATGAGCAGTCAGCTGCTGGCCACGGCCGCTTCCACACTCGACCCGTGCAGAGTCTAACCGCGCAGTTCCTGCAGTCACCTCCCCTCTCCCTGCCGAGGTCCTACCCCGAGCAGGCCACAGCAGCCTCTGGCTGTGCCCCGTCCACCCCTGACCACCACGGGCGATCTCCATAAAGCATGGACACGGCGACCCCGGCTCTGCCACCCCACTTCCTCCCAAAGCTTGTGAAAGGTGTCCACGTTCCTCACGCCGCCCAAGGCCCCTGTGAAACCGCCAACCCACTCCTTCCCTCACTTCCCAAGCTTCCCATGGCCAGCTGCCCACCATCTCCCGAGCCCCAAGCTCCAGCCCCGCGCCCCGCGCCCCTTAGATGGAGCGGCTCCTCTGCCGGGGGTGACCCTCGTCCCACCTCCTCTACCTGTGCAGAACTCCCTCTAGGTCTCAGCTGGAGCCCACCTCTCCCCTTGCCTCCAGCTGACCCCCCAGGGGAGATGACCTCTCCCTCCCGGGGCTCCCCCTGGCCAGTGCTGCCTGCAGTCTCACCTGGAATCCCCTGTTGGTGGCCGACTCGGCTTGGTGGCTTGCCTCCGCTCAGCCCATTCTTCTTCCAGGACCAGCTTCTTGGGGATCCACACATCCCCACCCTTGGTGCACGGAGTCCTGGTGACACCAGCTGAGATGTCAACCAGAGTGACCATCTCCTGAGGCTGGACACGGGCCTGGCTCTTCAGGCACGTCGGGCTCTGGGATTCCTCTTCACTCGAATCTGTTTCTGTTGGAGTCTGTTACACGTGGTCAAAAGAGGGCTAGAGAGGGCGGGGCACCTGTCCCTGGCTGAACAGGACACCCGTTGATGGCACAGTCTATGGTATAGCCCTTTAGGACCCCTTGCCTGGCACGGAGCCCTGTCCCTGCAGGTGGCCAGGGGGTACACTGAGGGGCTGGCAATTTGTGAGGCTCCCACCCCCCTTCGCCCCAGAGCCTTCTGCACACCTGGGTCTGCCCAACTGTACTAGCCCACAGGACCCTAGCCGGTCTTTCTTTCTTCCTTCCTTCCTTCCTTCCTTCCTTCCTTCCTTCCTTCCTTCCTTCCTTCCTTTCTTTCATCTTTCCACGTTTTGGCAGGGGGTATGCTTCAGTCCTATATAATGATGGGGTTTGTGGTTACAGATTTGTCCCTGCACACAGTGTAGCAATATAATTTGGCCACTGTCACCCACAAGCACCCCCTGGGGGGTCAGCACCCTCCCTCCCTCCCTCCTCCCTTTCCTCTACTGCTGTCCTTTGACAGTGACCTGGCCTTTCTCTTATTCCAGGTGTCCCTGGAGCAAGATCACACTCCATAGCACATGACAAATGAAGTCTCCCGCCTGGCGTCTCTGGTCCCGAGGCTCATTCTGTGGAGGCTGGCAGGGCCTGGCACATAGGCACATAATAAGGGCTGGCTGTCCTTATTGCCAGGTGCCTGCAGTCGGAGCCCCGCAGACGTCCTTTACCCCAGCTGCCCTCTGGTGTCCCCGTGTGTTGGGGGCTCACCTGCCATCCCTACAGACTTGGCAAGCCTCCATCCTTAAACCACCCAGGGCCCTCTGGACTGGTGGCATGGAGCTCAGAGCTGTTCCCTGCCCCTCGCCCCTTCCCCTGCCTTCCATTACTACCGAGCGGCCGGAGTGACCGGTTGACAGGTGAAGTCACACCTGGGGCTCCTCAGAGCACTGGGGCCCCTCCCCGCCATCCAGGAGGAAAGCTGAAGGGCTCGCGTGGTGGGCTCCAGGTCCCCTCCAGCCGGCCCTCTCTGCCCCCCACTGTGGCCTCAGTGTTCAGGGCCCCCCTGCCCCCGGCCTTCAGCCTGCTCCTCTTTCCGTTGAGGGTCTCAGCAAGTGGGACCCTTGGAATCCAGACGGCATGGGGGACTGAGATGGGTGGCAGGAAAGATCCCGAGCTGTCCCGTGAGGTCAGCCCTGGAGGTCTTTTGGAGTGGGACAGTGACCTGGGAAAGCAGAGTCTGACTCCAGGTAGGGGCTCAGGCCGGGTCTCAGTGAGGTGGGCAGCTGGATGTGGGCAGCTCTTCCACGGCCATCCGGGTCCCCCTCACCAGTTGGTAGCAAACACACTGCAGGTGTCAGTAAGAGTCGAACTCCCTCAGTGTCCCCGCAGCACTTTCTTGGGAGCAGGGGCTGTGAGGCCGGTGTCCTCCGTTGCAGAGGCTCCTCTCTGGAGCGTCGGGTGCAGCTGACGTGAGGGTGGCTGTCCATTTCTCGGGGACGTTGGCATCTACAGCCCCAGGAGACCTGGCGTTGCCGACTGCGGTTCCTCCTGCTCAGGGGGCCACTGCCTTCTCTGCTTAGGCTGGGGTGGCCCCGAGGCCCCGGAGGCCCCAAGCTGTCAGGAAAGAAGAACTGGCATGAGCCTCCAGCACCTAGGGCACCTGGCAGGTGTGGGGACAGAACGCTGCCCTCATGGCACTCTGGGTCACCAGGGGATGACGGTGAGCCTGCAACCAGCACCCAGGAAGGTGAAGTTGGGGACGGAGGGGGTCTTGAACAGGACTGATGCAGGCTCTGAACAGTGACCAGGTGAGGAAGGGCCTCTGAGAAGGGGGCCTCTGGGCCCTGCGTGTAGGAAGGCAGCTATCCTGAGAGCTCAGGAAGAACATTCCAGACCACAGGATGAAGGCGTGGGGTCCTGATGAGACTCAGAGCTTTGCAGGACGAGGCGCTGGAGGAAACCGTGTGGCCGGGAGGCCCAGAGGACGGGAGGGCATGGCCGCAGGCAGGGCGGGTGGCTCTGGCCTGGTGAGGAATGTGGATCCATTGGAAGTGGAGCCGGAGGGCACTGGGGAGCGCGGGGTCTGACCTCCCCCCACTACATCACTCAGCTCTGAGGAAGGGCAGGGGGGCAGGAGCCAGGTCGGCCAGGTGAGCTCACGGTCCCTGGGCTCAGGGGACGCAGGTGCCAGAGGCCATCAGATCCGATCTGCTTCAGTGGCAGAGCCACCAGGAATGGCTGGTGGCTCAGAGGAGGGGAGAGAGGAACCGAAGGCGACTTCTCAGTCTGGGGCAGAGCCACGGAGCCTGTGGTGACGGCCTTTCCTGTCTTGGGGAAACTGGGGAAGGACTGGGACTCGCGAGAACCAGAGCCCCACCATGTCAGGTGAGGGTCAAGGGGAGCTTGTCCTCAGGTGGAGAAGGCCGGGCTGCCCGGGAGGAGCGTCTGGAGCTCAGGGGAGCGCTGGCTGTCAGAGAGAGTTTCTGAGTCTCCCAGGACGGGGTATCGAGCAACGTTCTGGGTGGGCTCACCTAAGGGGTGGAGGAGGGGGTGGAAGGCCAGGGCAGGCCCTGGGGCACTCCAACCTTGAGGGGGTCTCGATAAGCACAGGGAGCAAGGAGCAGGCAACCACCTGAGGTGGGAAATGTAGCAAGGGAAGGTTCTAGAAGTCAGGCCAGTCACATCAGACAATGCTGGGAGGTGAAGGCAGGTGAGGACAGGGACCCGAGCCCAGCTTTGGTGACCCTGGGAACCATCTCACGGGAATCCTGGGGACAAGCACCCCTCTGGAAAGCCCGGAGGGGGAGGTGAGAAGGTGGGGACCACGGCTGGGGCCACTCTGAAGTGCTGTGAAGGGACCAGGAGGGGGGTGGAAGGGGACCCCACGGGGGAGGCCCTGCTCCTGAGCCTGACTCCCGTGTGGACGCGTGGGGACCACTTCCTGGCAGGCTGGGAGCTGGGGAGGAGCAGCTCACCCCTGGGCCCGGATATCCTCATAAGACCCGAGGGCCATTGTCAGCACCAGCGAGGGGAGAACACCAGGTGGACAGGCGGGAAAGAACCGCGACCCCGGAGAGCAGGTGGGCTTACTGACTAGGGGTCTGTGTGCCGATCCAAGTGAGAACAAGGACCCAGCCGTATGGTTTTCTCAGCCAAAACCAGCCAACGGGGGCTGGCCAAGGCGCAGGTGGTTGGGTGGAGAGGCTTTGAACAATCGTGTGCTAGAAGAACGAGAGAGGGTATTTGGTGAGTGGGTTCCTGAAATCAGGACAGTGAGTGGGTGGCTGAGACGGGTGGCAGAAGAGATCTCTGGCTGTCCCTGAGAACAGGCCACTGGGAGGTGACTTGGAGTTGGACAGTGACACAGCTGTGGCCGATGACCCAGCCCAGTCCCCTGGAGGCTCGGTTCCCAGCACTCTGCTGGCCCCTGACGGTCGACTGCCTCGGGTGTTCCCGAGCCCCCCGTGGAGTGAGGCAGAAGCTGGTTCTCCAGACAAGGGCACCTTCCCCAGGCCTCCATCCCTCGCTCCCTTCTCCCCCAGTAACTTCTTAAAACCAAGTGTCCAGCCTCAAGCTCTGCTTCTAAAGCAGAGCGGTGTCCTCGTGTCCGGAGCAATGCCTGGCCCACCCGTGAATTCAATCAGCCACGGACTGAAATATTTGGGGGGATGTGTCTGTACTAAAGATATAGGATGTTTTTCTTGTCATGATTTCCAAAAACAATACAGTGGTCAGCTACCCGTGCCTACACCCTCTCTGCAGCAGGTGCTATAAGCCATCTAGAGGTTATTTAAAGTACACAGGCAGGTGCGTGTGGGTTGTATGCAAATTCTCTGCCATTTTATTTAAGGAACTTGAGCTTCCTTGGATTTTGCTCCCCAAGCGGGGTCCTGAAACCAACCTCCTGTGCCTCCTGAGGTACTGAGGTTTTTGGTGAATAAAGGAGGGTGCTAGGATGTGGGAAATTTCAGCCAGGAGGAGTAAGGGCCAGGAAGGTGTATGTCAAAGGAGCGAGGGGCTTTGCAGAGGAAGAGACGTTTAGGAAATGGCAGGAAAAGCAAGCAGAGCTCCTCTGTGGCTCACAGGTTCTGGCACGGGGAACTTGAGGCACCTGCACAGCCACATTTGCGTTGGCCCAGGAAGGTGACTGGATAGGAGCTCTTGACAGATCCTGAGTTCTGGCACTTGGGGAAAGGGGGTGGTCAGCCTTGGAAGGACAGGTCATGGGGTCAGAATCGGGAATGCTCAGGACCTACACAGGAAGTGGGGGTCCTGGATGATCGGGGGGCTCGGCTTCTTCCAGGGCCTGAGGGCCATGAGACTTAAGTCTGGGTGGGTTTGGTCCTGGGGCTCCGAGCTCACACTGACAGGCGCCCCAGGGTGCTGGGCCCAGCGGGGATGTATACCAGGTGGGAGGAGTAGATTTCTCCATCATCTCTCCAGGTTTGTAGAAAACTACGCCAGTTTAGTTTTCTAACTCTAAAGCTAGGGATCAGCGGGGGCCTCCCTGGTCCTGGGCAGTTTGGGAAATTTATCTGACTCAATTTCTAGACTCTGCCTCCAAAGGGCCCCTCTCCTTCCCCACCCCAACCTTCCACCCCCGGAAGAATTTCTGTGGCTTCTCGACAGCTTGCTCACTGGGGGATTTCCTCTGCAGCCCTCGCTCCCAGGTCCCGTCCACAGAGTTGACTGGATTCTGGACACAAAGCCCGAGGTGTGCTGCAGGTCAGCCAAGTCAGGCAGCGGGGCTCCCCCGTCCTCCTGCTCTCTGCCCTGCCCGGGCTCCACACAGGCGCTGAGGAGGGTGACCAACCTTCTCCCCTGGCCTCAGGTGGGATGTTTTGGCCACACACAGCTCCTGGTTCTCGGCCTCCATCCCAAGGGGCTTTGCCTGGGAATTTCTTCCCAGATGTGTAATGCTCTCCTTGCCAGGAACCTGGCAAGATCCGTTGCTCCTCTGTGCAAACTGAGTGTGCAAGGGTGGTGCCCCCACAGGGCTGCGCCTTTCACAGCCTCAAACTTCCTGTCTGGACAGGGAGGGCATCAAGAGGGCTGTGAACATTTCCCCAGCGCTGTCCTTGCTCCTATCACCAACACGTTGCATCGGTCATGTTAGTTATCAGTTATTGACCTTGTGAGCAGGGCATCCCTCCACTTTCCACAGGTGACCCTGAGCTTCAGTGACTTGCCCACCATCCCGGGGCTTTCCGTAGGCTGAGCCAGGATTCCACGTGGGGCTCTGTTCCTTTGAAACCTGGGTCCTTACAAGCCCTGCCCTGGCACAGTCAGGAGCCCTGGGCCCCCTCCCAGCTCTGCCACTGACCTGGTCCTCCTGCTGGGGCTCGGTTGCCCTATCTGTACAATGGAGGGTCCCTTCCAGCTCTGTTGAGCATTTGGAAACGGAAGTCTTGGGCTTGGGGAGTGAACACAGCTGCGTGGGACTCCAAATCTCCTCCTTACTGGGTTCCGCCTCACGTTTCCAAAATGCTTTGAAGATACAAAGTGCATCAGTTGATTTGAAAGCCAGGGTCAGAGGAGGTGAGCACACAAACAGCTCTGCAGTCCTTCCGGGAGGTCCGCAAACTGAGCCAAAACATGACCACACACAGGACTTTTTGAGGGTTTTATAACAAATAATGCCCAAATACAACTTTTTATCTGTTCTAGTTCATTCCCAGTGGGGCTTCCTCCCATGCAATCACAGAGCCAGAAATTAACCCAGAGAATCCTCGGGCCTAAGGAAGGGGAGGGCAGGGCTGCGGGCTTCCTGGGGCCCCTTCGGCTCGCCAGGCATCTGCACCTGCAGGAATGGGCCCATGGGCAGCCGAGCCCTAAGAGGGGTGGCCTGCCCCCTTTACCCAGTCACTGCGGAGCCAGGGCCCCAAGGAGGTCTTTGGGGCTGAGAGTTGAGGCTGAGCCCGGCATGGAACCTGGCTCTCCTGACCCTTGGGCAGTGCTTGTGCCTCCTCTCCCTTTTTCCCAGTATTTCTCCAACCACAGCTGAGGGGAGCTTCCCCGTAGCCAGGGCTCCGGCCCTACCTGGCTTCAACCTGAGCACCTTCGCTGCTTCCAGTGTAAGGTTTAGTTGGGAAAAAAACTGTCTGTTGCTTACAGAATCAAAAACATTTAGCAGTGAAGTCATATTCGCTCCATTCTTTTTTATTTTTTACCCTTAAATTTGTTTGGGGGAAAAATAATAATAAACAAGGCCCCTGACATAGAGAAGGCAGAGGAGAGAGTAATCAGCTCTTCCATTGGGACAGGGGAGATGTGTGTGTCCACGTGTGCTTGGTACTTGTGTGTGGTGTGTGCATGTGTATGCGTGTGGGCCTTGTCACAGAAAGTCAGGCTGCAGGTCCTGGGCAGGAATCCGGCTCAGCCCCGAGAGGCGACCACAGCCGCAGCCAGCGTTTTGTTTATGCTCCTAGATGCCGAGATGCACAGACCTTCCCTCTGAGCATCTTGTTTCCCTAGAGCGTCTGGCCTTCCCTGAAGTCACAGATGGGGACCCCACAGGGCTGTGGGCCAGCTGTGCAGGTAGGCCACACGGCAGGGGACAGCCAGCTGCAAGCCATCTGGCAGCCAGGAAAGGAGGTTCTAGAAAGAGCCCTGGGTTGAGCAGGAGCCCAGTCTTGATTAGACCTTGGTCTCCAGACTCCAAGACCCACTGGGCTTCCGTAGCCTTCCCCGTGTCCCTGGAACCTGGCACGGCCCCACCCCACAGCAGCCATCATTCATACAGGGAGCCCACTGCAGTGCTCTCTGGAGGTGACAGGGAACGGCCGAGCCCCGAAGCCCAGCACCAGGCCCTTCATGACAGGCCCTGCAGCAGGGGCTCCCGAATCCATTCACAACTAAATTCCTGAACTCAGGGTGCTGGGGTGCTGGGCCCACCCTTCAGGGTCCTCTGTGTATCGGGGTCTTGCTGGCACCCAGCAGACAGGGAGGGGACGAGTTTGGAGCTTACAGAGCGAATCAGTGAAAGAGCAAAGGCAGCCGCAGGAACATGCTGGACACCGTAAAGAACCAGAATCCAGGGGTCAGGTCATCACTATTGGTGACAGTGCACTGTCACCACACCGCCAGGTGGTATCTCTATCATCAAATGGCCTTAAAATAAACCATTTAACTTAAGAAAATTAATCAACTAAGCTTAGAGAGTAATGGAAACTGATTTCTCATTGTAGAAAATATTGAAAATATAATGAAGAGATTAACCATCCGAGGTCCAAGCCCTCACCCAACAGCACTTGGAGGCGTTTTCTTCCAGTCTGGCTTTGTTTGGGTGTTTTGTTTTTGGCCCTGGGGATCTAACTCGGAGGTCCTTGAGCCACATCCCCAGCCCTTTTTATTTATTTATTATTTATTTGAGGGGAGGCAGGGTCTCATTAATTTGCTTAGGGCCTCACTAAGCTGCTGAGGCTGGCCTTGAACTTGTGATTCTCCTGTCTCAGCTTCCTGAGTGGTGGGAATTACAGGTGCATGCCATCGGGTCCGGACTTCTCCTAGTCTACCCCCACCCCCACCTTTCTCTATGTATAAAAGAGAGGAAAAGAAAGAGTATAGATGGGAACAAATCACATTCCGATTTACATGCTGCCGTATTCAGTGAACACGTTACTGTGAGCACTTCACCACGTGTTGGTAGCTGAGCTCAGGACACAGCACCCCTTTTTCCCAGCCCCATGACCTTAGAATTCATCTTGCCTTGCTGTGCTCCCAGATCTGCTTCTCTAAAATAACCACAGTCTTACGGGGGCAGAGGCTGGCATTCACCAATATTGATCACCCCTCTTGGTGGATATATTGCCAAACCCTATTTCCCAGCCTCCTTTGCAACTCCACGAGGCCACATGGCTATGTTCTAACCACGGGGCAAAGGAGAAAGTGGTATATGCTGCTTTTGTGCCTGGATCACCAACTCTGCCACGAGGGTCCTCATTCACTCCCAGCCCCCAGGCCCCCCGTGCTTCCTGGATGAACCACGGCCATCAGGAAACAAGTGGCAGGGCCCAGGATAGAGCAGACCTGGGTCCCCAGGTGAGAGCTGCGATTGAACAGGAGATAAACCTTTGTTGTTTAAAGGTATCAAGAGCCATTTGTTTCTGCATCCTGGCCTAATCTGACAGCTACTGGCAGCTGGGACTTTTAAAAACATGTGCAATCAACTGCCCATGAAAAGCACCTCCGTATGAGCCTTTAAAAATTAAAGAGTCATAAAGGAGTGAAGGAGCTACGTGCTAATTGCATAGCACACACCGTTGGGGGACTTCAGGGGAGACATCAGCGTGGACAATGGGAAGTGGTTTAAAGGAAGATGCTGAGGGGAACCAGCCAGGACCAGCTGGCCCTTCCCCCTGGAGAGGAGCTGGGAAAAGGTCATTCATTCAGCCATCGTGTCAGCTCCCGGGGGCGGGAAGAAGAGCCCCAGTGTGACGGGAGGAGGATGAGCCAGTGCCAGGGGCTGGCTGCCTCCCACAGGCCCGGGCTCCTGGCTCCACCCCTCTGTCCCCGCAGACACAGCTCTGAGGGCTCCCCGGCACTGCAGTGCCCACCCCGACCCTCGAAACAGAATCGTGTCTCCACCTCCACCCCACCATCTTCAACCCAGGCCCCTCTCCCGTGGCGACTCCATCCTCCTCTGCACACAACCCTACCAGTCCATTCTCCCTCTGCATCCAGAGGGCCCAGGAAATGCAATTTCGATCACACAGCACCCTCCATGGACAGATACACTGGGAGGGTTAACTTTATGCGTCAGCTTGACTAGGCCTCAGCACCCAGACACGCATTCAATATTAGTCCAGGCCCACCTGTGAGGGCGTTTGGATGAGATTAACATTGAGATTTGGGGTAGAGCAGGTTTGCCGCAGTCTGGCTGGGCAAATAACTGGGAAAATTGAAACAGTGGGAGCCGCTTTATTACAGGACAGCAGAGGTATATATACCTAACTGATTATACACAGCTTGTTTCAATTAACATCATCTAGATACAGCAATCAGCCAATAAGGAATCTCCATCATCTTAATGGCTCGGTGGTGTTGGCTCACAAACCACTCCTCCTGGCAAAGTGCCAGGCGCCATCTTGACTTGGTTGTGGCCCTCAACACAGGTCGTCCTCCATAATGTGGATGGGCCTCATCAAATCAGTTGAAGGTCTGAACAGAACAAAAGACTGGTGTCCCCTGAGCCAGAGAGAAGACGGTCTTTGAGCTTGGACCCCAGCACCTTCTCTCTCCTGGATCTGCAGCCTGACACCTCACCGTGATGACTTCAGACTTTCCAACCTCCATAATTGTATGATCTGATTCCTTAAAATAAGTTTCCATATATGTCTATATACACATCTTATTAGTTGTGTTTCTCTGGGGAGTCCTAATATGCACACACACAGGCATACGTGTAACACACACACACACACACACACACACGTGGTTTCCCATGTCCCTTAGGACAAAGTCCAAACCCTTTCCATGGCTTAGGAGCCCTTTCTCAACCTCTCCCGTTATAAAACCTACAGGGCCAACTCTTATCCCCCTTCTGCCCCACCCCCACCCCCACCCCCTCTACCCCCCCCCACCCATGCCACACACATCTTGCTCCATCAAGTTCCTCACAAGCATCTGCTTCCTTAATCCAGTGAGTCATTCTCTAAGCCCCAGGGCCTTTGCACACATGCACCTACCACCTGGGAATTGTTCCCGAGTGCTCCCTGGACAAACCTCCTACTTACAGCAGCTTAAATGTCCCTTCCAAGAACCCAGTCCCTGTCACCCCTCCCACCCCAACCCCTCATGGCTCCTCTCACAGAAGCACTGAACAATCATCCGTGACTTTGCACACTTAGTGTCTCGTCTTCCCCTAAGCTCTCTCCTATCAAGGGGCCTGCACGGCCTGCTATTTCCCCGAGGAGCCCCAGTGCCCGTGACAGGGGCAAATAGGTGGCCTGTGTGCAACTTCACAGACTGGCCAGGTGGGTCTCTGTTCTGATCCAGATGGGACTCTCCGGCTGGTGCCTCGGTGGCCACGCTCCGTCCTCTCTGGTCACACACTGTTAGACTGCGTGACGGTGGCTCCCGATCCAACATTTCTCCACCATTGCGCAACCCTCGATCCTGGGGATTAATTAGAGGGCCCTGCCTGGCACCAGCCCCGCCCGTGACTCCTCACCCACAATCCAACCCTCCCGGTGCCCCTCCCCGCTCCTCCCTCTCCTGCCCACATCATCCAGCCAAACGTTCCTGATCAGCCGCTGAGGTCCCCAGGTCCCACCCCAGCTGCCCACTCCCTTCCTAATGGGACAGCTGATGGCAAACCCAGGGTGCCTTCAGCTCTCTGGCTTAAGGGGCGTGGCCCTGGCCGCCTGCTGCCGGTCACATCTCCCTCTGTATCTTGGCCTGGCTGCCCCTTCCCGCTGCCAGGACTTCCTTTGTCTGGGAGCCAAAATTGACTATTCCCTGTCCCACCCCAAGTAACCCCTAAGCCACCACAGTCCCCAGCCACACCAGCCTGGAGGTAAAGTAGGAACAGAAACACAGACGGATTCTCCTCCTTCTTCCTTCCTTACCTGCCGCGGCAAGGGTGGGCTCTGCTCTCCTCCGTGGGTCCTCCTACCCATTCCCACACGTCACAGTTCCTTCCAATCAGTCTTCTGGGTTTGACTCACTTTTCTTTGCACCCCACGTTTTGGCTTGAAGCCATCTGCAGGGCTGAGTCGGGACACTATTTGAATGACAGGCCCCAGGCTGTGTTTGGAACTGCCCCTCCTCCAGTTTGGGATATTTTTGCCTTGAAGCCTCTGAGGACGATTCTTTCCAAGAAGAATAGCTCATCTTCCAAGAAACTACTGGGTCCTTCAGACAGAAGATGGGTCCTCGGGGAGTAGCCTAGAGCTTGAATCCTGGGGCGCACCTAGCACTCCTCTCCACAGAGTACAGGGGTCAGATTGAAGTTAAAGCAAGAGCTTCTCCTGCTGACCAGAGTGGCCGAGATTGCTAGCTGTCCCCCAGCCCAACCCCCCTGATTTCTGAGTGGCAGACACAGCTCAGCAGTCCGAATGCACTCTGCAGGCTGTCCTGGGCACATGCCCTTTGTGGTCTAGACCTTAACCTTCATGGGTGACCCACTCCAACCATGCAAATGACAAAAATGACATAGGGGACAGTGAAATAACAAATGGTGGAGACCTGGGTCCCTGCGTGACTGGGTGGAATGAGGTCTCCAGGACAACTTGGGTGCTTCACTAGAGATAAACCTGTGCGTCCTGCGCAGTCTTTGCTGCACAAACTCTGCCCTCACTCAACTAAGACAGCTGTCGATCCAAAAGACCTTTTCTCTGGTGGTCCCCAGAGGACAGGCATCCAGGATGTGGGATCAGGAAAATCCTCCTGGTCGACAGACCTCAGCCCAACTTCTTGCCACATGCTGTAGGACCTTGTCCTTCAGGTAAAGACACTGTGGACTCAGACAATGGGGCAACAGCATGAATTTGACTCTCAGCTCTCCGTCATCCCATTGGCCGACACCAGAGGATCTGAGGCAATGATACCCAGGACGGGCAGATGTGGAGTGGGACACAGATGGTCTCTGAGACTCAGTTCTATTCCGGGGAGGGTCAATGGGGCGGGTGCTTCGGGGGTTACCAGAGATTATCCTATAAGAACCTGGAGGAGGGATGTGAGAAGCAAGAGAAGACGCAGAGACGGCGAGAAGCCCACACTGGCCAAGAGCTGGGGCATCAGCTGGAAAGGGAGGCCTCGGAGAGAGCTCACACCAACAAGGACAGGGAGGGACAGAGCCGGACAGAGAAGGAGAGAGGAACAGGAGACGGACAAGAGAGTGAGACAGAACAGAGGAGGCAGGGGGCACGGAGGCTGGCGGTAAGCTCACCTCCCACCACGTCCAACCTCGCTTTTCGTCTGCTCCCTGGGGTCCGAGCTCCTCCTTCACCAAGATGGACGCCATCTGGCCCTCCCATGACACCAGTGGGCACGGGGGGAACGTTGGGCCTGAGTCAGAGGACGGACTCCATCATCTGCCCCTGGCCCCTTTTCCAGTGGAGAAGCGGGCTCAGACCTCCCAGGCCTGCAGCCCTGTGGTCCTCCCCAGCGGCCACCTGGGCCACCTGGGCCGTGCCTGCATTCAGCAGAACGTGTCGTACTCAGCGTGTCCTTCACAGCTCAAGGAAGGGGCCTGAGGGCAAAGGGGAAACTGAGGCTCGGCGGGGGTGTGACGCTCCTCAAGCAGGACAGACAAGAGAATAGGACTGCAGGCTCCCTCCGAGGCCTGTCCCCAGCGAGATGCCAGCTGCAGCGTGGCACCCGTGGTCTAGCTGCACAGGAGATGGTGGCATCAGACTGTCACGGATGACTGGCACTGGGGCTGCTGCCTTGGAGGGCAGGGCAGGGTAGAGCCCGTCGGACAGGCCACTCTGGTTGGCTTGGCTCCTAACCCGGGGGATCCACCCTGCCCAGCCGCAGGGAAGCTTGGGAGCCCATCTCCTCCTCCTGCCTGACTCCCGATTCCCTGGGCCACCGTATGGCTCTTTCCACGTTTTCCTGCTGTAGGGGCCACCTGCATCTCTGGGCTCACAGCCCCTTCCCCTTCCACCTGTAATGGCAGGTGAAGGCATCCTTGTCTGCCCCCCTCTGCATTTAAGGGCCCCGGGGGTTGGAGTGGGCCCAGATGACCCAGCATAATCTCCACGCCCTCAGACCTCTCCCTTCACCCCCTTGATGTCATCAGCAAACTAACCCCCCCACCCCGACCTGCTGCACAGCACTGGGGGCATCTTCAGGAGCCCTTGTTCTGCTGGCCACGGGGGCTCTTTGGGATGATGGCCCCTGTGGGAGACCCTCAGTATGACCCACGCCACCCCACCCCAGGCAACAGGCAGATACCTTCTCCATCTCTTCTAAGATCAGAAGCCAGTAGAAGGAGGGATCCGACGGCTTCCTGACAGCAGAGCTGTTGGGAAACGAAAATGGGTTTCCTGAGCCTCGCGAGGGCGTCTGACCCCTGGGCTCAGGGACAGGACAGTAGGGCCCGGAGGGGTGATGGGACCACCTGCCCCCTTGGGATATGGGCTTGGAAATTTGAACTTAGGTCTCAGAAGTTGGCCATCAGCTGTCAGCAGAAGCAGAGGCTGAGGAACCTCCCAGAAGGAGGAACAGAGACCAGGGACCACAAGGGCGGGAGGAGACAGAGCTGGAAGACACGCGGTCAGGGCTGCTGGGTGCAGGTGTCCATCTCTCGAGGGGGAGGAGCAGAGGCAGAGGGCAGCCGGCAGGACTGGGAGTGTCCTGGGCCACCCTGGTCCTCGGGTCCTCAGCTCATGCTCAGCCCCGCTGCTCCCTGCTGGGCCCTGCACCTGGGCCTGCCTCACTTCCTGCCTGGGGCACCCCTGGGCTGCCTAGGGGTGCTGGATCCCGTTGGCGCAGCCGGAGAGCAAGCGCAGGGGTTGTGGCCTGGCCAGGAGACCGCACCAGTGTGGGGAGCAACGCACTCCCTTGTCCCTTGGCTCAGAAGATCCTGTTGCCCAGGGCCCTGTCACCCCTGCGGTGGCCAATTCATAAGGCCCCTGGCATCGTCCTCACCCTTCTTAACTCTCCCTCCGCTCCTCTCCTCTTTTCCATGGATTGACCCCCAGACATGATCCTGCTCTGGAAGGAACGCAGCTTGGGTGGCCCAGCCAGGGTCCCTTCTGCAAAGGCCCCAGTCGTGACTTCTGGAACTCTTAGGGGTCATGGCGATGCCATCACTCATCTTACGGTAGCATGAGCACATCTCGGAGAAGCCTGACAGAGACAGCCCCTGGCTGCAGGCCCAGGCCCTGACCACTGTCCACAAGAGGAAGGGGAGGCCACCTGGGCCCTGGTGGGGAGCCCTGGGCCCGACACCACCCTGCTTTTCCCAGCTCCAGGAGACTCCGGTGAGTCCTCTTCTGGGTGTCTGTCTCCCAAGCCATGAGTCAAGGAATTCTGGGGGACCTCGCTTGCCCCCGCCACCCTCCCTCTGTATGACCCCTGGCTCCCCAGTGCCAGCCCATCCCTGGTCCCTGCTGCAGCTGCTCCGCCTCCCGTCCTTCACCTGGAAATGCTGACAATCTCTCCCCAGGACTTGGGGTACCCTTCGGGACCTGGAGCTTCCCAAAGAGGTGGACCACTCAGGCGGCAGCCCAGCAGGACTGGCTCAGCCCTCTCCCTGGGCTCTTGGTGCTCCCCAGTACCAGTGGCACCTACTGTCCTTGTCCATGTCACTAAGCCAGCCTCCCTCTGGGCCCATCACTTGGCTGCTGTCCTGAATCACCCTCTGCCCAGAGCTCGATCCAAGACCAGGTCTGATTCTCACTGAGCAGAGGAGGGGCATGGAGCTCCTGGGTGGGCATGAGATACTGGTCCCACCTCAGAACTGACCCTTCATCTCTTAACTGTGACCTAAAGCAAGTTCCTGCCCCCCTCTGAGCCTCGGCTCCCCCATTGTGAAACGGGACTGATATCTGTTTCACAGGCGTGTTCTGAGTATTAAAATAAAGTCGCAGTTACAGAAAGCCTTACGTTGCGTTCTGTGGAACAGGAGGTGCTGGTGACAGCTCATAATCCAGGGTCACTATTGGTGGGGTGGGGAGCAAGGACCTTGCTGGACAGCTCAGTGGTTTTTCTGAGGGTCCAGGTGGGACCTCCCGGAGCAGGCGCCAGAGCCCCTGAGCTGTGCGTGAGCTCTCATGACCCCTGACCACAGAGGGAAAGGCTTCCAGATGGCCGGACACTGCCCTCGGGCGTAAATGAGAGTTTAATTAATGAGCATAACACTGAGGAAGTGCGGTGCACAGCAGTGACCCTGGGGCGGGGGCGGGTGCGGGGAAGGAGCCTGTCCTCCACTTTCACTGGATGGGGCCTTGGAGGGGTCTCACAGCCGGTTCCTTTCGTAGCCTTGGCCCCACTGACTCCAAGTGTGCCGCTTCTCCCCCACGGATGCAGGAAGGCTGTTCCAGAAGCTTCCTGCTGCCTGCGGCTATGGAACATTGAACTGGGGCCAGGCTAATAGGTACTGAGAGGAGTGGCCAGCACCGTGCCCG
This sequence comes from Marmota flaviventris, assembly GCF_047511675.1. Lineage (NCBI taxonomy): Eukaryota > Metazoa > Chordata > Mammalia > Rodentia > Sciuridae > Marmota > Marmota flaviventris. The sequence goes on along the minus strand of NC_092499.1, from coordinate 9,877,895 downwards.
CTCGGCTCAGGAAACCCCGGCCAGTCTGTCTTTCCAGATGAGGAAGTTAGGAGCCTGGCTGGAGACCCATGGCCGGGGCTGGATCTGGACCAGACACTCCACTCCCCGGCTGCTCACCTGCCGCTCAGGGTCCAGCGGGACTTCCTTCATAACGCTGCAGGGGTATTGGGGGCCGGCACCTGGAGTCCTGGGGTTTTGGTGAGATGGGCCCCAGAAAGCTGCCAGGGCAGAAAGAACCCATCCGAGTTTAGGTGACCCCCTGGGGGGTCACATGGGCAGCACCTGGGTTGGCAGCCTCTGGGTTGCACGTGGACACGGTCACACCAGATCTATGCCTGCGAGGAGATCTGAGAAATCCCCAGGTACCCGGGGGCTCTCAGCCTCTCCAAGGCTCTGTTTGCAACTTGAAGGTTCGTGTTTCTGAATAAGAAAACTGCCACGAGAAAACCTGGGGCAGTGGGACCCGAGCGGAGCTGTGCGGTGGGCAGGAGCCCAGGTCCCCACTCCTCTCTGGCGACACCCACAGACCACAGGAAGGTGGCCCCAAGCCTGCAGCCCACAGCACCTGCCATGTGCCCAGCAAGTTCTAGGGGCTCAGGGCCCATCAGGGAACAAGACGGGGGGCAGGTCCCTGACAGTGGCCAGGAATCTACATCCTAGAACAGGGAGCAGGTGGGCAAGGACCCCCGGGACCCCAACAGAATGAGAGCAACCGGCTAGGAGGGAAGAGCCAAGGGTGGAGAGATTTAGAGTCGAGGCGTCTGTGCGCGTGTATCTGTGTGTGGCGTGAGGCGTGTGTGATGTGTTGCGGTTGTGGTTGTGCGTTGTGTGTCTGTGTGGGGTATGTGAGGGGAGGGGTGTGTACATGCTACGGGCTACTCTAGATTGGGTGGCCGGGCAGCTTCTCCTGAGACTCCTGAGCCCACCTGGCCAGAGAGCCTGGCCCCGGGAGATGACCATCCAGGTGACTGAGCTGGCCAACTGCAGGCTCCAGGGCCCTACAGCTCTGGGGGTGCCCCATCACCCCCTCCTGCTGGGTGGAGCAGGTGGGTGTCCTCCTTTCCAGGGTCCACAGAGGGAGAGGCAAACCCTGCCAGGAATGAGCCTCCGTCTTGAGCAGGGCAGCCTGGAGCAGGCCTGGGCCTGGGCCTGTCCTTGTCACTGAACTTGCGTGTTCATGGCATTCAGCTCCCTGGCTCCGGCCCCTTCCTAGAGAGCCCCCCTCCCCAGGGACCCCTGTCCGAGGCTCACCCATGGAGCCCGGAGCTCTCTGTGAAAATGACCTTATTTGGAAATAGGATCTTTGCAATCAATCAAATTAAAATTAGGTCCTGAGGGGGCCCTAACCCAATATGACTGTGTCCTGATAAAAGGGACAGATGTGGACACAGGTGGCACAGGGAGAAGGCCGAGGGCAGCAAGAGCTCCTCTCCACAGCCAGGAGCTGCCAGGAGCTCGGGGAGTGGCCCCAGCAGACCCTTCCCAGGCGCCTTGGAAGGAGCGTGGCCCAGCACACACCTAGATCCTGAGCTGCAGCCACCAGAATGGTGCAGCAGCATGTTGAAGTCACTCTGTTCAGGGCACTTTGTCACGGCAGCCCCAGCTCACTACCGCCCTCCCACCAGCTTACTGTGACAGGGAAGCTCCTGGTGGACCAGGAGGCCGCGGGAACTGCTGTATCCTCCTGCCACAGGTAAATGTTTGAACATCTCCCCTGGAGGAAGCCCATGTGACAATCTGTGTCCGTGACGTCTCTGGACCTGAAAGGAAGTGCCAAAGCAGAGCAGGGAGAAGGTCGCTATGGTTTAGACAGAAGGTGACCCCAAAGCTCACGTGTGAGACAGGACAGGGAAGTTCAGAGGAGAAACGAGTGGGTGACAGAGCCTTAACCTCACCTGGGCACGGTCCCCTGATGGGGTGAACTGGGTGATAACGTGGGCAGGCGGGTGTGGCTGGAGGAGGTGGGTCATGGGGACCTGCCTCTGGGTGTGTATTCTGTCCCTCATCCGTAATCTCTCTCTCTCTCTCTCTCTCTCTCTCTCTCTCTCTCTCTCTCTCTCTCCTTCCTGATGTGACGTCCTGAGCTGCTGTTCTCCTCCACACTCTTCCACCTTGATGCGCTGCCTCACTCCGACCCAGAGCAGTGGAGCTGGCCGACTGTGGACTGAGACCTCTGAGACCGTGACCAACACATCAACTGCTCCTCCTCCACAGGTGCCACCAGGTAGACTGCTCCTCCTCCACAGGTGCCACCAGGTAGACTTCTCCTCCTCCACAGGTGTCACCAGGTAGACTGCTCCTCCTCCACAGGTGTCACCAGGTAGACTTCTCCTCCTCCACAGGTGTCACCAGGTAGACTTCTCCTCCTCCACAGGTGCCACCAGGTAGACTGCTCCTCCTCCACAGGTGCCACCAGGTAGACTTCTCCTCCTCCACAGGTGCCACCAGGTAGACTGCTCCTCCTCCACAGGTGCCACCAGGTAGACTTCTCCTCCTCCACAGGTGTCACCAGGTAGACTGCTCCTCCTCCACAGGGGCCACCAGGTAGACTGCTCCTCCTCCACAGGTGTTCACCGCAGCAGAACAGCTAATGAGAACAATGGGGAAGTCGGGCAGGCCGTGAGGCCCTGCCCAGGACACAGGGGCACACTCCAGGCAGAAGGCCATGATGGCTGCCGTGGGGGACAGGGGGAAGAGTCTCATCTCTGCGGTTCTGTCTATAAAGGCCATTGGCTTCGAACGATGGGGACGAGGAAGGTTTGGAGGTTGGAAGGACCAGCAGATGGGAAACCCTGGAGACCGGGCAGTGGGTACCCAGCGGAGGTTGGCAACTGCATCAAGGCACTGGGCTCTGTGCGGCCGTTGGCAGTGCCCAGCAGATGCCAAAGTGGCAGATCACAATGTCTGTGCTGGTAGAGAAGAGAGGAGGCAGCGAGGGACAAAGGGCCCAGAGAAGGCCCAGCAGCACCCCGTGAGGCGAAGACGGCAGGGAGGGGTCGAATCAGTCTTACGGAAGGCGGGCGCCCCCCACCAGCACACGCACTCTCAATTTTGGTCAAAAATGGCAGATTTGCCACTCCTGGATTTCTTCCTCCCCCTCCTCAAACTCCTTTTAAGATGTTATTACGGTTCCACAAAAATAAGAAAGGTGTGACTCTCCAAGAATATAGCAAACAGAGGAGTTGGGTAGAAGCTGAAGGAATCAAGAAATGTCTAGTTGTCTGAAAGCAAAAAGGGTGTAGCTGAATGGGGACAGTTTCCAGCCGAGAGCACCGAGGGGACAACATCAAAGACAAGATACTTGGCCACGGGACACCTGAGGTGCTTGGTATTTTGAAGCACCAGGTGCCATAAAAGGAGGATGTTAGATTCAGGACCAAAAGCAAGGAGATGGAATGAAAGTTCGTCTGCAAAATAGATGGTTCTTAGGCATCTCCCTGCCTTGAGCTTCCCCCAACCCCACACCCGTCTTACTCACCTCCAGGCCCAAGACATGAGGTTCATTCTCAAAAGATTCAGGGAGACAAGGTAAAGGTGAGGCATGGGGCTGAGCAGCATAACTCAGGGAACATCCGGACAGTGAGCTTGGGGCCCCCCAGGCCCTTGCTGAATCCTGGCCCCACAAGTTCATAGCCAGCAGGGAGGGGTTTCAAGCCCTGAGAAAAACTTTGGAGGCTCCCAACAAAACCATTGTCTTGCATCTGGATCATTCCCCCGTGGAGTACAGCTGGCATTGAGACTTCTCAGTGTGCAAAGCCCAGGACCAGACACTCAGTGTAGACAGGTAGCCAAGGACACTGTCCATTTGAGGAAACCCACTAGCCTAAAAGGAAAAGAAACCAAGGAAAAGAAGCACAGAAAAACTTGTTAAAATTATAATTAATAACCTGCAAGGATGAAATATTGCATCCATTAAACAAGAACAGGGTGCTTGTAAAAATGAACAAGACTAATCAGAACTCTTGAACATTAAAAGCATCACAGCTAAGACTGGGAGGAAAATCTTTGCAGAGCATACATCCACCTGTACCTTGTATCTTTATGTAAAGAACTCTCAAAATTCATCAACATGGAAACCAACAATCCAATTAAAAAGTGGACAAACAATTTGAACAGACACTTCACTCAGAAAGACAGCTGATTGGCCAATAAAGAGATGGAAATGTACTCAGCATCATTAGTCATGAGCAAATACAAATTAACAACATGAGACACCACTAAACACCTATCAGAGGAGCTAAAATTAAAAAAACTGACTCACCAAATGCTGGGAAACTGAGCCCACTAGAACTCTATTAACTGGTAGAAGGAATGTAAAATGGTACAGGCAGTTTTCAAAGTGGTTTGGTAGTTTCTTAAAAAGTTAAATATTCACTCACCATATGATCTAACCATTCCATTCCTGGTTATTTACTCAAGAGAAGAAGAAATACATGTTCAAATAAAGCTGCTATAGCATTCATGTGCACGTATTTACATGCAAATGAATGCTATAGCAGCTTTATTTGCAATAACCCCAAAAGACAGAAAGAACCTGAATGCCCAGCAACAGAAGAAAGAATAAATGAATTATGGTGTATCCGTTGTTATGCTTTCAATGTGTCCTCCAGATTTCATATGTTGTAAACATAGTCCTTAAACTCCTGTGTTAATAGTATCTGAGAGGTGGGACCTTTGGGATGTAATGAAATCTTCAGATTCCTGCCCTCCTGATTGGATTAACCCATTCTTGGATTAATTGACTAATGGATTATTAAGAAAGCAGCTGTATTATAAAAATGAGCTTTCTCTAGCTCTCCACGTGACACCCTCCACCATATTATAATTCAGCAGGAAGGACCTCAGGAGATGTTGAGCTGGTGCTCCTAGACTTCCCAGCCTCCAGAACTATAAGAAATAAATTTCTTTTTGTGTAAGTCACTTGATTCAGGCATTTTGTTATAGCCACAGAAAACAGACTGAGGCATCCATCTACTGAACAATGAAAAGTAATAAAGATTTATACACACAGTGCAAATGAATCTTGAAATAATTATATTGATTTGAAAAGGCACATATTGTGTTATTCTATTTTCATAAAATTCTAAACAAGGGGCTGGGGCTGGGGCTCAGTGGTAGAACACTTGCCTACTATGTGTGAGGCACTGGGTTCAATTCTCATAAATAAATAAATGTTCATTAACCACAGCCAAAAAATCAAAAAAGAAAAAAAGACTCTAAACAATGCAGATGAATCCATAGTGACAGAAAGTGAAGAGAGTTGGGTGGAGAGAGTGAGAGGGAGGGATTCTTACGGTGCAATTTGGGTAATGAACAGGTTTGCTATGTTGACTAGGTGATGTTTGCAAGAGAGACGTGTGTAAAAACAAAATCATCAGATGTGCACTTTAAAGATGTGCCATTCTGTGTGTGTGAACTACATGAAAACTGACATGTTCGAGAGCTGGGAGACTAGGTCAAGGAAAGTTCCAGGAGCAAGTTGAGAGGAGGGAGAAGAAGGAGAAGGACTAAAAACTGTCAAGGGTTAGAGACTCGATCTGAAAAACAGAAATTCCTAAAAAAGGAAGCAAAAGAAAACCAAGTGGAAGAGCTTGCCAGAGAAATAAGAACCGTGGCCTTATTTGGGCAAAGGGTCTTGGTAGACGTGATCAGAGATTCCAAGATAAGAGGATAATTCCAGAGTACCAGAGTGGGCCCTAAGAGCCATCCCAGGTGTCGTTTTAAGAGGGAGACGGGAGTACTGTGGCCACAGGCCAGGGAATGCCGCAGCCACCAGAAGCTGGCGGGGGAGCGCAGCCCGGCCGATACCTTGACGTCAGCCTCTGGCCTTCAGAGCTCCGGGGAAACAGCCCTAGGGCTTTAAGGGACAGAGCTGTGGCCATTTGCTCCACCAGCCCAGGACACCTACAAGGAAACCCAGGCGTGATACAGCTCTTGGTCCCAGGGGCAGCAAAGTGACAGCTCATCCCCTGGGCTAGGGGCCCGTGGAGGTGCAGGAGGGGACCCTTCTGTCTTCCACCTGCCGTCTCGGGGTTTTTAGCTACGTGAGTGTCTACAGGATTTCAACAAAAACTCACATCTGTTTAGAGAAAAGGAGCCAGGCTTCCCCAACCCATCATCCCCTGATGTGAGGAGACCAGCGGTGACAAGCGCAGGGCATGTCACTGGAAGACGCGGCTGGAGATGGGTGACAGGCACAGGCAGGTCCCCGGCAGTCTCCGGAGGTGAGGACACAAATGCCATCCTTGGGAATCTGTGTTCTGGCTGAGCAGGAAGAGCAGAGGAGGCCCCGAAAGGCATTTGGTGTCCGTGAGTGGAGACACACGAGGAAAGGGGGGAGTGTGACCAGGTGGGGACAGGGAGCTCGGGCCTGGAGGGGCAGCACTCATGAGACAGGTAAGGGCCCGCAGGTAGAGCCTGAGAGTCGCTGGGCCTCACTAAACCCCCTGTGGGGAGGAGGCCCAGCTCAGGAGGCAGGGGTGGGTGCCGTACCCTCTTGTCCAAGGCCTCCCTGCCTTGGTGTAGGAGCAGCTCAGAGGCCAGCTCCGGGGCGACCACCCCACACGCAGTGGCAGGAGGTGAACAGGGGTGCAGATCAGCCCTTGAAGCCGGGCAGAACCTTACCCAAGCCAGCTCTGAAATTGTGCCCCTAGAGAGATCCACACAGGCTGGGAACATTCAGAGGACGGAAAGAATCCTTCCGACCGAGGGCTGCCCAGAGGAGGCGGCCCTGACTCTGAGACTTCTCAGGGGTTGGGACCTGCAGCATGCAGAGCAGAATGTCACGTCTGGTGCAGAGAGACCATGCATGGAGGCTGGAGGGCATCGAATTAGCCGCAGCCCCGGGTGTCCAGCACGGCTGTCAGGAGCTCCCCCTCCTCGTCGGCCTGCCCTGCTCTCTGAGCTCCCTTCCTGAGTTCAGGGAATCTCCCCCCCCCGCCCCCCCGGCCAGTCCTGCAGGGCAACAGATGCTCTCCCAGCCCCCTCACACCTGGGGTGCACACAGGTGACCAGGAGGCCCCAGTGGGACCCAGCTTCCTGATTCATGGGGACAGCGTGACGTCCAGTGCCAAGCTGAAGCACATCGGTGATGCCCGCTGAGGCAGCCTCAGGGTCTGCACAGGAGCAGCCCTGAGTTGGCTTTGGGCACCATTCCTGAGCACATGGCCTCCAAGCCAGGCCTCTCAGACACCACCCCTGCCCAGGCTGTGAGTCCTGGTCTGCTGTGTGGTGCACAGACCTGCCCTGGCCTCTGTTCCTTGGTCCCGAAGCATCTGCACATGCAAGGGCAGGGAGAGGATGCGCTCCTCCACCCCCCCCCCCCCCGTGCCTGGCGCCAAGGGACCTCAATAATGTGACATCACTCCTTTTTGCTTTCATTAGATTACTTAAAATGTCCCTGAATAAGACCTGGAATCAAAAAAGTGACTGACACGGAAGGAAAAGGTCACCTTCTTGCTTTCTGAATCATTCTGGTCTGGGAAGAGAGCCTAGCTAGGTGCCAGGAAGAGCGGCCAGTCGCCACCCACGCTGTCTCTGATGCAGGGGGACCTGGGGGTACAGATGGCAACAGGGAACCCCGGCTCCGGCTCCCACCTCCACCCTCGGGGTGCATGATCTAGGAAGGTGTCGTCTATTTATGGAGCCACAGGATGTGCTCACTCAGTGTCCCAGTGCCGTTGGAGCTGCTCCCTCCCTCTGCCCCAGAGTGTCACCCCCACTCCAGGGCGGCTGCTTTCAGACCCACCAGAAAACACGGGACCCATGGTTGGGACTGGAAGGGGAAATTCCACAGAGGAAGGGCCGAGTGACCTGGGACTGTTCTTCCTGCACCCCAGCTCTCCACTTGTCCCTGAGGGGGTGTCCAGGAGGTTCCCCACCCAATGCCATCCTCTCAGGAGCCCTCCCATTGTGCCAATGTGAGGGTTCAGTGTGAGGGGACGTGTCCCTTGCCCCCGCTCCTGACTCCTCCAAACGTTCTTAGAGGATACTGCCTGGCTTCGTAGGTTTGGGGTCCCCCTCACCAACTCCAGCTTCCCCTGTCCTGAGGCTGGTCCCTTCCTCTGGGCTGAACACCCCTGGAGGGCTCCGCCTGCACCCCTTCCTCTGCTCCATCAGGGTTTCTGGAGTACCCCAAGTGCCTGCCTGTGGGTCAGTAGGTGGCTTGGCTCCACCCCTGTCCCCACAGAGCTGCAGGGTCACATGGTAGGCATCGCAGCAGAGCCCTTGCAGACAGCAGGGTGGGAGGGTAGGAGAAGCCCCTGAGGCTGTAACTGCAGAGGAGAGGAGTGGGCCCTGGGAGTTGAGGCCAAGAGACCCTCCCGACAGGGGCCAGCTGCGCCCTGTCCTGCTGCAGATCCAAGGGGCGGTGCACAGCCCTGGAGGGCATGGCGGGGTGGGGTGTGGACACCAGAGTCAGCACCAGTAGGGCCAGGTGCCCAGGTGGGCGGGCAGGTTAATGTTCAGTCCGCTGGAGGCCACAGCAGATGGCTGAGAGCAGGGGTCTGGGAGGGTTCACAGCAAAGGGCCACACAGCGCCCTGTGTAGGGTGACTGAATGTCGGGTTTGGCACTAGGATGGGGGATGGAGGATTCTGCGTCTGTTGAACCCCAAGGAAGTGCGCACCACCAAGCAGTAGCTGTGCTGTGTACTAATTTAAAAAAAAAATGTTTTTAAAATCCCTCCAGCCGACATGGGAAGGTGTAGAGAGGGCTGGAAGGACAGGAGGAGGGGCGGGAAGCCACCTGGGGATCCCTAGGAGACCCCAGTGAGAAGGCTGAGTCCAGGGCCATGGTGGCCTTGGGGACATGACCTCAGGTTGTTGACACTGTGAGCCTCAGGTTCCTCATCAGGAACCCGCACAGTGAGGCCCAGCTGGAGATGGCACCTGTAACCTAGTGCCAGGCTGCCTGCTTAACAGAGTGGCTGTGGCTGTCCCCAGGCCACCTGGAGGTGAGCTCCGTGCCCAGGGATCAGGGTGGGGGCTGGAGCTGCCAGGGCTCTATGAAGAAAACAGACCTGAAGGTGAACCAAAGGGTAATTGCTCAACAGTGAAGGGCACCGAGCTGGAGGCCCCCAGCCTGCGGGCCCAGTGACGTCACCCCCGCCGAGGAATGTGGCCCAGAAGGTTGTGTGTTTGCAGCAATGCTTCCAGGGAGGCCAGAGCCCCGGGTCGGGGCTAACTGGGGCTCTGCGCGTGGAGGGGGGGAAGGAGGGTGTTCCGGGAGGCGCAGGCTGCATAGTGACCGGCTCTCCAAGGCCAGAGTCCTTCTCCAACCAGGCCCCACATTAGCTGGGCAGCCCTGGGCTGGTTGAGGCTGAGGAAATGTTTGGGAACTAGATAGAAGTTCTGCTGGCACACCATTGTGGACGCCAAAGGATGGCGTTGTGTGAATTCTCCTCCAGTTTTTTTTTTTTTTTTTAATGGAGGAAGTGGAGGAGTGCTCGTGAGTTCCCGCCAAAGAGTGGACGATTCCAGGGAGTGGGGCAAGTCCCCACCTGGCCATCCCAGAAGCCCTATGATGGATTCATTAACAGTCCCATTTTTCCCACAGGGAACCTGGGGCTCTGCCCAAGTCCCTGCAGGCCGTGAATGGCAGCCCTAGGCCCCGCCCTCACTCTGCTGGTCCCTCTGATTTTCACCACCTCTGAGGCAGGTGTTGTCCCCATGTGATGAAAGGACACTGATGGACAGGGAGGTTGGAGTCTCGTTCACAGAGTTGCCAGAGGCAAGTGGCCAGAGGGCAGAGGACCCTGGCTCGTGGCCTTGGAGGAAGAGAAGTCCTGCTGCCAGAGGGACATGATTCAAGTCTCCAGAGAGTGGGAGACCCCCGGGGGGCGGGGGCACCGTGCTGGGCTCGGGAGGGAGGCAGGTGGGGAGTGCCGTGGAGATCAGGCCAGCGGCTGCACACTGGGCAGGTGAAGGGGCTGGTGGGTAGACAGATCACAGAGGGCTCCTGCCAGGGGCCACGCCCGTCCTGCCCTGTCTCCCTTGGGCCTCTGGTGGCCAGTAGGATGAAACATGAATGTGGGGCAGGAAAGGCCAGTGGGGCTCGACCCCCTGAGGAGGAGCCCCCAGCAGACCCTGCCCAAGCTCAGCTCTACCACTCACAAGGGGCTGCCCTCCCTGGGCCCCAGTTTCCTGATGAGGAGGAGGAGGAGGAGGTGGGGGAGTGGGCAGGGGAGAAGAGCGGGTGGCTCTAGGCCACTTGGTCAGTCGGCTGGGTACTGGTGCTGGGGCCGGGTAAGAGGTCTCAGCTTGGGGGAGGTTCAGGACCCAGCAGAGACAGCTCCAGAACTCTGCAAGAATCCTGGAGGTACTCAGACCCGGAGAAGAGGCCCCAAAGGGTGCCAGGACCCGGCTCGCCCTCACTCGCCGAGGATTTCCCGGGCTGGGAGCCTCAGGCCCGCCGGCGCCCCGTAGCAGGAAGTGACTAACGGCTTTCCCAACCTGCTGGCGACAGCGTCAGGTCCAAGGACAGAGTTAGGAAGCACAGCCAGGCTGATGGTCAGGTTGAAGACTGCTTCCTCCCGCATGGGAGGGACCGAGGCTCCACCGTGCCTGAGACGACAGGCCCACCCCGCCCAGGGCAGCAGGAGATGGACAGACAGACAGAGGAGGAGGGTGGACGGGCCTCTTGGCCACCCCTTCACTCCCCCACGCCCCCTGCATCTCACCTCTGAAGGCCTCCGTGCAACTCCACTTGTTTTAAGCATTTTTATTCACAAGCCATTTAATAAAACTTGACCGGGGACTTTGCTATTTCCGCAGGCTTCAGGGAGAGAAGAACAACAGCAGATTAAACCTGCACCTCAGCTTCCAAAGTGTTAAATGGGGCAGGTCCCAGAGCTGGGGAGCCCCTGCCAGGCCCTGAACAAGGAGCCAGACGTGGGTCCCCCTGTCCTACGATGCCCACAGCCACACCCCGTGGGGTTAGGGCTTAGGACTTGTTTCCCAGGGGGTTAGGGTTCAGTTCACTCCAGGTCTCAGAGCTGGAAGGGGGGACACCAGGCTCAGAGAGGCTCAACTGAGTCCCAGAAGCGTGTTCCCCAGAGGCCAGGCTTTCCATTCACACCAAGACTTGCTTCAAATGCAGAAAGAGGGCCGGGAGGCTCTGTTGAGCAGGGACAGCAGAGGACCCACCCCATGGTAGACTTCCTGCCCAGGTCCCTTCCTGTGTCGGCCACCCACTGACACTGAAGGCCAGGACAGGGGAGGAAAGGGGGAGATCAGGCACCTGAGTTCCTCCCGCTCCCAGAGAGGGGAAGGCTGAGCTGGCAGGAGGTGCCCAGGTCATCGAGGGAAAGCAGAGCAGGTGAGTTTGGTTTCTGTGGCGCTTCCACTGGCCTGGTGAGAATGCAGGACACCAGACGCACCAGCCCCGGAGTGCAAATTGTGTAATTTCAGCAATTTCTCAGACAAATTGAATGAACTAATGTTTGTGTTTAAAACTGGCACCGGAAAACATCAAGGTGAATGGCAGGGCATGGGCTAATGATTTAAGATTTCATTTTTTCTATACTTAGAACCATATTAAGTATCAAATTATTAAAACACATGCACACACACACACACACACACACATACGCACACACACACATCATGACAAGTCAAAGAGAAAAAGCACAGAAGAAAGGGAAGGCTTTTTCTTTTGAACCTCTAGCAACAGTTCTCTCCTGCTTTCCAAAGAAGGGGACCCACGTCCTCTGTAAGCACCATTGGCACCAGGGCCAGGCTCTTGGGAAGGGGAGTGGCCAGAGGGTGGGCGGCATGGGCAGCAAAAGAGAACAGGAAAGGGAGAGTCACACACTAAAATGACATGTGTCTGATCCCACTTGTGTAGGACAGGGTCACCTAAGATGTGTAAGAATGCGACCAAATGGCTAACCTCCAAGCAGTCCCCTTGCCCGGGAACTTTCACTTTTTGTCTTACACATCAAGCTCAAAGAGTAGAGAACTGCATAAATACTACAGATATTATCAGTTTTTTAAAAAGCTGCCTCTTCATTGCTGGGGGGTGGACCGCAGCTAAGGAGTCGGACTTGGGTTCAGACCCCAGCTCCGCCATTTGCAATCTGTAGGAATCAGGCCAAGTAGCCTCCCAGCCTCTGCGTCCTCGTCTGTGAAATGGGGACAGTGACTGGTAACCATGCATGGAGCAGTGGGAAGTCAGTGGATGGCCTTGCCCTGTGCTTAGAGGGGGCCTGGTCCAGAGACCACTCTGTAGGCAGCCAGGAGGGGCCACAGGGGACCAAAAGAGGCCATGAGCGACGGAGGGCCTGAGCCCTGGCCTGTGTTCCAAGACGCCTGCAGGGCTGTCCAGGATCTCCTGAGGGGACCAGACGAAGGCAGAACATGGACCAGGCACGTTTTTCTTCCTGCCGTGTCAGAATTAACTGAATAACAGCAACTCACAAGCCAGTTCCATCAACTTTGGTTCTCAGAAAACGCTCACCGTGCATTTAGGTTCACGGCCAAGGCGACCCCCGTCCTTTTATTCCATTCTGGTTTTAAGAATCGACATCTGTGACCCTCAAGTCCCACCTCACACTTACTGGTCATTATCAAGCTTGGAAAGGGTCAAGGTGGCATCAGGGCCACTGGAGGCTGCAGCTAGGGCAGAGAAGGACCGGAGGCCGGGTGGGCACAGCTGAGTCTTGGGGGGTCCTCCTTTTATGGGTGGGTGGCTCTGTGAGGTTGATAAGCTCCTGATGGGATCTGGGATGTCCGGGAACTTCTGATTTAGTGTGATAAGTTGGTACAATTAAGTTGCTTATCAACGTGTGCCTCACTGGGCGGATGGCTGTGGTTTACTGGTACAAACAAGGCGTGGAGTCATCGACCCGGGCTCTGGACTCACAACGGAGTAGCTCATGGCTTTATAAGCCAAGTCCCTTGGGGGCTCTGCATAGCTTGAGGCCTGCTGTTCTGTCCATGGGCTGGATCAGCAGGGCCCAGCCTGCCCTACACAGGTACCAGGGCCAACCAGGCAAATGGTACAGGCTCTGCAAGTGTTTTGCTCCCATCAAAATCAGAGTCCTTCCTAGTCCACCTTCCAGTTTTCCAGGACTAGCCCGTCTGAGACAGAGGTCTAGTCAGGCCTTCTCGGGGGCTGCTGATTGATAGGGGTCAGCAGTGGCTTTCTGGCCAGGACCCTGGGTTCTAAACAGAAGCACAGCCCACCACGGGAGCCTGAGAGATGACAAACAGCCTTCCTGGGAGGTTTAGAGGACCTCTCTCACACACAGAGACTTGTGCAGAGAATGTTCTGGAACATTGAGATAAAGCACTGGACATAATAAAAACACCTGTTCATGAGCATGTGTACTCTACTGTTCTGTTTTGTTTGGTCTCTTCTTCAGGTTGGATATGGGGGCTTTTCCCCAGAGTAGGGTTGATTCTTCAGTTCAGGCATAGGGTGCCTACTATGCGCAGGTGATAAGTAGCAGTAAGTAAGACAGGGTTCCCTGGTTCCTGAGTTTCTCAGCCCACCGAGAAAAATCCCAGGGCTGTGACAGGGGACGTGCAGATGGACATGGTCAATCGGCAAGGGTTTCAGGCAAAGCCCGAGTACCTCCTGCGGGAAGAGCAGGCCTACTGAGCAGGGCAGAGGAGGGGCTTTACAGGCAGACACTGTGACGTGTGCAAAGGCCCAGGGCCCAGCTCTATCCCGCCCTATGTGGGAGCCCAGGGGACTTCATGGATCTAAAGTTGAGAGGGCTGGGTGTGTCTGGCAAGAGAGGCGAGGGCCCTGGAAAGAGGGTAAGAGGGGCGGGAGCCTGGGTGGGCAGTTCCACGAGGTTAAGAAAAGGGTCCTGGCTGAGTGGGAAGGTCTCCACTCTCATGGGAACAACTGGATCCCCCTTAGTCCTCCCTGAATGCCACCAGGCTGCCTGGTGAGAGTCTGCACAGGCCAACTGGTGAGAGTCCCCGAGGTAGACACAGCTGCAGAGACACTGGAGGAAGGGTTTAGCCAAGTTTTCTCATGGCAAAAAGGACATGCGGACGACGTGTTGACCTAGATGCAGTGTGGGTGGCCCTGAGTCACAGGCACCCTTTGACCTGACCCCAGCCACGGGCAGGGGACTGGCGTGGGTGTGTCCCGCTATTCACTGCCACCTGGCCACCTGCTGCCCGGCTGTGTGGGTATCTGATAAATAAATAAACCTGTGGGTAAGTGGGTGGGTGGAAGGAGGAGGGAAGGACGCAGAAAGGACAGGTGGACCTGCATCTGGTGGATGGACAGGGAGAGGTGTGGACGGCAGGCAGAACGAGGACATGTGGACACCAGTGCAGATACAGGGTAAAGGGAGCCGTTGCTTTAAAAGATTTATAGATTCTTCAGCTTAGGAGGCCGAGGGGGGAGGATCACAAGTTCAAAGCCAGCCTCAGCAACTTAGCCAGGCCCTAAGCAACTCAGTGAGGCCCTGTCTCTAAATTTAAAATTTTTAAAAAGGGGCTGGGGATGTGGTTCAGTAGGTTTAATCCCAGGTACCCGTCCCCCCTCCCCCAGAAAAACTGCAGATTCTTTTGATGGAAGGACACAACATAATGATCCGTGGACAGATGAGAGGCAGAACTTACTGAGGCTTGCTATTTTGAGGAAAGAGCTTCCAGACAGAGCTACACGGGGTTTCCAGCGGGAGACAGCCAACGGGAGCTCATGAGCGGCATAGGGGTGGCGTTGGCTGGGTCTCCCGCGCCCCCTGAGGACTGGCACATTGGAATGTTACTATGAGTTCCAGGGTGCGAGCACTGTCCATGGTCCTTTGGTACCTGGCCCCAGGTGCACAGCGGCCAGAGTGTGAGAGCCCAGCAGGGAAGTGTTTGGAACGTGAGCTCATCTGCAGCTCCGAGCCCCCCAGCCCTGAGCCAGGACTTCCAAACTGGGTCACAACAACATAAAACCAAGGACCAAACAGCCCTCCACTGCAGCGCTGGGTGGACAAGGGTGAGGAGGCCGTTTCGTCCAGAGTCTCCCAGCCGCTGGTATACTGGATCCAGACCTCTGGGGACTCAGCGTGCAGAGCCCTGTGGGGTCCAACCCAGAAGAGACTCCCCAAGGTCCCTGTCCCTGCAGACTCTATAAATGGACCCCGTCCATCACACACCCCCTCAGTGATCAATCTCGCCCCAGGACGGAGCACGTGCTCAGCAGTGTGTCCGGGGGCTCAAGAGGCCCCTGCAGGCTTCCACCCCACCCGGGGAACCCAGGGCAGCAAGCACCAAGGACGTCCAACAGGACAGGTGCAGATGGGACCTGGACTCTAAGTTACAGCTTGGCCGGCCCACGGCTAGCCAGGGCTGGGCCCCAGGTCATCCTCAGCCTTTCCAGGACTCGGTGTCCCCATTCCTTCATGATGGGGTTGGGCTGGGTCACTGTTTTGTAGGATTCTGAGAAGCTCAGGGGAAGGGGACATGGCAGGGGGGCTGAGACCCCATCTGCCCACCTCCCTCTGCCTGCTCTGAACCTGGTCTCCCAAAGGAGAGGTTTTGGCCTTAAAAAAAAAAGAGAAAAGTTGGTCTGTCTCTGCCTTTCTGAGCCGCCAGCCTCTGGGAGAGGGTGCTGAAGGCCCACCCAGGAAGCCCAGCGGACAGCTCCAAGGGAATGCCTGGGGTCGCTGGGAAGAGGTCCCTGAGTTTCCTCCCTGTCACCCTCGGGACGGGTACATGCCATAAAAAGTACCTTCAGAAGGTCCCTGCCCACCTGGCCACCTTCTGTTTACACCCGTGGGAACGCCCCCTGTGTACACCTAAAACTCAGACTCAAAACAAAGTCCTCGGGAAAATAAATCATAAATGTCACGAGAGACACTCGTTCACGTGGCCCCTCACGGGCCACCCTGGGGCAGGCTGGGACACTTGCCGCCCCGAGGCTCACTGGGCAGAAGCGTACACAGAGAACATTCCTGGGGGAACACGGAGCCCAGGACTCCGGGAGAGGAAGCACCGCCCGCTGCTCAGCGCTGGGCAGGAGCTGGGAGCAGAGCGGGAGGAGGGAGGAAGTGCCCAGGAGGGCAGTGACATCACCGCCCAGCCCTTGAAAGATGAGCCATTGGTCGCCACTCCAGCTCAGCTCCCATCCTCTTCTCAGAGAGCTAGGGACGGGTGGGGACATCAGGCAGCCCCGAGGACCCAGGAAACTGCCAAAGTGCCTGCACAGCTTGCTCCAGACAAGGTGGGTGCCCGGCAGGGGTTGATCCAGCCACCACACCTTTGGTGAAAGGACCCTCTGTCCCAGCACGAGGGAGGGCTAGCTGGGGGCAGACTCACAGGCTCCAGAGGGAGCTCCGTTCCTGGGGAGGGTGAGCAAAGTTCTCTTCCTTCCCTAGGTCAGAAAAGTGGCCTGGGGAGAAGGGCAGTCAGCAGGAGGGATTGTCTGGTTTGTTCTGGGTTTGTCTTTTGCACGAGTTTGGTGTGAGCAGCTTCATGATTTGGTTTTTGTAGCTCCTGGGTTGACACATTGGGCTGAAGCAGCAGGAGCCATAGGTGTGGAGCGTCAACTCCAGAATGGGACTTTCCACTCATGCTGTGCCATTCACTTGTCCTGTGTTACCCTGGACAAACTATGTAACCTCTCTGAGCCTTGGTTTCTCTGTCTGCAAAGGACCCTGCTCTCCTGCTTCCTGGGGAAGAAAGAGGTTAACTCAGACAGTAGAGAGGCTTTGCATTTGTCCAGTGTGCTCTCCGTGGCTGGTGGCTGCTGCTGGTGACTTCAGTTCAGACAGGCTTTGTGTCCTCCTGTCAGGGTCCTGGCTGGGAGTCCCAGCTCTGCTCTCACCCCACGGGGGACAGACACCGTTGGACAAGTTATTTTGCCCAGGTCCTGAGCCACAAAGAAGCCGTGCAAAGACAGGAATGGGCTGTTACCTCCCAGGGACCACATGGTGGTGCTCGGGGCGGGCGCCGTTATTCAAGCTGCCAGGAAGGAGCTCGTGGGCCTGGGCGGGTAGAGGTGCTGCTCCCGGGCAGGTTGCGATGTGCCTCTATGAGTCACAGGCCGCCTGGGCTCCGCCACCCACAGGAAGTGGGGGCTCTGGCTGGGCGTGGTGGGGGGCTCCTCGGCCACCCCCAGCGCTTGTTCTTCCGAGGGGTGGCCTGGGCAGGGTAGTGACGCAGGGACACTGCCCTCGCCCTGGCTACGCTGGGGAACTGGGCCGTGCCCTCCCGTGCCTCGGCAGCATGAGGGGACGGGGACACTTCACAATTGTGAGCCCAGAAGCTTGGAGAAGAGGTCGCTGTGTTTCCCCTGCTCGGCTGGGAGTGGGGGACACGTTGAAAAGGACGCATGTGCTGGCCCCCAGGGGACCCCAGGACCCCGGGTCACCTGGTCCTGAAGTTCATGCCCTGTGACGTCCCACACAATCGCAGGCTCCCCAGCAGCCACAGGCTTCGGCCCCTCCCTGTGCGGACTGGGAAAGTGAGTGTGGACGCAGAGGGCCTGCAGAGCCCTTGCTCGGTGTCGGGGACCCTGGGCCACTGTGGGGCTCGGGCTCTTCGTCTGTAAGCAGGGGACCTCTGGATGACTGAGCCCAGACGGTGGGTCCAAAGGCTCTGGAGTGGACCAAAATCTGGCAGATGCTGGTCAAGGGGAGTGGACAGGGGAGAGTGGACAGGGGATAGCCATGCCCCGTGACCTCTGCTGACCTGGTGACAGGCTGGATAAGTTCAGGGGCTCGAGGTGGAGCCAGGGCTGCCTCTCTCGTCTGCTCGGGGTGGAAGAGCAGCCAGGGGACCCCAGCTTCCAGAAAGAACACGAGGCCACGGTCTGCGCTCGCAGCTGCCCCCTCGGCGTGAGAACCCAGCGGGTGTTTGTTGAATGACTGAAGGTGGAATGGCCGCACGAGTCCCAGCCACAGGGCAGGCACTGGGGTATTCCTGGAGGAAGAAGCCTGTCTGAGGAGGCGGTTGCGGGGTTCCGGAAACGCTGAGCTGTGGAGATCAGAGGCTGCGGGAGGCCTGGAGGGAGGGAGGAGCAGCCCGCAGAGAAGCTCAGGGCAGAAGAACCCCTCCACCTTCCAAAGCCAGAGGAGGCCCTGCTCCAAGGGAAGCCGTGGTGCCCCACGGGCTGCAGGTGGCAGGATGCGTCCTGCAGGTGCCCTACAGCCAGCGGAGCCCACGGCAGGGGCGCAGGTGGGGGAGAGGCCACCGCCGCGGGGTGGGCGGGGCTCTGCACCTTCCCATCGATTTGGCCATGAACCTAAA
This sequence comes from Marmota flaviventris, assembly GCF_047511675.1. NCBI lineage: Eukaryota > Metazoa > Chordata > Mammalia > Rodentia > Sciuridae > Marmota > Marmota flaviventris. Next base: position 9,859,690 of record NC_092499.1, on the reverse strand, counting down.
ACTGCTTCCCACCACCAATCACCAGAGGACAGCAGGAGAACCAGCCAGGGGCAGTGGGTGTGTTGAGTGAGGACGCAGAGCCCTTAGAGGACCTCAGGGTCGTGAGCCGAATGGTCAGAAGCTGCTGAGACCTGAGACTCTGACGCAGCACCGCCCATGGCCCGTCCAGAATCCTGGAGCAGACAGCACGTGGTGCAGCTGCTTGTGGGCTGCGGAGCTCCTTGCTCTATAAGCCGCCTGTCAGTCTCAGGGCCGGGGAACGCACCCTTCCTCCACAGGCCTACAGCCCACCGCCTGCTGAGCAAGGGCCCACCTCCCTTCCCTGGAGTCTGCCCATGACGGTCCCCCGGGTCCTCTCCAAGCTGATCGGCTCCCTCCCCCAAGTCCTGCTGGCATTCCTGGGGGCCTGCTCCCCTAAACCAGAGCCCAGGGCTGTTTTCTGGAACAAACCCACAGAGTTAGGTGTTCCTCTGATTCTGTCGTCAAAATGGGGTCTGCAAGGTTCTGGAGGCCGGATGTGAAGGCCCCTCCTGAACAACTCCACCGCGGCTCAGAGCCCAGGGGCGCGGGTGACTTGGGATTCCAACCTGACTTTTTCAGTCACCGAGGGGGAAGCTCTCTGGGCCCCCGTTTTGTCATCTGTGCGTTGGGAGTAACGGTACCTATTTTGGAGGGCCACAGGGAGGCTTTGTCAGAAGGCGCTGGTGCCGCTCAGGTGGGGGTGTGCAGCTGGCTGAGGGACAGCCCACAGAGGCCAAAGCAAGGGCCGGGGACTGTCAGAGCTTTGTTGCCTAGCAGCCTGGGGGTTCCCAGGGAAAGGAGCCCCACCCCATAAGCCAAATCTGCAGGCAATGACGGCAAGAGGGCTGTGGCCTTCCGTCAGAGCTCAGATTGGCTTTGGTGGAGCCTGTCCCCGCCCCAGCCCCTCTGGGCGCTCCAAGCTCCGCTGCCAAGGAGGGACACCCAGCTCCCTGGCTAGCTAAGTGACCTCTGACGACAGCAGTGCCTGGCCGACCCTTGACCCCGGTGGGGAGTGTGCACGGTGGCCTGCAGACCCCGGTGGTCCCTTCCTTCTCGGCTTGTTCTTGAACTGACTTTTCCCACGAGGCTGTTCCTCCTCCTCTTTGGGGGCGGGGGTTCTAGGCAGCCCACTCTGTGGCAGATGAGGAAAGGGCAAACCTTCACTTCAGAATCACCTGGCACCCAGGCGCGGCCGGGCCTGCTCGGGGTCTCTGGTGGCAGAGCTGGGCACCCGAGGGCTTGCGGGCATCTGTGGGGATGCTGAAGCAGGCGGCCTCACACCACTGTTTGAAGTAAGTAGCTTTAGCAAAGGGTTTCTTCCTGGACGCCCAAGCCAGCCTCCCAGGACAGAACCACGTCCCAGAGAACCGGGCCTCCAGAGGCTCACAGCAGAGCCATCTGCAGGGGAACTTGGGCCTCACTGTTCTGAGGGCCATCTGCCCTGCCTCTCACCCAACCGGAAGGTTCTTGGGGAGGACTGGGCCTCACTCCACCCCAGCACCCAGGCGTGGCCCCGACTGGGCACTAAGAACAAGCCTCGGGCTCCTCGGGAGCCCCCAGCCTGGTAGTTGCCCCTCACACCCACACAGCAGCCTCTCCCTCCACGAAGACTGGGGCAGGAGGTGTCACCTGGCTGTTCCTGGGACGAGCCACCCCTTCTGGACCCCACTGTGCCTGTTGAAGTAAGGATGGGAGAAGGAAACTTTGGGGTCTCCCCTCACCCCAAGCACTCAGAGGTGGGAAAGAGGGTGCACTCCTGGTCCAGGTAAAGGCCTTGGTCCGCAAGATCCCCCGAGGTAGCCAAAAACACAGAAAAAGGGGCCCGTCCCATGAACCAGGGCACTTTAGACAGTGTCCCTTCCCTCCTCCTCCTCCTCTCCCTCCCCACCCCTCCCCCTCTATGTGACCTGGGGAAGACCTCTCTGAGCCTTGGTTCCCTGAGCTGTACATAATGACAGAATCCAAGGCGCAGGACTGGGCGCCTCTGAGGCGGGGACAGTCCTTCTGCAACATGCAGGTGACAGAAGGAAGTCCAGCAGGTGGCACCTCAGCAGGAGGAGGCATGACCTCTGGGTCCTCCAGCACAGCAGGGACAACCCATGACATCTTTCAAAATGACCCCCTCTCAGCACATAGCTAGATCGACATTTGGAGCAAATGCTGGTTTCTGGGACTCCGTATTGAGTGGCCCTGGTGTAGAAATGTATGCAAATATTACGTCTTGTTTTTTTAAAAAAATGAGGAGAGTGACGATTGCCACCTGCAGAGGCGACGGTGGTGTATTTGGGATGCTTCCCCAGGTGTCCTGACGCGTGGATCCAGGCACACCTGCCCAGGAAAGCCCAAAAGACCCCTAGAAAGAGACAGGGCCCCGGTGACAGCCTGGCTGTCTCTGCAGGAGAGGGCTGTCGGGGGCTGGGCAGGGCCAGGAGGGAGGCTGTGCTCTCTTTTGTGAACACAGAAGTTTTTATTGCGCATTAGATCCTTCTACAAAAATTTAAATATAAAAGAACAAAACAAACTGGAATGGAAATAAGGGGACAGAACGGGCTCCTGTTCCCCTTTCTGCAGCCTGCATCCATCCTAAATCTTCCTCTGGGTGAGGGAAGAGGACTGAAAGTGAAGGGAGAAGAGCCATTCAAGCACCTGTGCCCACACCCGAGAGCCAGCTCAGCAGAGGTGGCCAGGGAAAGGGTGGGACCCGAGAGAAGCAGGACGAGCAAACCCCGGTCATGAGAGTCACTCTGTGACCACCCAAGAAAGTGCATTCACCGAGCATCTACTACGTGCCCAGCTCTGTGCTGAGCATTAGAGCTACAGGGACCCAAAACAGCTCTGCTCACTCAGACTCAGAGTCCCAGGAGGAATATTTTCCTGGAAAATACAAAAAAAAAAAAGAAAGAAATATTGCTTCATTAAGCCATTCTAGCCACAGGGAAAATTAATAACTTTAAATAATTCAAGAAAGAGGAAGACATGTTATAGAAAACATCACTGTGATTACTGGAACCAGCTAAAGTCTAGGACTGTGGTCAACAAGTTGGTCGGAACATGATCGTGAAGCCTCACAACTGTTTAAAAGGCTGCTTAGAATAGAAGACGTAAACAACTTGGAAATAATCTGGAACTAAAACTTCATGTTATTTCAACTAAAGCTGAAAGTGGAAGGGGAAGCAGAGACTGATATGTGTGTGACGGTTTCTGTCTTATCTGTAAGAAGAATAGTCACTTTTCTGCTCTTGAGGACAAGGGGTGGGGGCAGGGTCTACAGGTTTGTGAAAAACTTAAAGATAGTCATTGGAAGAGTGGAAAAGGGATCGATTACGCTGTACCCTATAAAGAATACACATTTACAGAAATTAACTCTGCCTAGACCCCAGAGAAAAACCTCAGTATGTAGATATTAATTAATATCAATAAAGAGTCACAGGTATAGAACCGTCACAGGCTGCATGACCTGACCATATGGTGGAAATTGACACATAAACACCAAACATCACAAACATTAGAAAACACTCTTCCTTAAATCTCTTTCATCAAATCACTCATCAAAACTGAAATCACAGGTATGTGAGGAATGCTACTTATCAAATTTATGGGATGTAGCCAAAGCCATATTCAGAGGACAGTTCATGTCTTTGTATTTTTAAATTATTAAACCACAAAGGTTATAAATAAATTAACTAAATGCCAAATTCAAATAAAAACCTAGATAATGAATAATGACCCAAAAAAAGTAGAATAAAGAAAATAATATCACAAAAGCAAAGTGGGGGAAAAACATCAGTATCAGTAGGTCATCCATGGAGATGCTCTCAGCTAGCTCCTGGAAGAGAGGACAGGAGAAGGGACACATCAGGAAGTGGTATGGGACATGCTGAGAATTTAAATAAAATTGAGGGCTGAGTGTGGTGGCACACACCTGTAATCCCGGTGGCTTGGGAGGCTGAGGCAGGAGGATCGCAAGTTCAAAACCAGCCTCAGCAACTTCGTGAGGCACTAAAGCAACTCAGTGAGACCTGCCTCTAATAAAATACAGAATGGGCTGTGGATTGGGCTCCACGGTGAAGTATCCCTGGGTTCAATCCCCAGTACAAAAAAAAAAAAAAAGAATTTGAATAGTTAACAGAGATTGATGGGTGGCAGCTCAGGGTGGTCAAGAGTGGCCTGCGGCCAGAGCAGGGGCCAGTGCCCGCCTGCACCAGGAGCACATGGGGAGACCCCCTGGTAAGGGACCTGCACCAGCCCCAAGAAGCTCTCCCTGCCACCTGTCCCTGGGACTTTTGCCGAAATTCCCATATCCTGGACTGAGGCTGCCTCCCCTCCAGAAAGGTGGGCTTGCGGGGCTCAGGCTGCACCCACTCCACGGCCCACACCTAGGATCCCCGTCTCCGCTCCAGTCCTTCACACCCATGTCTCAGTCTGAGCCCACAACCCAGGCTCCCACACATGCCCATAACTTAGCCATTAATATTTTTTAAAAAAATATTTAGAAATTAGGACCAACCAGCCTCGTTGGCCAGCAGCCTGGGGACAGGCACAGACAACTACCTGCTGAGCAACCCGGGGCAGGTTCCCGACCTCTCTGAGCCTCTCCTTTCTCTGATGCATCCGGGGAGGGACAATGACTGCTGTCTTGCAGATGTGACAGAACTGTGTGTGGAAGCTCCCTCAGGGCACCAGGGGACGCAGAAGCTGGCTTATCCCCACCTTCCCGAGCCATTTACTAAGAGACTGTCTGGGATCCCTCAGCTCAGAGACCTCTGCCCCCCAAGGAGCTCAGACTCTCGAACACAGCACAGTGCATCTGTAACTCCAGGTCCCTTCCCCAAGGGACACACACACACACACACACACACACAGCTGCACGTCCCCACAACAGCTCACTACACGCGTCGCAGTGCTCTGACCTGTCATTGCAGGCAAGTGTCGGCTCTCTCCTGGGAGAGAGCGGGTTTCAAGTTCAAGCTCCCACACCCAGGTGCAGGGCAGAGCCTGCCGTGGGTCCCACAGCCAGGGAGCCCAGCCAGGGCTGATGGAAATATGTCCAAGCCCCACCCTGGCCCCAAACTGTCACAAATCTCCCTCCTGCTAAACCTGCCAAGTGGGAATCATGCCCCACTTGACAGGTGAGGAAGTCTCTGGAGACTCACGCGGCGTTCAAAGCTGGCTTCGCCCTCCCCACCGGGTCCTGCCTCTCCAGACCGGCAAAGGCACGGGGAGGAGCCTGAAGGGCAGCCCAGGGCCGGGAGGAAGGCAGCCGGCAGCTGGGGGAGAGGCCGGTGGGGAGCCCTGGGAGCCCCAGTCACCAGGCTGGCAAAGGTGATCCAGAAGCCCCAGTCCACCTGCAACAGGGGCAGCCCTCCCAGCAGAGGACATGTGTGCTCAGTAGGAACACAAAGACCGGCCCAGGGTACTTTCCCTCCGAGTAGCCTGGGAATTTCTTCTGAGTCCTTTTGAGCTGTGAGAGCTGGGGGGATGGAGGTGGGGACAGCTGAGTGGACCCCGGGGGAGGTGGAGGTGACTGTCCTGCCTGAGACAGGAAAGGAAGTCCTGAGTGCCAGGTGATCACGCCGCATCCCAAACCACCCTCACACTGGAGATGAGGCTCGTTACCCTGGAAGTGGGGAGCCCAGGCTCAGAAGGGCCACTCACTCCCAGTCACACCGTCAGTCAGTGGCAGAGCTGGGGTTTGAGTGGCAGCCAGTGCGACTTCATCGGGTTCTTCTGTTACCAGCAGGTCTGCCTCTTGTGCCTGCATTGGGTGGCCTGAGAGGACGGTGAGGGGAAGCCCGAAAACCTGGGCTGTGGTTTGAGTCCCAGCGACCCCCTCCCCAGCCTCAGTCCTCCCCTATGAAATGTAGCCATGCCTCCCTCCTTCAGAGGCCGTGAGAAAGAACATTGTGACAGCGTTTTTTAAATGCAAAGAGAAAAGGGAAATACGATAATCACTAGGTTGACTGGAGGTTGGGCATGGGGTCAGGGACAGGGACAGGCAACACACAGAGCAAGAGAAATCAGTCTGGCCTCAGCTTTTCTGCAGCAGAGACTCATCAGACCCCCAACGGAGGAGGAGCTGAAGACAGGAGAGGGACAGATTGTGGGGCTGTCACAGTCCGTTGTTCATGACTACAACAAAATATCTGAGGCAGGCAAACTTTATAACGGAAAGATGTTTGTTGAGCTCAGAGTTTTGGATACTGAAAGTTCAAACAACACGGCACGGGCTCTCGCCTGCCCCCTCCAGTTGTCGGTGTCGTTTCTTGGTGGATGGCAAGAGCAGGAACGCACGCGGGAGGAGATCACATGGAAACCAGAGAGGCTGGGATCTCACGCTCACACCACATCCAAACTGCGGCAGACGCTGATCGGCCACAGGAAGACACGCTCAAGGGTGAGAGGCCTCCGAAGAAAGTGCCACGCCCGCACCCATCGTGGAAAAGTCACCCAGAGGCTCAACCCAGGCGACAGAGACGAGCACCACAATGACGGACAGGCTGAGTGGGACTCTTTCTGTGTTTCCCCCCATTTCACTGGGACACTTAGACCCTCAGGCTGAGTCCTGTGATGCCCAGGGGACTTGGGGGCTCAAGGGCAATTTCACCCTCCAGAGCCTCCTCCGCTGGCTCCACGGCGGCTCCTTTTCCAGGTCATCGGAAGCCCGCGGACTCCACCTGCCCAGGACTGGTGGCCGGCGGGATTGGAAGTCATTACAGAAGGATGCCCATTTGTTTGCCAGTTTCTGCGGGATCCAGGCCTTTCCTCTGGGCATGAACTGGCTGATTATCTTTCTTACGTCAACTAACCATAATTCAGTCCCTGTTTTGGTTTTTTTGTTCTTTTTGTTTAAGGAAAGACATTTGGCTTCCTTAAATATTTTTATTACAGAAGTCATAGCCGTTCTTCCCAGAAAACTTGGAAACCACTACAAAGGAGACGGAAACCCGAAGCACACGTGGTCCCCGGCCAAGGACGAACAGCACCCGCCGTAACTGGCTGCTGGCCTCCAGCTTTTGGAACCGCGTTACCCAATGTGGACTCTCTGGCCTTCTCGGGCGCGAGGTGCCATCAGAAGCGACCTCTCCTTTTCCGCAGCTGGTCAGAAGCACCGGTTTCCTTCCTCCTAGCATGGTCCCTGCCCTTTCGAGTGACGAGGACCCCCTGCACGTGCAGCTTCTCTTGTCCTTTTGATTATTTTCAGAAATACCAAGCAAAAAGGAAAAGCCGGGGTTTTTGTTTGTTTATTTTAGTTTCTCGATTTGCTTTGCCCAATTGCCCCAAAATTGAATTTTCTGGAGCCGGTTTGGGAGCCACACGGCACCTGCCTGACCCTGTTCAGAGAAGGCTGGATTCCATGATGCTCAGGGGACACGGTGGCTGCTGGGCCATCCCACGCCACCTGCCTGCTCCCTTGGTCTTGGACCAGCCCTTTAAATACCAGCAAACCAGATTATTTTTACATCGTCTTGGCTCCAGCAGTTCCTGCGGCCATCGGGGGCAGGCAGCAAAGAGGGTGCCTGGAGACAGGGACATCTCGCCGGGTGCAAGCTGATGAACAGTGGTCCCCAAGACTGATTGAGCCCTGCTAACAACCAGCCCCGTTTACCTATGCGGAGGCCGAGGCTCAGCGGTCAGGGACCTGGCAGAAGGCGCTCGCCGTCCTGATAGTTCTCCCTGCACTGGGCTCCGGAACACAGTGGGAGGGTGGCCGCCCCTGTGTGTCCCTGCCTGGTTCTGGCTGTTTGGGTCCCACACTAGGCTGGGCAGGGAATCTTGAAGGGTGTTATTTCTGGCCTCAAAAATACAAATTGCCAAGGGAAGAAAGCAAGCTCATGAGAAATCTGACATCCTCCTCCTTCCAGCTCGGAGAGGGGGGTCTTCTCCTGTGTCAGCACCGGAGACGGTGGAGCCCAGGGGCCGCGGAGGGGACAGGAGGCACGTCCCCTCCTCCCAGCTGAGCTACACGCCAGGCAGCTCTGGCTCTGTGAGGCGGGGGACGTCTATGAAACTGAGACAGGAACAGGAGGCTTCTGTCCCCGCGCTCCCTGCCGGAGGAGGCCAGGAGGGCAGGACACACACACCTCAGGGTCCCCTGCGCTCTCCGCAGCTGGGGCCCTCCCAGAGGCTAGTGTGTTCTCTGAAACTCATTTTTCACCCTGAGAAGCAGCAGGTCTCACACCCAGTGAGACGTCTCCACCACCCCCTGCGTTGCTGTCAGAGGGTTAAGGAAGCCTCAGGCCTGGGAATCTCCTGATACGCAGATGACCCCTCCACATCCCCCAGATGGGATTCCTGTCTCGATCCAGAGAGGCCGGGGGGAAAGGGGCGCCGTGGCAGTGGGCAAGGCAGTCTTCCATGGTCCTAGGACTGGGATCTGCAGTTTAAGGAACCTGGGCATATCAGAAACGTTGCTGAGTTTACTTGATTGCCTCCAGTGACAGGGAACTCCCCACTGCCCAAAGCAACTCAGTTCAGCAAACACTCAATAAGCAGCTGTGCTGTTCCAGGACGAGGACAAGGACACGCAGAGTCCCTGTTCAGTGCTCAGGGGACCAACAGTGTGTCAGTCAAGACGGGCGTAAGGAAAAGAGAAGCCTGGGTGCATCTGTGTCTGTGTGCACGAGCTCGTGCCCGTGACGAGGACATAGAGTGACAGAGTCACTGGAAATCACAAACCGTCACCACTGGCAGGACCTTGCAAGACAATCTGCCCCATCTGGGGAAACTGAGCCTGGAGAGGACAGCCACCAGCTCAGAGGCACCCGTAGCACAGAGTCCCGAGTGGGCGCTGGCTCCCTGTTGGGGTCCGTGACCGGGAATGAATCATGTCCCTTCACGGAGCCTCAGCCCCTGGTCTGTAAAATGGGCATTAGAAGTCCCCCACAGGACAGTCGAGCAGATCGGGGGAAACTGACATGCAGACCCCTGTGCTACAAACTGTAAAGGGCGGTGCCAGCACCAGGATGTCACCGTGGGATTGGGGAGGGGCAGCGGGCAGGCCTGGGATGTCGCCTGTTACTCAGGACAGGACGCCTTCCTCTCAGAGTCCTAGTTCCCTCGTCTGCTAAACGAGGGTTGGACCAGAACTCTAGATGCCGGGGCTCTTCCCACTTGAAAGCCCAGGGGTACTTGGCATGCCTGGGGTACTTGAGGTTTGCAGTGGCTCCTCGCGGATCACCCCGAGTACTGATCCCGCCACAGCCCTGCACTTAGCCCCAAGCTTTACCAAGCCCCCACTGGACTCTGGGCCTGTTTTGTTGTTTATAAAGGTGAGGCCAAGCCGGCGCGGTGGTGCACAGCTGCAATCCCCGGAGCTCGGGAGGCTGAGGCAGGAGGATCTCAAGTTCAAAGCCAGCCTCAGCAACTTAAGGACATAGCGAGACCCTGTCTCAAAATAGAAAATAGAAAATAAGGGCTGGGGTGTGGCTCAGTGGTCAGGCACCCCTGAGTTCAATCCCTGGTACCAAAGGGGGAAAAAGTGAGGACAAGATTCCGCCCTGCGTCTTTCAGGACAAGGGAGGCCCAAGTCTGTGCCTGGGAGCATCTGAGCAGCGTCCCAGACAGTCTCTGCACTGACAGGCTGAGGCACAGTGTCCTCCCCGGCCTCAACTCCTACCTCAGGCCCATCTCAGGGCTGGTGAGTTCATATCTTATGTGTGTAGAACCGGGCTGACCTGTGGAGACGGCGTGGAGACGGCAGACGCGTTTGCTGCCAACGTATTTTACTTAGAGACAGGGTCTCGCTGAGTTGCTTAGCACTTCGCTTTTTGCTGAGGCTGGCTTTGAACTTGTCATCCTCCTGTCTCAGCCTCCGGAGCTGCTGGGATTACAGGGGTGCGCCACTGCACCCGCTACTGTCATTATAATTTGTCCTTTCCACACACATTTCCCAGCCTGGGCCAGGCCAGTAGTAAGGGGCTACAGTGGGGAGGAAGGGTGACCATTGGGGGCCTTCCTGGGGCTCCAGGCGGTCAGGGAGAGACGGTTAAATGGACTGTTGAGATGGACAGTGTCAGAGCTATGACAGGAGCACTGGGGCTGGGCACCACGCTGGGTCCAGGAAGGACCTGGAGGAGGTGACCTAATCCTGGAGCTGTTGGAGGAGGGGACAGGGAGTAGGTTCTGTGACTTCGTGTGTTGAGGCCTAACAGGCTTAGAGCCAGTGGGTACGTTGGACTTGAAGCTGGCAATGGTGGGGGCGTTGACACCAGGGAATCTCAAATGCCACAATTCAGGCCCCTCCCCCCAGAGAGCCAGCTGCTGACCACTGACCAGCACCGCCCCGCCCCCACTCCACAGAGGGCGGAGCGGTAGGTCAAGGACCAGGTTCTCCACTCACTGTCCCCCTGAGAGCCGTGGTCCTGGGCAGGTCAGGAGGAAACCAGGATGTTTACAGAGAAGGTGTCCATCAGGAGTCTCCCGTGCCAGGGCGTGACAGTGGGTCCCAAGGGGAACGAGAGGAGAATTCGTCCCCTTAGCAGCTGGGGACCTTCTCGAGCCCGAGCTTATCCACACAGTGACAAGACAAACCCCCGGCTGATTCCTCAACTAGTTACCAAAGGCAGAAACGGGAGGAAGTGGCGGATCTGTGCTTCGGAGAAGCAGAGGCCGGGGGACAGAGGATGCCTTTCTGTCTGTCCCCCATCCCTGAAGGTCCCTTGTTCCTGCCTCCAGATTCAGCCAGCACCCTCTGCTGGGCCACCGTCACCAAGCACACCGCACACCGTCACACCATGGCCGTGTGCACAGGGCCTAGCGGGCAGCCAGAGCAAGGGTCTTACATCACAGAGGAGGCCAGCAGTGCGCGGACAGCTCAGGGCGGTGGGCAGTCACCTGCCCCAGGAAGGCTCCCGTGCCCCCACCTTTGGGCCCGCATCCCTGGCACCTGGGAGATCCCTAAGGGCAGTGCCAGCTGTCATTCATCCTATAGTCACACAATTCCGAGAAACAGCGCGGTGAGGAGCACGGAGCCACCAGCCACTGGCTGTGTGACTCTGGACAAGCTGCTGGGCCACTCTGTGCCTCCCTCGTTCTCAACTGAAAGATGGAGGTGGAAAGATGGCAGTAGTCCCCCCCCCACACACCGAGGCAGGGTGGATTGCAGGGACTGTTCCGGGGACGGTGCTTAGAATACCGCCTGGCCATCAAGGACGGTGCTACTGTCACGTCCTGGAAGCTGGCAGAGGGGCCCTCACAAAGCTGTGGAATGGATGAGATGGGAACAGAGAAATGCTGTGCAGGTGCTGGGGCCACCTGTCAGCCCCAGGGTCATTGTCAGCACCCCCCATGCTGTCCACAGTGAGGACTCAGGAGACCCCAGTGGACGCTCACAAATATTCCCTAGGGACCGTGGCCCCGTACAGTTGGGGTGAGGCCCAGAGTCCTCTGGAGCTCTGACGTCCTTCGGGAGGCGCTGCAGCAGCTTGGCAATCCTGGGGGCTTCCTGGAGGAGGAGGGATTGTCTTTGGAGTTTGAGTGCTTGGTGCAGAGTGCTCGTGGAGAATGGAGCATCCTGAGTGTGTGGAGAGGGAAGGCTGGGGTAGGGACGAGGAGCACCACGATGGCCCTGCGGACCCCGACAGGGCAAGGACCCTGGAGATGTGGGGGGCTCGCTTCTGACATAGCTACCTGGAGTTAGCACAGACCCCAGGGAGGGCTCAGTGCCACACCACTGCTGTGACATGAGATGCCAGTCCCGGGTGGTGACCTGCACTGTTGACCGGCTAGCTGTAAACAAAGGTTCCCGCCATCCCTCCCTCAGGTTTGGTGACGTGCTAGGACGGCTCACGGGTCAGGGACACGGTGACCTACACTATAGACGGATTAAGCAGGACCCGCTCGGGAACAGGGGAGAGAGGCGGGGGCCTCTGGACAGGCGGCTCCCGGCCCCCTGCGTGTTCTCCCCCACACACCCCCCAACCCTGCCTTTTAGGGGATCCAGGGAGGCTTCATCCTGTGGCAGCCCTTCTCCTTCCTGGAAAGTGGGGGTGAGGCTGAAAGCTTGAAGCTGGATCACACTTGACCTTTCTGGTGACCAGCCCCCATCCTAAAGCTGGCCACCACCAGCCCATGGCTGTGCCCACTGAGAGTCATCTCCTACACCAAAAGATGACTTTTGTCACCCGGGAAATTCCAAGGGATTTCCAAGCTCTGTATCTGGAACCAAGATCAAGGACCAAATATATATTTTTTATTACATCCGGTCCCACAAACCACAAGCTCTGAACGTCAAATTCTGTAATCAAATTCTAGATCTACCCTGCCTAATATGGTAGCCACTGGCCAGGAGAGGCTACTGAGCACTTGAAATGTGGCTAGCCCAAATTGAGATAGGTTATGATTTACAAAATGCCCATCCATGTCTAAGAGTCAGCAGGAAAAACATTCTTAAAGAAGCTCATTAAAGACTTTTTACATTCACGACATGATGAAACAGTAATGTATTAGATCTTGTCTTTGTCCATTTCATCTTACTGTAACAAAGCACCCGAGGACAAGTAACTTACAAAGAAAAGAGGTTATTTGGCTCTCTATTCTGGTGGCTAGAGGATCCAAGCAGCATGGCGCCAGGGTCCTGTAATGCGTCCTGTGCAGAGGGACACACGTGCAAGCAGGAAGCAAACACCAGAGGGTGCCAGGCTCACTAGCTGTAACAACCCACTCTCAGGGAACTAAACCAGTCCCAAGAGACCTGACCCCCTCCCGAGAGACAGCATCAATCCATTGGTGAAGGCAGAGGCACCATGACCTTGCCACCGCCCTCTAGCCCCACCTCTTAAACTTCCACCCCCTTCCATGCTGGGGATGAAGCTCGCAGCACATGACCCTGGGGGTCCACCATGGCCAAACCACAGCCAACATATTTGGTTAAATCAATTATAGTATCAGAATCAATTTCACCTGAGTCCTCTTCCTTTGTTTTAAACGAGGCTGATAGGAAATCAAAATCACTTCTGTGGCTCACATTCCATTTCTACTGGACAGCGACGCCCTGGGCACTGGGCACTGGGATCAGATGGCCACAGAACCAGGAGAGGAAAGAAGCCCCAGAGAGGCATCGAGCAGCCCCAAGTCAGATTCTGATCCAGGAAAACCGGCTGTGGGTAAAAATAAGGTGACATCTATGAGACGACTGGAAATACAACAGAGGGCAGGGGCAGCAGCCAGGGGGGCTTGTCAGGTGGCTTTAGGTGTGACCATGCTCCTGTGGCTTTGCTTTCTGTACCAAGAGTCTGGGCTTTTGGAGATGTTTGCTGAAATATTTACAGATTGACTGACAGACAGACGTGCAGGATCTGCGTCAGGCCGGGAGGGCGGGGCACCGTGGGGTTCAGGCAAAGACGGGCCAGCTGTGCATTAGCGATAGGTCTGTGGAGAGTCAGGACGCTCGTCTACCTACCTGTGGGTGTATTCAAGTTTCTCTATCATGGAAAGTTTTTTAGAACAAACTGGAGCTGGGTGCAGGGGCGCACACCTAAAACCCTGGGACTCAGGAGGCTGAGGCGGGAGGATTGTAAGTTTGAGGCCCACCTGGGCAACTTAGCGAGACTGTCTCAAAATAAAAAATAAAAATTAAAAAAAAAAACCTGGAAGGGCTGGGGATGTAGCTCGGTGATAAAGCATCCCTCCACCACCCCAGTGGCCCAAAAGAGAGAGAGACACCCCAGCTCCTGGGGATCTGGCACAGCCCGCCCGGTTCAAACTGCATTTTGGGGTCTGTCACCTTTGCCCCACTGTACCCTGCACCGGGAGGCCTTCCCCGCTTCCTCGGGAGGCCAAGTCACCTTCAATCCAGCACGTGGAGGCAAAGCCCAGCCGCCCGCCAGGTCTGTGGGCCCCGAGGGCAGGCCAGGAGCCCCGAGCTGGCTGTGCTATTGCTGTCTTCCGTGCGCCCCAGGTCCTGAGGGGCGGGGCCCACTGCTGTCAATCAGCTCCCAGAACACGCCCCCCTCCTTTCCAGAAAGAGTCAACATTGGCAGGACACAGAGCTCTGGAATCTCAAGGTTGCCTCCCTGGGCTCCAAGGGGTGCCAGAGTCCCACAGCAGAAGTGAGCAGCAGAGAGAGGTCACACGGCTTTGACGTGAGTCCACGGGCAGGCCACGAGGGACCTGCCCTCTGTGCCGTGTCCGCAGATGGGGAGGTCGCTGAGCCTGCTCCGCACTGTCTCCATGGGGACCTTTGGAGCCTCAGGAACTCTGCCCTGATCCCATTCCCTCCGCATGCGGCTCAGGGTGGGGAGCTCAAGGCGTCCTCTTCTTTAGGGAAGTGGCTGTCCCCAGGTCCCCAGAATCCTCTACAACCCTGCATCCTCCCAGCGAGGCCACAGAGGCCCAGAGATGGTGAAGTTCCCCAGGGCCCAGCTGGTCCCTGGGCTCTGCCCCCAGGCCATCTCCTCCCACCTCTCTGCTGCAGAGTCCTAGAAAAAGAGGGCTCGCTGCTGGCCGGAGGGCAGGGGGGGCTTCTCGAGGAGGTGGCCTTGGCGCTAGGATGCTGCCGGGTGCCCTCATTCCTTTGGTCCTGCCCAGGGGTGCTGTGGGGAGACTGAGGCCCACAAACTACGGTATTCAGGAAGGGACAAAACTCCCTGCCCCAAGTTCGGTCTCCCCAGCTCCTCCTGCCTGCTCCTTCCTCAGGGCCAAAGCCGCTCCGTGACCCCGGGCTCTCTCCCCCTGGCTAGCTCGGGTTCTGTTTATTGTGTCTTCCTTTCTAGTTTTGTAAACTGGGCTGCGTGGCAAGCAGGGCGGGCGCATGCCCGCATGTGGGGGAGGAGTCGGGCCAGCGGCCAGCGGACAGAATGGCCAGCCCCTGGACAGCCCCTGGACAGCTCATCTCTCTCCTGCCCAGCAGAGCTGTGCCACCCTCCAGACACTGGGGACCTTCCTGGGCTGGAGAGATGGAGGGAGAAAGAGCCTTCTGGGCGCACTGACCACAGCTCCCCTCCTGGCCTGGGCTGTCCCAGGGAGCCACGTGCAGGGGCAGTTCCCTCCCGAGGCCTTTCCCGCGTGGCAAAGCCTTTCCTCCTGTTTCCTCTCATTGTGACTGAACTGCCCATGCTAGGAAACGGGAATCTCCGGCCAAGGGAAGAGGGTGTCTCTATCTCTGTGCAAAGGCATCTGCTCTCCGCGCTGGGCGTGTCCCCCAGCACCTCTGCGTGGGCCGGGACAGGGCTTTGGTGCAGACGCTCAGCTCCACTTACTCCCTGGGAGGGCGCCGCTGGGGGAGGCTGACCAGAACAGGGGGCTGGGAACTGGGATTCCGCGACCTGGGTGCAAGGTGAAGCTCAGCCACGGACCGGGTGTGTCCTGGTAGAAGCCGGTCTGTCGTGCTGTGCCCAGGAGCTCCCCGCACCAGGGAAACTTCCAAGGGTGGAAGAAGGAGGAGGACTCCAGTAAGATGGCCCGGACCCAGACCCATGAGCAGGAGCAGGCACACCGTGGCTCTTGCCCCAGGCTGTCGCATCCTTGCTGGGGGCTCGAGACATCTCCCCACCTCTCTGGGCCTCCGTTGACCCTGTGTGAAGGAAAGGGAAGTGGGGGGTCATCCGTCTTGCAGCACAGAGCCCTCGCCCCCGGCAGCACTGTTTGCCGAGACCCCAGGCAGAGGAGGGGGAGCTGGAATTTGTGCAGCAGCTAAGGGTGCCAAGCGCTGTCCCAAGCGCCCACGATCATTAGCGTCCTCGCAGCCTCTCCGAGTAGTACAAGGACACCCCAGATGGCAGATGAAGGAAGCCAGGCTCTGGGGAGGTGACCACTTGTCCAAGGCCACCTCCAGCTGGTCAGTGCTGGAGCTAGGAGTCTGACAGGTGTGGGGCTCCGTCACGAAACCGCAGCACCCTTGTCCTCCCAGGCCTGGGACACCTCCAGGCATGTGGCCCTTGCTCTGTCACCTTCATGGGCACATGGGAAGGAGCCCAGAGGCCCAGGGATGATGGGAATTCTCCCAGGCCACACCCAGTGAGTGGCCAAGCTTCCCCTTGAACCCAGGCCCTGGACACACACATGGCTGCTCCTCAGCAGCCTTCCTGCCTCACGCAGCTCAAACCCAACCAAAGTCGGCTGGGAAGATCTGGGCTGAGGGGCCTCCTGTGGTGGGAAGCCGGCACAGGAGCATCCCAGCCACCTGTCAGCCACGGGAGCCCGGGAGGAAGCCTGCCCAGGGGACTTTTTCTTTCTGTCTTAATTTTTTTTAAGTTGGAGACAAGACTCTCGGATTTGTTATGCGCACAGAGGAAACAGCGTAGTGCAATTAAACACCAGCTCCACGGGGCTCAGCAAAGGAGACCGCGGTTTTCTTCAGGGAGGACAGACCATGAGGGAGGTAGGGAGTTTTCAAGGGAAGAGTAAGTGGGTTTTAGGGGCACCTCGTGGACTTGGGCTGGGACAGAGTCCTCGGGGCCCACAGGACAGATAATGGATTATGTGAGTCTCTGTGGGACTGAAATGGGGGTCAACGGTGCGTGGAAAAGTCTGCCCAGGTGCGTCGACGGACCCCGTCTTTCTTCCTAGGATAAAGGCTTTGGGCTTCTGTGGTTCATGACTTTTCAATAATAAGACTGAAGGCAATTGTGTCCCTCTTTTGACAGCGCTGGTCAGGTAGACAAGGGGACCTTGAAGGACTGCGCTCTCTGCTCTGAGAGGGAAAGAACCGAGGGAAGGTCACGGGGACCTTGATTCTAGGGAGGTCTGAGGCCTCCACGCATCAAGCACAGTCTGTGGGGTCCGTCTTCTGAGCTCCAGGAACACAGTGCCCTGAGGCAACGGACATCACGAAGACCTGAGTCCTGCTGGTCAGAAAGGGGACTCTTCCTTTAGGGGAAAGGAGCCCTAGAATGTCAGAAGAAATCTGTCATTTATTAAAACTGCACAAGCCTGGAATCCTTGTGACTCAGGAGGCTGAGGCAGGAGGATCTCAAATTTGAAGGCAGCCTGGGCAACTGAGTGAGACCCTCGGCAATTTAGCAAGATCCTGTCTCAAAAAAAAAGAAAAGAGTTTTTAACAAAATATGAAATCCAACGCGGGGCAAAGAAACAAAAGGCGCTGACCGGAAGAGCCGCAGTGAACAGGAAAAGAAGGACTCCGCCAGCCTCCCCTCCCCTGCAGACAGCCGGATGGAGAGGGCTCTGCCCTCAAGGTTCTCCTGTCCCTTCAAAGTGTTTCCAGAACATTCTGGCCCATGAAGTGTCCAAATGCCAGGAGGGCCCCTGTGCCTGTGCCCAGGACTGATCCCACTTTCGGGGCCGGCTCTTGGGAGGCCCACGATTGGAGGGTGGCTTCCCACCACCTGCCCCACAGGCTGCTTCCCCTCTGCGGAGATGAGCCTCCAGGGCTCGGGGCCACGCCTCCCTGCCCGGGAGGTTCATGAGGCGGCGCTGGCCCTTCCCCGTGTGAGCTGCCGCCAGACGTTCACCCAGTGCTGCTCCGTGAACAGCACCCTGACCCTGTGAATCAGGACGTGGGGGAAGGCGTGGGTGTCAGGGCAGAGCTCAGGAGACGCCCCTCCTTTCTAGCTTTGGCCTTGACTCCAGCTTGCTGGGTGCCCTGAGCAAATGTCCAAGAGATGGGGGTGTGCTGACCACAGCAGCCGGCGTGGGGAGCAGGGAGGGTGGGGCGATGCAGGAGGCAGGGTGCTCCCCTCCGAGACTGGCTATGCTGGGACACACACACACACACACACACACACACACACACAGCTCCACCTCCTCAAAGCCTCCCCTGGGTGGGCGGCTGGGCATCTCAGAAACACCTGTTCTCCCTCCATATGTGAAGTCAGTGTGAGCCGGAGAGCAGGCTGCGTTACGTCCTGGCCCCTGGAGTGGCCTTCTCATGGGGGTGCCTCGGTCTGGGAAGGACTCTGACCTCCGCTCCCTGCCTTGACCTGCATTGACTCATCTGCTCCCCACAGCAGCCCGAGGGGGGAGGATCAGGATACTTTTATACCAAGCCCCATCAGGCACAACGAGGTCACACAGCCTGCCCCTGGAGGAGGACTCAGTCCAAGGCCTGGTTCCAGTCCATCCCCCAAACTGCCAGGCTGCCCCCCACACACACACTTGTCTGCACGTGTCCAGCCAGACACCGCCAGACACTTCCACACTTGACCATTCCGTTCTGCCATATCTACGGCACCTGCACAGGTATAACTTTACTACTGGCTTATTTTCCAACTGTAAGCTCATATCACCAACCTAAAGAGAAAATGAGTTTAATTTGTCATTTAAAAGGAGTTATTTATAAAAATATAGACACCTTTATTAAAGTATGACTAGATTGGGGGGGGGGGGGGGGGCGGTGAGCCACAGCAGAGCCTGCTCTCCCTGTTAAACAGGGAATGTCTCTATCTGTTTTCTGTTGCTATGACAGAACACCTGAGACTGAGAAATTTATGAAGGAAAAAAAGGTCCAGTTTGGCTCAGGAGGATGGAAGTCCGAGG
The DNA here is from genome assembly GCF_047511675.1 of Marmota flaviventris. NCBI lineage: Eukaryota > Metazoa > Chordata > Mammalia > Rodentia > Sciuridae > Marmota > Marmota flaviventris. The sequence goes on along the minus strand of NC_092499.1, from coordinate 9,841,237 downwards.
CTGTGGGACCACAAAGGCTGCTCAACTCCTGACAGAAAGCAGACGGGCAAGCAGAGTGAGTAACTAAGGTTTCAGTGCATGAGCCTTAGGGGGCATGTCCAGAGCAGGGAGCTTCTGAATCCTAGAGAGGCATTGAAGACACGGGGCACGAGGCTGAGCCTTTCTCCCTGCCTAGTGAGAAGGAGGACTCAGGTCATTACCCGCCAGTCTACCCCCCGCCTGGAAAATACTTCCCAGCTCCTACATGAAACCCCCAAATACCGGCATGTGTATTTGTACCGGGGGACAAAAGGACCTTTTCCCTCTGCCCTCCTCAGTTCTGGCCGAGGCCCCTGTCACAAAAGGCAGCTCACGGAGAAGCAGAGACATTTACCCCCCCGTGAGCTCCAGGAGCGGGAGGGGTTGACGCTGAGCTCCAAGGAGAGAGGCGGGCGGAGGAGCTGGGTGCACACTGGAGACGGGGCCTGCAGATCCTGTAGCCGCATGCCACAGAGCTGCGCGGGCACAGGGACCCTGTCACGGAAGGCCTCTGGCTGCTCTGGCCTCAGCGCGTCCTCCCAGCACCTGCAGCTCCCCGGCTCCCTGAACCCCATCCCTGCCCCAGGTTGGGGGTCCATGCAAAGCCTGGTGCTGGAGATGGTGACGCCCTGTGTCTGGGGGAGGCCCAGCCTCCAAGGCCCTGAGACCTGGGCTCCTGGGAAAGCAAACAGACTCCCTCTGAGACTAACGTGGAATTCACCCCGACAGCACCCAGCCCCGGGCTCGGTGACTAACCAGGGAACTATGTGCACAGTGTTCCTGGCGGAGGGAGAGAGGACGGCGGGTCAGAAGGTGGGAGGTCCCCTTGAAGCATCCGCTAGAGTCCGCTCCTGTCCACAGGCCCCAGCCCGGTCATGGAGGTCTGCATCTGAGAGGGCTGATGTCCACCCTCCCGGCTCTGCTCAGGGGGAAACCCAGGCCCACAGAGATAGGGGACTCACTCCAGATCACCGAGGGCCGCTCCTGACCCCACCTGCCTACGCCCTGCGCCACGCTCCTCCCCCCTGCCTCACAGCTGACCTCACCATCCCAGGACGTGTTAGTCAGGTCCCCAGAGAGGGACAGCACCTTCAGGAAGGTGAAGGTGAACAGAGGCCCAGGGGAGTCCGACAGGAGGTGCCTCCCCTGTGCCTCGGGCTGGGGACACACGGCTGAGCTCCCTGCCCCTCCCCTCTGGAGAGCAGGGCCCCCAGTGGACACAATGGACTCCAGTCCAGTCCCTGAGGGCCTAGCTCTAATATGAAACCCCAAAATATGGGCACACATTGTGACAGGGGACAAAAGGGAGAGCGCCCAGGAAGCCCATCTTCACTCTCCGCCCTCCCTCAGCCTCCTGCCTGGGCCTCCACGGGCCAAACCCAGAGAACCCAGATGGCAAGGAGCCGTGGAGTTGTCCCCATGGGGCTCCAGAGGCAGGGGTCCAGGGGGAGAGCCGGAGGGGACCTGGAGCAGAACACACAGCCCCCTGCCCAAGTCCCACCTCCAGAGCAGATGGACAGAGCCAGCGGGGACCCAGGCTCCCAGATTCTCTTGTCCCCTGAGCTTAAGTCCCCTGAGCTCTGGGCACTGGGAACGTCCTAGACTCTGTTTTGAAACGAGCGCTGTGTTACAGCCTGAGCAGTGATGAGGTTCAGTTGGGCTGGCTTGGCCAGATCTGGGACCCCCAGACTGAGGTCACCGGAAACATGGACATCTCCCCAGGGGGGAGGCACCGCAGAGCTAACTCGCGGCTGTCCTTCTCTGGGTGGGAATCGCAGGCCAGGCAGGGAGGCTAAGGTCCCCTGCTGCACAGCTCAGCTGGACAGCCAGCCCAAGGGGCAGGGGAGGCTTGTCCTCCCTCCTCCCTGCTGGCCAGCCAGCAAGTGAGTGGTGGGCGCTCAGTTATCCTTGAAATGTTTTCAAAATAAGTGATTCAAACATGACCTCTGGCCCGCAGGTGGATTTTCTCTCCGTGAGCCAGGAAAGGCCCCCTCAGAAAACCAGTCACGAGGTCTTTCTTCCCTCCCCAGACCCCCCACCACCAAAGGATCAGAGGGACTCTGCTCGCTGCGTCCCTGGCAAGTTCCGGGTCCTGGCCTTGGCTCTGCTGAGGCCCCAGGTCCATGAATCTCTTCTGGGTGTTAACTGAACACCTGCCCTGGGCGCCCTACTGACTGACTCAGCCTTGTCGTCTTCTGAGTGACTTCCCTGGGCCGTCTGCTCCCTGATCACCATGTCCTGCAGCTAAATGAGGAGAGCCAGGCTTCCAGAAGGGCAGTGCCCGGGGTCCATCTAGACCCCGTGTTTCTGAGCAGCTGGAAGCTGACACAGGGCAGATCCGAGGCACACCCATGCACACCTGGGCACACCCATGCACACACCCACACACAACTGCATGTGCCCACAGCTCTTCATGCGTGTTAGGCAGGAGTCCCAGGTCCCCTGGGAGCCTGCAGAGAATGCTAAGTGTGGAGCCAGGGGTTTAAGCCCCACCTGCCGCCCCAGCAGTAGGATGCAGAACATCCGCACCTTCCTGCACCCGGCTCCTCGGGGCAGGGCAGGTGTGCAGCAGGCACCGGGCCCCCGGGGTGGGCGTGGCGAGCACAGATAGGAGGGCAGACACCTCTCCACCAGGGCCACCCAGAACAGGGGAGTCTTGTGTTGCCAACACCAGAAGGGACCGAGGACCCTCATCCAGGCCGTCTCCTATTCGTCTCGCAGCCCCCAAGGCCCATCTAACTCACCTCCGTCCGGCTCTGCCGCTCAGACCTCCGGCAGCTCCGGCCACCCCTGGGCCACAGCTTCTCCCTCCCCAGCTGCAAGTCTCAGAAGAACCTCACTCTCCGCAGTCCAAATGCACGGTCCCCCTGCAGGTCTGCCCTCCCTGCTCTTCTGCTCTGTAGAAGGCAGAGCACCTGGGGAGCATCCTGACCACCCCTCAGCCCCAACCGTTCTGTGTCCAACCTGGGACCAGCACATCAGCTCTACTCTCTGAACCCCACTGGAATCCATCCTCCTCCCTCTCCATCACCCCATGCCTAGGTTAATGGACACTGGCTAGCCACACTCCACATGTCTACTTGGCCCCTATGGTCCCCTGTCCTAGCAGCCTCCAGAGCCTAAGACCTCCAGTCCCCCTGACTCAGGGCCTTTGCACCTGCTCCTCCTTCCTCTACCATGACCTTTCACCCTCCTACTCCTGCTCATGCTCAGGTTTCAACATCAGTATCCACTCACTCTTCATTTCTATAACAAAACACCTGAGGCTGTATACTTACAAAGAAAAGAGGTTTATTTACCTCACAGATTGGGAGGCCAAAAAGTGCAAAAAGCGTGGAACCAGCTCTGTTGAGGGCCTCTTGGCAGATGACATCACAGTGGGAGTGCCCGTGAGAGGGAGAGATCACATGGCCAGACAGGAAGCCAGAGGAGGGGAGGCCAGTCTTGCTCTGTACAACAGCCCTCTCAGACAACCAACTGGGGTCTTCTGGGGGACAGTGCCTCCAGTGGCCAAATTACCTTGTACTCAGCCACCACCTTCAACATCACCCCCCTAGGGACCCATCTTGCAATACTAAAATGCCCGGGGACACAAACCATATCACTATCACAGGACCTTGCGTCTGATCTCTTAGCACACAGATCAGTGGGCATCACTGGTGACCATCTGGGTACCCTCTGGCTTCAGAACTCATCTCGCCATTACGTGCCCAGCACCCAGCGTGCAGCGAGCACCTCATCGGCATGTGCGAGGTACCGGCCTCCGCACCCTCTCTCCCTCCCTGGTGGGGAATGAATGTACTTATGGTCCCCGACGGCCCCGCCCCCTAACCTTCTCCTCTCTTTCCTCCAGTCCAGGCCGGGCCTCGCCCTCGTCCTGCTCTGAGTCCAGATGTTCTCCACCTGGAAGAGACCAGTGCTGCTCTCTGTGCATGAGGACCCCATGCCCACCACAGCCTCCCTCAGGTGAGTGCAGGGGCTTCTCCTTGTGCTGCTTAGACAGCCTGAGCGCTCCCCAGAGAGCCAGGCCCTGGGTCCTCAGGCCCGGACAACAGCCAAGGAGCAGACAACGTTGAGTCCAAAGCCAAGAGTGGTCGAGTGTCCTGATCCCTGCAGGCAGGTGGGGGAGTGGGCTGCTGCAGGGGACGGTGGGAGGGCCACGGGGCATGCTCCTGGTTGTCACATGCGAGACCTCCCAGGCAAACTTGGAAACGAAGGTCAGAGCGTCCAACCTTGAACGCAAGGCCACCCGGCGTCCCCTTCTGTGGCAGGTGCAGCCTTCCAGAGGGCCAACTTGGTCCCAGGCTCCCGACACCCCACCCACAGCTGATCCTGCAGCTTCTCAGGACGAGCTGTGGGCCAGGGTGCCAGCCCGCTGGCTCTCCCCGTGTCCAGCTGAGAAGCCAGGACATTGCCCAGCGTTGTATTTCAGTCTCTAGCGACACACCAAGTGCCCGGGTCTGGGGCACCGAGGCCCCGGGTGTTCTATAGCTGCAGAAATGGGGCCACACGCCGACTAAGGGAGTAGCCACGGGAGGTCTTAGCTTCAGAAGACTGGAGAGGAGCCTCCTGCTTGGGGTCAGGACTAGAAGCTGCGCTGGGGAGCTCGTCCCTGTGGCCTGGTGTCCGGAGCCTCAGCTGCGAGGATGCAAAGCTCAGGGAGCAGAAGCAACTGGGCCCTTCTGGGGCCCGGGGACCCACCGCCAGGGGGTCCTGCTCGGTTCCTTGGTTGTGGCCACCTGGGTGTCCTCCCCACATGGTGGCTGCGTTCCCCAGATCAAGCAATCCAAGAGGCCAAGAAGGAAGCCGCAGCACATTTTATGACCTACTCCTGAGGACACCGCCACTGCCACCGTTGGTCAGAAGCAAGGCGCCACGCCCCGCCCATATCCACGGGGAGGGGAAGTGCGCTGCTCCTTCTGAAGGCAACAGTATCAAAACAGTTTGGGGCCTATTCAAGCCACCAGAGGGATCTTTCCAGAACACCCCTCAGCTCCCCTTCCCCCTCCTTCCAGGGGCAGCGCCCCACTTCCCCAGCAGCCAGCACAGACACTCGGTTCCCTTAGTCAACCTCACCTCTCGCACTTTCCCCCCGTCCTCCCCAACCCCCGGTACCACCTTCCGGAACGTGCCCCAGCGTCTCACTCCTCTCCGACTCTGTGACAGCGGCTCCCGCTGCCTGCTCTGCCCGTCTCCCACCCCTGGCTCCCCATCCTCATCCACCTGCACCACCCTCATCCTGTACCTGGGCCGGCCACTCCACCCCACACTCACGGGACCAGGGGAGAGTGGGATTCCTCTCGTGTCCCTGTCCCAGGGCGGGGCTCAGCTCAGAGCAGGTGCTCAGAAGCCCCTCCAGGATAAAAGCTTGGATGGGTGGGCCCCAGTCCAGCTCAAGATGGCTTCCAGCTGCACAAGCAGCAGGGCTTTCCCTGGGAAACCCCAGAGGCCACGGGCAGCCTCTCCTGCACTCGGTTGCTCAGCTCCTCCTCCTGAGCCTCCCAGCCATGGGCCTCCCAGGAGGAGCCCCTTCCTCTCCACGCACACACCACAAGCCCTAGGGACATGCCCGCCGCTCTCTGAGTGTGCTGCACACTTTTCAGGGTGTCTTCACTACCACTCTCGGATGTGAACCTTGCCACCATCACGCAGGGAAAGTCGGGAGGTGAATAATGTGCTACTCCCCAGGAAGAAAAATGGAAGCCGAGAGAGTCAAGCAATTTTCCCAAGACTACGCACCTAGAGATAGCTAGAATTGGTGCCCACTTCTGCCCAAGTCCTGTGCCTCTTTCCTGAAGGTAGAAATGGTTAGTCTTCACCGCAGACACTTCCAGAACACAGCCTCCCTCCTGGTCTCTGAGTGAAAGAGGAGTCAGTGGGTTGATGACAAGGTCACTGCATTACTCAGCCTTTGGGTTATCAAAATACCTGACAACAACTTAGAGGAGGAAAGACTCATTTTGGCTCATGGGTGCAGATGTCTCAGTCCCTGGTCAACTGACTCCACTGCTCGGGGCCCGAGGTGGGTGGAACATCATGGTGGAAGAGCATAGGGAGGACTCCTGCTTGGCTCATTACCGCTGGGAAGGAGGAAGAGAGAGAGGACCAGATATAGTCCCAGGCCATGGCCCCCGGGGACCTACTCCCCCAAACCACATGCACCTGCCTGTGGTCAACACCCAAGAGTCTGTTCAAATCATGAACCCCTCAGATGGACTGATCCACTGAAGAGGTCACAGGCCTCATAATCCAGGCTGTCACCCCTGAACGCCACCACACTGACCAGTACATGAGCTTTCAGGGGAGCATTCCAGACCCTCTCCATCAATAGTCACCCACACAGAAGCCAGAACTGCAAACAGTGGGGCTGGGGTTTGACTCAGTTGTTTCAATAAGTGGACAAAAATAATTACCAGTTTATTGAACCAAATGCAGTTTAGAGCTTTCTGCACATCATTTCAGAGCTCCATCACAATCCTAAGAAGTGGTTAGGTCACTGAGGTTCAGAGAGGCGACTTCCCCGAAGTCACACAGCTAATAAATAAGCAAACCAGGATTTGAAGTCAGCAGGACTGTCTGTCTGCAACACCCCACCTTCTCTCTCCATCATGCATCCCACCACGATCACCCCACACTTTGCAGATGGAGGGCGTGAAAACAAGAAGCTACCCGTTTCCAGAAGAGGCAGGCTACCCAGGAGACAGGGTGTGAGCAGATGGCCCTCGGTCTCATGCCCAGGCTGGAGTCTCCCAGTCTGGCAGGATATTTTTCTTGTCTAATTAATTGCTTATCCGTGACACAATTGAATGACCCCTCCTTTGGGAGGGGTCACAGGATAAGTGAGGAACTCTTGTGCACCCTTCTGTTGTGGAAGCTTCTAGACACCCCCGGCCCAACACTCAGATGGTTAACGTTAGTGCTGTTGATGGACACTGGCCCAGGAAGTACCCCGGGGGAGCTTCAAGGTGAAGAAATGAGGTCTCCGTTTAGGTCCAGGTGTGGAGGGGCACTGTAAGATGGAGGGTGGGGTCTCAGGGTCTCCTGGCACTGGCTGCAGCAGTTCAGCCCATTCTCCTGCTGCGGGGGGGGGGGGGGGGGGGGGGCAGATGGACCATCCCACTCCCCCACACCTTCCTGCGCTTGTGACCTGGAGTTTTAAAAGCCCCTTTTTCACTTTCTTTCAGCACTGAAATGCTCAACATCACCTCACAAGCTCTCGAATCTGCTCTTAACGGGACCCTTTCCCAGGACAGCAGCTGCCCCGACACCGAGTGGTGGGGCTGGCTCAATGCCACCCAGGCCCCCTTCCTCTGGGTCTTGTTCGTGCTGGCTGCGGTCGAGAACGTCTTTGTCCTCAGCGTGTTCTGCCTGCACAAGAGCAGGTGCACGGTGGCCGAAATCTACCTGGGGAACCTGGCGGTGGCTGACCTGATCCTGGCCTGCGGGCTGCCCTTCTGGGCCATCACCATCGCCAACAACTTTGACTGGCTCTTCGGAGAGGTCCTGTGCCGGGTGGTGAACACCATGATCTACATGAACCTGTATAGCAGCATCTGCTTCCTGATGCTGGTGAGCATCGACCGCTACCTGGCTCTGGTGAAGACCATGTCCATGGGCAGGATGCGCGGGGTGCGCTGGGCCAAACTCTACAGCCTGGTGATCTGGGGGTGCACGCTGCTCCTGAGTTCGCCCATGCTGGTGTTCCGGACCATGAGGGGGTACAGTGAGGAGGGCCACAATGTGACCGCGTGCGTCATCATCTACCCATCCCACACCTGGGAGGTGTTCACCAATGTTCTCCTGAACTTGGTGGGCTTCCTGCTGCCCCTGAGCGTCATCACCTTCTGCACGGTGCAGATCATGCAGGTGCTCCGGAACAACGAGATGCAGAAGTTCAAGGAGATCCAGACAGAGAGGAAGGCCACCGTGCTGGTCCTGGCCGTGCTGCTGCTCTTCGTCGTGTGCTGGCTGCCCTTCCAGATCAGCACCTTCCTGGACACGCTGCTGCGCCTCGGCATCCTCTCGGGCTGCTGGAACGAGCACATCATCGACGTCATCACGCAGATCAGCTCCTACGTGGCCTATAGCAACAGCTGCCTCAACCCGCTGGTGTACGTCATCGTGGGCAAGCGCTTCCGGAAGAAGTCCCGCGAGGTGTACCGGGGCACGTGCGGGAAAGCGGGCTGCGTGCCCGAGCCCGTCCCGGCGGACAACTCCATGGGCACGCTGCGCACCTCCATCTCGGTGGACCGCCAGATTCACAAACTGTAGGACTGGGCGAGGGGCAGCCAGTGAACGGGCCCCGGGGCTGCTGCTGTTGTGCGCGAGGACGGACGGACAGCGGCTGTCCAGCACGGACCCAGCAAGGAGCTGGCGGCCTCCCGTGATCTCGAGCAATGAGTTGGTGTCTCAGGAAAAATACAGGAAAGCGATTCCCGCCCTCCCGCATGGCAGTGCACAGCCGTGATGAGGAGGTGACCTGGGCACAGCCAAGTGCCCCCTACATGCAACAGTATTATTGTCCCCTGCTGACCCTGCGGGGCCTGCTGCTGCTTCCCAGGAGCCGAGGGGATCAGGGAGCAGGGGCAGGAGTGGCCGAGCCGGTGGTCCCTCCCTGCCTCAGTGTGACAGCTCAGGGCTCCAGAGAACAGTGGCCCAGCTTTGGTCTGTGGTCGAATGCACAGCCGGACCTGGCTGCACCGTTGCCCTGGGTGTCATTAATCCATGCAGCTAGGACTTTGGAGGATGACTCTGCAGATTAATGAAGGTTAAATTCTTACAAAAACCCAGCGACCATGAGCCTTTGGCTCCTCTCACCATTCCACATGTGGTCCATGCAAAAGGAGAACCCAATAAGCACTTATTAAGCACTTGCTGTATACACTGCACTGACAAGTGGACCAGAGGAAAGCCTCTCTCTGAGCATCCGCAGAACTCGGTTGGGAGTGCCTATGTGTTCTCAGTGACCAGTAGGCAGTTCCATGGCATGGTGAGGCAAGAGGCTACAGCAAGCAGTACAGACAGCAGAGCTGGGAGGGACCCGAGGTCCCAGTTTAGCTGACTGCTAGATGCACAATCTCCTGGTCCCTGCCTCCGTTTCCTCTTATGTAACATGAGGTCATTGTGAGGACTGAAGAATGAGACAAGCATAAAAGTCCTTTGAGAAGCAAAAGGTGCCGTGTCACTGTGAGATGTCATTCTGCACACCAAGTGGGATGGATTATTATAAGGAAAAGACTTTGAGGTTTGGAATTCGCTCCTGGAGGAGAATCAGACCTGGAAGCCAAGGTGGGCACAGCAGCTTCAGCAGGGGCTCAGTAGGGCTGGCCATCCCCTCCTGCCTTCCATCGCCTGCCCCACCCCCTCCCACCTTCCTCCCCATCCCCCACACACACATCCAAGCCTTTGCAAGGAGCCACCCCTTCCGTGGCCGCAGGAGAGTGGTCTCTGGTAAGACTTGCTTGGGACAACAGTGCTCAGACCCTGGCCTCGGCCCCCACCTGTCTGGGGGTCCAGTCCTACTTCTCCCTTGTCCTGGTCTCAGCAACCAAGACTGCCAGTCAATACTTTATTCAAAGGTGCCCAGAGGGACCCAGAGAAGAGCTTGGGTGGGAAGCAGTGGAGCTGTCCAAGGGCCGAGACCCAAAAAGGTCGCTCACCCCAAGGCATCAGCTTCTGGGACCAGCCTCCCTACACCATGGGGAGTCCCACAGCTCTGGGTGTGCCAAGCCTGTACCCTCTGGGCTGCCCAGTCAGGGCATGTGTGACCTCAGGGCATGTGGAGACCCAGACCCACATGTTGAACAGATGGGAGGCTAAACAGAGGCCCGAGCAGGCCTTCCATCAGGGGACTTGCTGCATGTGCTCCCCTTAGGGCCAAGCACAGGGCCTGGCTGGGCTCTGCCACGGGGCACAGGCGAGGCTGAGTGCTGCATGGCACACCGCCCCAGTCCCTGGGATGCGCCTAATTATGTGCCTGCTGTGGCCAGCACCATGCCAAGCCTCAGGGGCCGCGCCAGTGGAGGGGCCGTGGCCCGAACTCCAGGATCAGGCAGCTTAGAGCCAGGCAGCGCTGCAGCAGTGAACTCAGTGGAACAGGAAATGAAGATTAGCAGCCAGCTGTTAGACCCCAGGAGGATCAGGGTGTAGTGAGCCCATAATTCCTGGCCAATCTGACTCTGATTTTGTCACCAAAAAGTCCCCCCCCAACTTCCTTCCCCAGGGAGCTGCTGGTTACAGCTGGTCACAGCCTTGGGCTCCTCATGTTCTGCCTGGTCTGGGGCAAGACTGCATCGGCCAGAGGGGAGCCACCCGTGGGTGGTGTTGATCCCCAGGTGGAGAGGTCTGTCCCCGGAAAGAGCCCAAAGCTGTCACTTGTGCATTAAAGCAGCTCAGCAGCCACGAGGAAGGGGGACCCTGTGAGCATGCGTCTTGTCCCACGTGGCCCCTTCACTTGTCACAGCTCCCTAACCTTGAGTTTTGTCCCTGGATGCTGCCTTGGGAAGTCGCAAGCCTGGGGGGCTGGGGGATCCACTGATTTCCTCCGGCTTCTGGCGTGTAGATCAGGGGTCTTGTGCTTTTGCAATGATGGAGCTTCACAAATTTCTTAGATCCCTCCATGGGAGCTCCTCACCAGCTCCCTTGGGTGCCCACGAGGCCCAGAATCACGGACGGCCGAGGTTCAGTCTTCATTCACACTGGATGTATTTTTGAGTGCCTACACTTGACCTTCCCTTCAAATCAGGAGTCAAATAACATCCAGAGTAAGAGCCACTGCCTGCGCGTTCTCAAGGCAGCTGTACCCATCCGCCTCAGTGTCCTTCATTCAGTTCTGTCCTTCGCTAAACAGAACTTGCATTCTGTGTCTCCATAAGTAGCACAGCCCTGTGGGGGGCAGGGGCTGAGGCAGGAGGATTGCAAGTTCCAGATGGGGCTGGGCAACTTAGTGAGATCCTGTCTCAAAATAAAAAGGACTGGGGGCCGAGCTCAGTGTTAGCCCCTGGGTGCCCCTGGGTTTAATCCCCACTACAGAAAAAGAAAAAATCTAAAATCTATAGCACTGCTCAGTCTGCCCTCCAGAACCCTGGGGCTCACTGTTCAATGCACCTCTTTTTAATGCCTCCCACCTGGTGGGTCGGCACGTCTTTGAGACTCAACCCCATGAGTGTGAGCTGGATCTACCCACTTCCATGTCCACCTGTCCTCTGTTGGCCTCTCCACCTCCAATATTAGCCACCACCATCTCCCAGGTCTCCAGTCTGCAGCCAAGGTCACCTTTGAAGGACTCACACACGCTCCCGGATCAGGGCTGGGGCACAGGCTGTGGGACAGCATGGCTGTGGATGCCCTGCCAGCCAGTCCTGCCCTGGACTCGCTCTTGCTGAGTGGTCTTGACCATCTCACCGCATCGACATCACTTTGTCTATAAAACGGGAGGCAGAGCCAGCAGCAAACTGGACATCAAGTGACCCCACGGGAACTCCTGCTCCAGATCAGGGCAACGCTGACTTAGGGAGCCACTTGAGAGGCGTCTTTGTGCTTCCATAGGCCAAGAACCGGCTGTGTCCTGGGTCATCACCATATTACCCGACCCTGACCCCACTGCAAGGCCTCACACAGCTTCCTGACTGTCTGTCCCCCAACCCCGGCCCAGGGGACGTGTGGTCAGCCACGAGTAACAGAGGTCGTGGTTTGCAATGCAACTGCTGAAAGTTTAAGTCTGTTTGCGGTTTTTGGCTGTGGCCAGGCCTAAGGCGAAGAGGCCCATCAAGTATTTCACACTGTGTTGAGCACCCGAGGGACTCCGTGCTCCTGAGTGGAGGGCCCTCAGTTCACAAGGGTTGACTTACAATTTTTCAAATATTCGGTAGGAACCGTACTTCGAATTTTGAACCTAGATCTTCCCTGGGTTGGCCATAAGCCATCTGATCCTCTCTCGGTGGACAGCGGCAGCCACCAAGGCGCAGGCTGGAGGTCAAGCAGACCGGAGACCCCCACCCGGGAGACCCCCACCCGGGAGACCCCCACCCGGGAGACCCCCACCTGGGGGACCCTCACCATAATCCAGCAGAAACCCCCACCATATTTGTAACTTGTAAGTTCCTCCTCTCGTCAGAAAGCTTTTTACACAGGACATCAGCCAAAATTCCTACAAAAAACCCCATGTGGGGCAGAGCTTCCTATGTCTTGTGAGGCCGAGTTGCTCCATCTTGCAAAAACTGAGTGTGACCGGAGACTTGATGGTGTCACTTCTGCTTTTGTTGTAAAACCTCTGACTAATCTAAAAAAACATGGGACCAAAAGCACTCTCTGTGAACTCAAGGGAAAAAATATTCTTTTATGTAGACTCTACAAAAATGGAAGCACCCAGCACCCCCGTCCCCTTGGGGATAAGGTTCCAAGAATTTCCAGACTCAAGATCCAGAGAATTTCAGGCATCCGCCCCTCTGGACCCTACAGTCAATAAACCTGCTTCCTGACGATTCCTTGGGTGTCCAGCCTCTTCTGTCCGACGCCGGGGGGGTGGGGCGAGGACCACCAGTGAGTGGACAGCGCCCCGAGCTGCCCGCAGGGAGGCTGGGAGGAAGGGGGGACCCAGTGCGCTTTCCACATAGGACATCCTCACCTTGGGGTGGGCGTGCTGCGGTGGAGCCCCTCCCCACGGGGCACCTGCACATGCCCTCTGCACTGTCGCCTCCCCCAGGGACAGTGGCCGCTCCTTGTGCTCACATTTGTCACAGCAGTTTTGTCGAGAGATGACTCACATGTCATACGGTCCACCCACCCCAGCTTCTCGTTACCTACAGAGTTGGGCGACCGTGGCCGCTGTTAATGCCAGACCCTCCTCATCACCCCAAAACAGAACCCCCACCCATCAGGGTCGTGCCTAATTCCACCTCCCGCCACTCCTGGCAGCCACTTCTGTTGCTCTGGCTCTAAGTCCCTGAACAGAGACGCCTGCAGCGACACTTCACCTAGAATCACGATTACCTGCCTCTGGGTGGCTCCTCTCACCCCCCTCCCACTGGGGTAGAATATCAGGTGCAGGGGGAGAACTTTGGGGCCAGGCCCAGTCCCTGCCCTGCCACCTCCTGTGAGCCGTGAGAGAGGGCTTCCTAGGAAAGACAGGCCGTGCCACCTCCAAACAGAGGGTCCTGAGGCCTCTCCCAAGTCACACGGCACTTCAGGGGCCAGCCCAGGCCCCCTCCTCCAGGGCCCCAGGCCTGGTGTGCTGGTTTAGACCCGCAGGCCCCAGGGCCGGCTGACTCAGGGAGCCTCCCACCAAAGGGCCCAGCTGGGCCGAGCCCACCAGGAGGGAGGCTGTTTATCCACAGCCCTGAACCATGGCCAGAAGCGGGGTTCAAGCCTCCCCTACGGGAGTCACCCGTGGCCCCCACAGTGGCCAGCGACAGGCATCCGCTTCCTCTCCAGGTCTGGCTGCATGAGGACAGCCGGTGGCCCTGGGCTGACACTCCCTCTGTCTTGTGCAACAGCAAGATGACGACCTCAGGAACGGCTCCTTCCAGGAGCCACCAAGCCCGGCTGCCTCCACCTCATCCGATGCCCCAGCTTTGCAGAGCGGCTCCTGGAGAGGGCAGAGAAGGGCCCAGGTGGCCCTGCCCTCAGGGGTGGAGCGGGGATTCAAGCCCTGGCGAGGCGTTTCCACTCCACTCACCTCCAAGTCAGGCCCCAGCGTCTCACCTTCAGGATGGGGAATTCAAGAGGCCCGTCCTGCCCACAGACGGCATTTCTCAGGGCCCTTTTAGGCAATCCGAGGGCAGGGCCACTTTCACAATTTTGACTATTTGTGTCATTATTTATTCCCCAGAGTTTCCCAAAGGTTCACAATTAAATAAATAAATAAATAACCACCGCCCTGGTTTCTGATTAAATGAGTCCAGGAAATGTGATTAGCACGCCTCCTCACGGGGCTCCACGTGCCTGTGTGCATGTTAGAGGCCCTGACAAGTCCTGCAAGGGGGCGGGCCCATTCCATCTGATGGGTGGAACCCCAGCCTCCTGGATTTGATTGGCGCCTGGATCTTCATGGTCTCCTTGCCCAGCACCTCCTTCTTCACCTGAAGTCTAAATGTTGGACTCCCCGGGCCTCCATCCTAACCCTTGTTCTTGTCTGTCTGCATGGTCCTCTGACTAATCTCAGACAGAATTATGGCTCTACATACCGTGTGTGACGGAGGGTTTCATGTACCCATGTGGCCGCGATCCTTGCACAGTTACTTAGATGGATGTGAACGCGGGTATTACGGTGGGGCACTTGGCAGAGGGGGTTAGCACCTTATAGACCCCTGGCAGTACATAAAGGAGGTCGCCCTTGGCAACCAGCTGGGCTTCTCCACAGTGGACTCAGTGCAGGGCTGAGAGCAAACACCCAGAGTCCCTGAAGGGGAAGTTCTGCCTCAAGATGGCAGCATCGGCCCTGCCTGGGTTCCTAAGGGACCCCTGCAAAGCTTGGTCTCAGTCGGACCCCTATCCTATAAGCCAAGCCCTTGAAAGAACTCTTGAGATGGAGGATAGACCCACAGATAGGTAGGTAGGTAGGCAGGTAGGTAGGTAGGTAGGTAGGTAGATAGGTAGGTAGGTAGGTAGGTAGACAGGTAGGTAGGTAGACAGGCAGGTAGGTAGATAGTTAGATAGGTAGATAGGTAGGTAGGTAGGTAGGTAGGAAAGTAGGTAGGTAGATAGGTAGGTAGGTAGGTAGGTAGGTAGGTAGGTAGATAGTTAGATAGGTAGATAGGTAGGTAGGTAGGTAGGAAAGTAGGTAGGTAGATAGGTAGGTAGGTAGGTAGATAGGTAGGTAGGTAGGCAGGTAGGTAGATAGGAAAGTAGGTAGGTAGGCAGGTAGGTAGATAGGTAGGTAGGTAGGTAGATACGAAAGTAGGTAGGTAGATAGGTAAGTAGGTAGGTAGGTAGGTAGGTAGGTAGGTAGATAGGTAGGTAGGTAGGTAGGTAGGTAGGTAGACAGGCAGGTAGGTAGATAGTTAGATAGGTAGATAGGTAGGTAGGTAGGTAGGTAGGAAAGTAGGTAGGTAGATAGGTAGGTAGGTAGGTAGGTAGGTAGATAGTTAGATAGGTAGATAGGTAGGTAGGTAGGTAGGAAAGTAGGTAGGTAGATAGGTAGGTAGGTAGGTAGGTAGATAGGTAGGTAGGTAGGCAGGTAGGTAGATAGGAAAGTAGGTAGGTAGGCAGGTAGGTAGATAGGAAAGTAGGTAGGTAGGCAGGTAGGTAGATAGGTAGGTAGGTAGGCAGGTAGGTAGATACGAAAGTAGGTAGGTAGATAGGTAAGTAGGTAGGTAGGTAGGTAGGCAGGTAGAGAGGTAGGTAGGTAGATAGGCAGGTAGGTATGCAGGTAGGTAGGTAGGTAGGCAGGTAGGTAGGTAGGTAGGTAGGCAGGCAGGTAGACAGGTAGGTAGGTAGGTAAATAGGTAAGTAGGTAGGTAGATAGATAGATAGGCAGGTAGGTAGGTAGGTAGATAAGCAGGTAGGTAGGTAGGTAGATATGTAGGCAGTGAGTTAGGTAGATAGGTAAGTAGGTAGATAGGTAGGTAGGTAGATAGGTAGGTAGGTAGGTAGGTAGGCAGGTACGTAGGTAGGTAGGCAGGTAGGTAGGTAGGCAGGTAGATAGGTAGGTAGGTATATAGGTAGGTAGGTAGGTAGGTAGATAGGTAGGCAGGTAGGTAGATAGGTAAGTAGGTAGATAGATAGGTAGGTAGGCAGGTAGGTAGGTAGATAGGTAAGTAGGTAGGTAGGTAGGTAGGTAGATAGGTAGGCAGGTAGGTAGGCAGGTAGGCAGGTAGGTAGGCAGGCAGGTAGGTAGGTAGATAGGCAGGTAGGTAGGTAGGTAGGTAGGTAGATAGGTAGGTAGGCAGGTAGGTAGGTAGATAGGTAAGTAGGTAGGTAGGTAGGTAGATAGGTAGGCAGGTAGGCAGGTAGGTAGGCAGGTAGACAGGTAGGCAGGTAGGTAGGTAGGTAAGTAGGTAGGCAGGTAGGCAGGTAGGTAGGTAGGTAAGTAGGTAGGCAGGTAGGTAGGTAGGTAAGTAGGTAGGCAGGTAGGTAGGTAGGTAGATATCTAGATCTGGGAAAGCTCTTGGATCGCCCTTCTGCCCTCTCCCACCCACCATGTGTCCCCAGGGAGTCCCCGCACCAGCTCACTTCCTCCTTGACTGCCCACCCCCCACCTGTGACCCATCTGCCACACAGGAGCCAGGCGATCTTCCAAACACAGCTTCCTTCCCCATTGGCTGTGGTGCTTGGCCAGCGGGAGGGCCCAGGCCACCTCTGCAGGGCACCCCAGCCGTCTCACCCCCTTGTCTCACCCGCTAGCAGCTCTGAAGGTTTAGCTCAGCATCAGAACCCCCACAGGTTGCCTGGGGCTCCTGGGGACTGCCTCAGAGCTCAGCGTTCCCTTTGCCTGATCTTCCCTCCCTCCCTTTCGATGTCATTGAACCAGGAAACTCCAAACTCCCCACAGTGCTCTAGCAGGCTGGGTCGAGATGGCCTCTGCCTGCCCCACCACTCTCCAGATATCCAGACTCTGCACACAGCCTCCTCAGTTGTTCCAGCCACTGAGCCCCAGGGCCTTTGCTTATGCTGTGTGTGCCTCCTACTCCACAGCTGGTTTCTTCTCATACTCCAGGACCTGGCACAGGACGTGCTGCCTCCCTGAACAGCCTCCCTGAGCACGAGTCCCCACTCCTCTCTGTGTCATGGGCCACTGTGTCCTATTATTTTTTTTCACAGAGCTCATGGATTATAATGACACATGCATTTCATTTGGTAGCTGCCCTCCATCCAGGACGAGAACAGTCCCGAGTGACCCCAGGTCTTCCAGAAGGGGTACAGGTGTCTTCAGCTATCCCAGTAGCCCTGTGCCCAGAGTCTTGCAGCCCCTGGAAGCATTCCTGTCCTGGGGATCAGTGTGGCCAATGCTCAAGTTAGGTGCTGGCCGTCCCAAGGCAACCCCATGCACCGTAAGGCAGCCATCACGTCTCCGCCTCGTTCTTTGCTGCACACGACCACCAGGCATCAAGGCTGCTGAACAGGAGGGCGCAGGATGGGAAGACACAGGGGCATCTTCATGCCCAGGGTGCCCACGGGCAGCCAGACAGTGCAGCGTTGGCCCTGGCCCTGGCTTCTCCGAGCAACTTTCAAAAGTAGGCAGGACTGGAACATTCCTAAGACCGCCAAGTCCCCCACTGTCCCCAGAGGTCTTGAGTGGGGCTGGCCCCTCTCCTGCACCCACTCAGCACACCACTCACTCCGCCCTGAGGAGCTCTGTTCAATCTTCTCTGCACCAAACCGTGGGTCCATATAAGGCCTGCCCAGGGCGGTCTTTCCAAACCCAGCTGGACCCAGTGGTCTTCCTGGAAAGAAGGATCAGAGCGGCGTGCGGCCTGCTCCGAGCTCCCAGGGGCCTCGCACAGGGCTTCTGCATTCTATAATGCACACGCTGTCCTTGCACACGCCCTTCTCAGCCTTCCAACTCCTATCCATCTCTCAAAACCCAGCTCAAATGTCCCCCCTCCATGCAGTCTCCCCAGACTCTGCCTATTAGGACTCTCCTGAGAAATAGATGACAGAGAGAGATTTATTAGGAGGAATCAGCTCGTGTGATTATGAAGGCTAAGAAGTCCTCTGAGGTGCTGTCTGCAGGCTGGAGGCCCAGAGGCTGGCGATGCATATTCCAGTCCAAGGGCAAAGACATGTTTGTTGGCATAAGACAAACTGTTGATGCTTTTATCTCTAAATGCCTGGGGTCATGAATTCATTCAGCAAGTATTTATTGAGCAACTACTGTGTATCATCTCTGAGAGAGGAAATGGGACTTTGATCCACAGAGATAAGTTCCTTGCCCTGTGGAGCTCAAATGCTGGCGAGGAAGACAGGAAGTGAACACAGACACAGGAGTGCATACATGTAGGAGGTGACAGGGTTGTGAAGAACCACAGGGCTGGGCACAAAAGGAGAGGCTGTTCCAGAGGCTCTCTCACCTGAGGGACTTGTGGAGATGGGAAGCAGCTGAGAGAGCGAGGGTGTGAGTGAGTCTCTGGGAAGGGTGGGCCGAGGGAGCTGGCAGTGCAAAGGCCCTGAGGTGGGAGAGGATAGGGCGTGTCCAAAACAGAGCAAGAAGGCCCAGGGCTGCTGGGAGAGCTGGGCAGGGACCACGGGATGGATGCTTGGGAGGTAGCCAGGTCTGGCCTGTATGGCCCTGTAGGCCACTGTCCAGCCCCTGCCTGTGCCTGGCACAGAGCCTAGGAGGGTTTCAAGTTCAGAAGTGACCTGGCCTGACAGGTTTTAGAAGACGGAGAAGCATAGCTGATTCTCCCAGCCACAAGCCCCTTCCAAGTGTCCCTGGGGAGATCTCCATGGTCCAGGTCCCAGACCATGTTCACCGTGGGGGCCTCACAACTCCCCTAAGGAGAGGGTCTCGTGAGCCCACTGCCAGGTGGGCGGCCCTTCCTCTCCCAGGCCGGTGGGCGCAGGGCTGGAGCCGGAGGCTGGGTTCTTGGACTTTCCTCGTCCTCGGAAGCCCTGGCCCAGTGGAGCTTGTGCCGCCAACCGCCCCTTCCTGTCCTGGAGCAGTGCTCAGGCCTGCACCTCGGCCAGCCCGTGGGCTCAGGCCCACGCCCCACCTGGGCTCTCTGAATGCCCGGGACCCGCTCAGGTGGACCATCACGACTGTGACTCTGTGCATCTGTCCACCTGCCTGGTGGGAGAGCACGGAGCCGGGGGGCTGCCTCACACTGCCCTTGGCCCACTCCCCACCGAGGGAGACCCTCTGCTCCCTTGGACCAAGGGTCTGCTTCCCGGTCTCCATCCAGGGCCAGGGACAGCTGGACGAGTCTCATCAGAGAGCTCCCCCGCCTCGGTCAAGGCCGCCGCAGACTGACCCCTGGAAGTCTGGCTTCCTCAGCCCCCATCAGTGGCCCTGCACAGGGCCGCTCTCTCCACCCTCCGTCTTCCGGGTGAGCAAAGCTGAGCTCAGACCCGCGGAGCCCCCCTCTTGGCAGGACTGTCTCCGGCCGGGGGAGAGTAAATAGACACTTGGCAGGGGGACAGCTGGGAAGGAGCCTCCCAGACCAGGGCAGTCTCATCTCCCAGCTGAGGGAGGCGTCGTCAGTGGCTGGCTAGCCAGACCCCCGCTGCGTAGCCACAGGAGGAAAGAAGGGGACTCGGTGCTGTCCTCTGGCTAAAATCCACCCAAGGACAGTGTGAGGCCCCTGCCCAACGCCCCCCCCCCCCGAGAGGTGCCTGGATGCTAAGGAATGTCCCCAGAGGCCCATGCCAGCTCCCCACGTGTCCTCTACCAATCCCATCTTGGAATGCCCCTGGACCCCCTTGGAGAGTGCGTCCATCCCCCGGACATCAGTAACAGAAAACAGGAGAGCCAGGCCAGGCCCGATTCTGCAGACAAAGGAGCACTCTGTGTGGCCGGCGTGGGGGCGCGGCGGGGGGGGCCGGCCCCTCAGGAGCCCCGAGTTGGCAGGTGAGGCCCTGCAAGAAGCCGGGGAGCTGGCACAGCTGGGCTCCTGGTCAGTGGCCTCCTGAGGAAGGGCCCGTTGCCTGCACCCCCCCCCCCCAGGAAAGCCAGGAATGAATTTCCTCTTTTCTGAAATGTGGGGTCCTGCGTAGTGTAACTCCACCAACGCAGACAGATCAAAACCAGACTCCAGATCTGCCCGGGAGGACGGGGGACGCGCCGAGGTCTCACTCATCCCCGAGCCCCCGTGACTCAGCCTCTGCCCCGCCTGCTGTGTGTGTCACGGTCCACGCGGGTGGATTCCAGGCCACCCACCCTTCATGACCAAAATGCAAAAGGGGAGGCGCAAGCCAGCTCCAGCCAAAGTGAGGCCGAGTCCCAGGCACTGGGGGGCCGACTGTGACAGGGAGATCACCCCTCAGCAGAGGCGGAGGTTTGCACGGTGCCAACACTGGGATGCAGGGCCTGTGTGCGGTGCGCGTCTCGGGCAGCAGGGCCAGCCTCCCGGATGTTACCCAAGAAGCGGGGAGAGGAGGCTGAGTAATCTCTCACCACCCCGAGTGCAAAGCGAAAGGACAGTGAGTTTCCCTCTCCAAAGCCGGACCACCTTCTCCAGCCAAGACTCACTTTTCAGCCAACCCCCCCTCCCCGTGACATCACAGGAGCAGAGACGGTTTCACTGAAGGCTGTCACATGCCCCCAGAGGTCCCAGCACAGAACACCTCCGAAGGCTGTCCTTGCCAGGAGAAGACTCAGCCCAAGTTGTGAGCGTTTTCATTTTCCATTCCGGTAAGTAAATGACCACCTTTTATTTTTTTCTCTCTTATGAATCTAAAAAGGAAGAGATCACATCTGTTTAAAAAAAAAAAAAAAGAATCTAACAAACGGAAAGCTTCCCTTACACCTGTATGTTGGCAGCATCTATATTCTTAAGTGTAGATGACTTCACAAAAATGATTCTGATCAATCTCATGCCTGGTTTGGGCTTTAATTGCTTTTTCAGATTAGGGGAATGAGGAAGAGTGTTTGGAGCAGCTAGGGAAGGTTCCCGTCACCCTTTATGTCACAGTCAAGTGGAACTCGTCCGCACTGCTGTCTCTGTCACTAGACTCTGCAGGATGATCTAAGTCTGGTTCTGTGATGTCTCCTGCTTCACTTTTCTCACTGAGGATTGCTTTGGCTCTTCTGGGCCTCTTGTTTTTCCCAAGGAGTTGCATGACTGCTTTCTCTATTTCTATGAAGAATGTCATTGGGGTTTTAATAGGAATTGCTTTAAATCTGTACAATGCTCTTGGTAGTAGGGCCATTTTGACAATATTGATTCTGCCTGTCCAAGAACATGGGAATCTTTCCATCTTCTAAGGTCTTCTTCAGTTTCTTTCTTTAGTGTTCTGGAGTCTCCAGTGTAGAGGTCTTTCACCTCTTTTGTTAGATTGAATCCCAAGTTCGTTTTTGTTTGTTGTGGTGGTGGTGGTTGCTTTTCAGGCTCTTGTGAATGGGATAGTGCTCCCAATTTCTTTTTCAGTAGACTCCTCTTTGCTGTATAGGAACACAATTGGTTTATGGGTGTTAATTTTATATCCTGCTACTTTGCTGAATTTGTTTATCAGATTCCATCTCACTCCTGTCAGAATGGCAATTATCAAGAATGCAAGCAACAATAAGTGTTGGTGAGGATGTGGGGAAAGGCACACTCATACAATACACTGCTGGTGGGGCTGCAAGTTGTGCAGCCACTATGGAAAGCAGTGTGGAGATTCCTCACAAAACTTGGAATGGAACCACCATTTGACCCAGTTATCCCACTCCTCGGTCTATACCCAAAGGACTTAAAATCAGCATACTACAGTGCACAGTCTCTTCAATGTGTCTAGCAGCTCAATTCACAATAGCTAAGCTATGGAACCAATCTAGGTGCCCTTCAATAGGGTAAAGAAAAATGGTATATAGACACAATGAAGTATTACTCAGCCATAAAGAATGAAATTATGGCTTCTGCCTCTAAATGAATGGAACTAGAGACTATCGTGCTAAGTGAAATAAGCCAATCCCCAAAAACCAAAGGCTGAATGTTCTCTCTGATGTGTGGATGCCAACACACAATGGGGGTTGGGGGGTTAGAAGTTCATTGGATTAGACAAAAGGGAATGAAGGGAGGGGAGATGGGAATAGGAAAGACAATAGAATGAATCAGACAGAACTTTCTTATGTTCATGTGTGAGTTCACCACCAGTATGACTCCATATCATGTTCAACCATAAGAATGGGATCTAAGTAGAATAGTTTTACTCCATGTATGTAGAATACATCAAAATACATTCCACTCTCACGTATATCTAAAAAGAACAAATAAAGGACTGTAGGAAATAAAAAAGAAAACAAAAGTAACTCATCAGTGCCAAATACAGCCATCTGCCCTCACAGGGACTCTGCCCTCACCATATACAGATTCTGATTTATGAAAATAAATCCCTCCCAGCTGGCTTACAAGATTTCCTAAGGACAATCACTGCTCGGGTTGTGTTCGGCTTGGAAGCACCGCCTTGCTCTTGACTGTGCTGACTTCTCACCCACTCTGTCTATATTCCCAGTGTCCTTGTCACCTCCTGACTGTTGACATTGGAGTTCATCTGAGGAGGGCTAATTTAGTGAAGAAAATTTTGAACTTGCCACATAGCCCATGCCAGGGAAACTCAGAAAACCTCACACTTAGAAATTACAGACTTCCCATCTTTGGTAGAGATGCCCAGTGTCCCCAGTGAGTTTTTCAAAGCAGAGCAAATTACTGCCATCAAGAGCTGTGGTTTACTGAGCACTTACTACGTGCCAGGAAAAAATTTCAGCACTGAAGCTAAGAACTAAGGAAGGAAGATTTCTCCTCTGGCCAACTTTAACCCCAGCTAGTAAAGACCACCCTGGCTTCAGCAGACACGTGCTGTGGCTGCTGTGGAGTGGAGGGCAAAGCCTGCTGACCCCGTCAGATCCAAGCTGAGGCTCCTGCATAGGTGGGGGAGCTGACATCTTGGGCTGGGCATCAGTGTCCTGTGTCTGCTCCAACAAAGCACCACGAATTCCGTGGCTTGAAACGACACAAATTAATTCTCTTACACTTCTGGAGGCCACGCCTAAGGACAGGGGTGGCCAGGCCGTGTTCCTCCGGAGCTCCCAGAGGCCAGCTCGTCCTGTGCGTGCAGCCCCTCCCCCATCTTCTAGGCCCCAGCACGGCCTGGTCACATCTCTCCCTGACCTGCCCACCCCCCTTACGAGGACCAGCAGGATGCCATGGAGCCCATGTGGATGACCCAGGACACTCCCCACCCCGTGACCCATGATCCAATGACATCATGAAAGATAATATTCATGGGCCCCAGGGGAGGGGCAAGGACCCAGACACCTTTGGGGGCTGTGTTTCTGCCAACCCCAACCCTCCGCATCATGGAGCGGGACTTGCCACGAACATCTCGCAGGCGCTGCACGCTGGCCCCCTCCTTGAGAAACAGAAAGTCCAGACTTGGATTTTTGTTCGACATTTGGTTCAGGGCCCGTCGTGCAGAAGAGCTCACTGCAAACTTAAAGTATTTTGCCAGACTGCAAAGCGAACAACCGTGGCGGACTGGGGCCCTGCCATAAATGACAGTCCCACGGTGGCAAGAGCAAGATCTTCCTCCTGCTCTGTATCAGAGCTGCCCCGTCCTGCGTGCCGTGGAACTTCA
Source organism: Marmota flaviventris (assembly GCF_047511675.1). NCBI lineage: Eukaryota > Metazoa > Chordata > Mammalia > Rodentia > Sciuridae > Marmota > Marmota flaviventris. The sequence continues at coordinate 9,818,008 of NC_092499.1, read as the reverse complement.
CAGCCACCAAAGCATCATTCCCGGGTCTCCTGCTCTTCTGTCCCTCCCCCTCTCTCTGCACGCCCCCTCCAGGGTTCCCTCCATGGGCCTGCAACTCTCGGTTACTTTTCCTTATCCCAGATTTGTCCCTGAAAACCGGGTTTGCATACCTAATTGCACACTGGGCATCGCTACTCCATGTCCAACAGACACCGCCCCCTGCACAAGTCCAGTTGGTCATAGGGCGACGACAGGCTGCTGGAAGATTAAATGAGGAAATACTTAAATGTAACACACTTAGAGCTGTGCCTGGAACCCAGCGGCCGTTGATGAGTGGGAGTGTTCTCCTTCCCATCCAGTTGCCCAGGTTTTCCAAGCGCAGAAGAATCTCCTTCCGGAAACACTTCACTCTTGCCCCCACCCATCCACCCTGCCAGCCCAGCCCCAGCAGCTCCCCTGGCTGTGCCTCCTTCTTGCCCTGTGTGTGTCCCCTCTTAGGTTATGACCCTGCATCTCCTCCAGGCGGCAAGCCCCACAGAGTTGGGGCTGCTCTGTCCTGTGAATCTCCAGGACCTTGCAAAGTGCAGGAAGTAGATGCTCACTAAACATTTGTTCAGCTCTTTCCTAACAATCATGAAATGGTCTCCAGTAAGTCTGATCGCTGCCGCCTTCTAGTCTAATCGCTGCCGCCTTCTTTTGAGCACTTTCTTTTCCCCCCGGGCACCACGCTAAGCACTCAATAGACAGATCCCCAAAGGAAAGGAAAAGTCAGTGGGCCCACGCAGGCCACAAGTGGTTGTGCCAGCATTTGAACTCAAGGGCAAAGTCCTGTTCTCTTCCTCTCCACCAGACATCAGCAACCTCCTCCTCTAGAGGAACAGCTGGTGAGTCGGGTCAGCTCCAGGCCAGGGGTGCTCTTGCAGCCGTCAACTCTGCTGTCGTAACATGGAAATGGCCACAGGTATATGCAAGCGATGTGGACATGTGCCAATAAAACTTTATTGTTCAGAGCAGGCGCAGGCAGGGTGGCCCGTGGGCTGGGTTTTGCCTCCCCCTGCGCTAGCCCTGACTCTTCTCATTTCAGGTCACTGTGGATGGCATCCCAGGTCCTCCTGGAGCTCCAGTCCTCCAACGGCAGCCTGCAGGCCCCTCCCAACGCCACCTCCTGCGAGGGCGCCTCCGAGGCCTGGGCCCTGCTGCACAGAGTGCTGCCCGTCTTCCTGCTTGCCATCTGCTCCCTGGGCCTCCTGGGGAACCTCCTCGTCCTGTCCGTCCTCCTCCTGCCGCGCCGGCGACTGAGTGCAGCGGAGATCTACCTCGCCAACCTGGCGGCTTCCGACCTGGTGTTCGTCTTGGGCCTGCCCTTCTGGGCGGAGAACATCTGGAACGAGTTCCACTGGCCCTTCGGCGCCCTCCTCTGCCGCGTGGTCAGCGGGGTCATCAAGGCCAACCTGTTCACCAGCATCTTCCTGGTGGTGGCCATCAGCCAGGACCGCTACCAGGTGCTGGTGCACCCCATGGCCAGCCGGAGGCGGCGGCGACGCCGGCAGGCCCAGGCCACCTGTGCGCTCATCTGGGTGGTGGGGGGCCTCCTGAGCACCCCCACGTTCCTGCTGCGGTCCGTGGAAGCCGTCCCTGAGCTGAACGTCTCCGCCTGCGTCCTGCTGCTGCCCCACCAGGCCTGGCACGTGGCCAGGATGGTGGAGCTGACGGTGCTGGGCTTCCTGCTGCCCCTGGCCGCCATCGTCTTCTTCAACGGGCACATCCTGGCCTCCCTGCGAGGGCGGGAGGCCGTCGGCAGGGCCCGGTGTGGGGGCCCCAGCGACGGCAAGACCACGGCGCTGATCCTGGCACTCGTGGGGGCCTTCCTGGTGTGCTGGGCGCCCTACCACCTCTTCGCCTTCCTGGAGTTCCTGTTCCGGGTGGGGGCCGTCCGGGGCTGCTCCTGGGAGGAGCCCATCGACCTGGGCCTGCAGCTGGCCAACTCCCTGGCCTTCGCCAACAGCTGCCTGAACCCCGTGATCTACGTCTTCGTGGGCCGGCTCTTCAGGACCAAGCTCTGGGAGCTTTACAAACGATGCACCCCCCGGAGCCTCAAGGCGCTGTCCTCCACCCACAGGAAAGACTGCGTCCCGCTGTCCGGGCGGAGCTGAAGCAGCAGAGAAGGGAGAACCGTGGCCTCCGTTTCAATCCTTCCATCCTCATAGAGACTACAGTGGTGGTCAGATGGCCATCTACCAAATAATGACCCCCAAAGACATCCGGAGCCCGTTTCTAGACCCTGGGGAGGGTAGTTGACAGGGTAACAGGGGCTTTGTAGGTGTCCTTAAGATGGGGATCTCCCCGTGGGGAGATGGTCCTGGATTATCCAGGTGCCCAACATAGTCACAAGGGTCCTCAGAGTCAGAGGAGATGTGGGGACACATGCAGAAGTCAGAGCCAGGGAGGAAGGGGCTGTGGGCCAAGACTGCAGGCGCCCTCAGAGGCGGGCAAAACCGAGGGGGCAGATCCCCCTGAAGCCTCCAGAAACAGGCCCCGCCCGCACCCGACCTCCAGAACCGTCACAGAATAAATCTGAGTTGTTCAAAGCACTGAGTCTGCGTGATTGGTTACAGCAGCAACAGGAAACTCATACAGGCATCCAGGAAGGGTGTCTTGTTACATCTCCATTTGTCCAGAATGTTCTGAGCTGTGAGGAATATACCGAGGTTGAGCCCAAGCTCCTGCCCACCAGGTCTGGCTGCCCAGAGGGACGGGGAGGTGAGCTGTGGGCTGAGTTTCAACAGAGGGTGGGGTACAGGAGGGGAGGGCAGCTGGGGGAAGCACTGCCCTGGGCCACTTGCAACGCACTGGTCAGCACCCACTGGCCCCTGGCCCACCATGCTCTCCTTGCCACCGGGGACCTGACGCATGGCCTGACCGTGTCTCTGCTTCAGTTGTGGCCACAGGACAGTAACCAGGAGCAGATCACAGAGCAGGAGTACGGCCCCATCCCCCGGGGAGAGAATGGGGTGAGAGTGCAGAGATGGGCCCGGCCGGGTGGCTAGGAGGAGCCGTCAGAGAGGGCTTCCCGCAGGAAGGACGGATGACCCAAGTCCCAAACACCTGGCCATTGGCCAAGCAAAGTAAGGAAAGGGCACGTTCCTGCAGAAGCAGCAGCAGAAAGAACAGAGGCAGGTGGGCTTCAGGTAGGAGGGAGGGCTTGGAGGGAGGCGGAGGACCAGGGCGTAGGGCTGGGGGAGGATGGCCTGCTGGGGGGTCCGTGATGGTCGACGGTCAGAGTCAACTCACTAAGGAAGCATGAAGAGATTCAGGGGCTCGGGGCCCTGCTGAAGCTGGAAAGCATGGATTTGATGTGCACGTTCCTTCTACAGCGCTCAGCAAGCTCCAGAAGGCAGGCAGCCAGGCAGTCGGACTGCTCCAGGTTGGGTTTTGCCAGATGGACAGCCACAGTTCCCGGAGGGTGGAGGTGCTGGTCAGTCGGTGGTGAAGGACTGAAATAGGGAACGTGCAGGAGGTACACCAGCCAGTGTTCTGCCACTATGGCAAACTACCTGAGATAATCCCCTTAATGAGGGAAAAGGTTAATCTGGCTAATGGTCTCCCAGGTCTCAGTCCATGGTCACCTGGCCCTGTTGCTTGGGCCTATGGCTGCCCGGCACATCACGGCAGGAGTGCATGACAGAGGAGCCTGTCCCCCTCCTGGCAGCCAGCACTTGAAGAGAGATGAGAAGGGGCCTGGAGTCCAACAGCTCCTCCAAGGCACGACCCCAGTGACCTACCTACCTTCTAGGAGGCCCCACCTCCCAATGGTGCCAGGGATTGGGGACCAAACCTTTCACATGAGGGCCTTTAGGGCCATTTCAGATCCAAGCTCAGCAGGAGGTGAGGGAAGCCAGTGGTACAGGTCAAGGACAGGTGTGTGCAGGTGGGATGTCCACTGAGCCCCACGGGCAAACAGTCACGGCAAGGCCCTGGGGAGGAGAGAGTGCTCCTGGGGCCAAGATCAGCTCCATGGAACAGGGACAAAGGTCCTGTTCAGACCCCCGAGACACTGAGCCGGCAGCCTCCTGGCCTGGACAGAAAGGCCGGCCCTCATGCCGCCGCACAGAAGTGGAAAGCAGACAGTGTCCCCGGGGACACATGATCCTGCGAGGCTGGGCTGCTGGGACCCTGGGGACGATGACCTTGCCATCCTGCTCCAGCCCAGAGTGCCTGGAGAGCAGGTGTGGTCCCAGCAGCCTGGATCTGGGTCAGCAGGCGGCATGCACCAGTGTGAGCCCCGGGCAGCGTGGCATCCAGCTTCTGATGCATTATCCAAACCCAAGCTCCAGAGAGACACCCGCTCTCCAGCTCCTCCCAAACACCCGGAAGGTGGAGTGACACCGGGCGGTTCATGCCTTTGGTCTGCCGTCGCAGGCACTGCCAGCACAGTGCACACAGACGCCACTCCCGGGCCCCTTGGAGCTGGCCTTTTGGGGCTCCCAGGACACTGATTCTTGGATGCTGAGTGACAGCGCCCCCTGTGGGCTGGGAGACCTCCCTCCAGCGTGGCACAGGCACCATACTGCAGGTGGCTGCGATTGCAAGCCCTGATCTGACCCAGCTCCTTCATTTACAGTCTAGGGACAGAGGGCAGGTGGCCCTTGAGCAAGCCCAGGGAGAGCCACAGCACCCACAGGGCCAACGTCCCGGGGCCACCTCCTTCACCCTCCTTGAGTCCTTATGAGTCCATCCCCGTGTGCCAGGTAGGAAGGGCGGCAAGGGAGGGGCAGAGGCTGGTGACTTCCAGACCCCCAGGCGGCAGCTCTGCAGGCAACACTCCCGAGCCAAGAGGCAGGAGGCGCTGGCAACACTCGCTGGACAGGAATGGACAGGCGTCCCTCTTCCCTGAGCTGCCTTTGTCCTTCAGCCCCTTCAGCTCGTGGCTCATCACCCTTCCTAGGGTGCAGAGCATTCCCAGGATCACGGGCCGGCCTTGAGCTTTTGAGTGCGCAGCTCCAGGCTGGTTCAAGGGCACGCTGTGACAAGGTCCCTGAGAAGCCAGCCTCCTGAAGGCAGCCGCAGCAGGAGGGCCTGGCGCCTGGCAGCTGCACTGAGGCCCGACCCCCTGCCGGGAGGTTGTTGCTCACTGCAGAGATTCCTGCCTTGGCTGAAGGAGCCATTTTTCAGATTCCTGTGGATGGGGCTGGTTGGCACCGCTGGCTGGTTTCCCTTCCCACCTGGATCAGGCCTGAGCCACACCCCGGGTGCTGACGCCCGCCCTGGGTGGAGGGACGTGTCAGCAGAAGGTCCTGCAGCACCCCTTGCTCCACTGCCCACGAAGCTCCCACCTAGCCTCTATGAAGGGCTCCTGGAGATGCTTCTTCCCCAGTCCACTGCCGGCTTCAGCCCTGTCCTGGGCCCGGGAACCTGTGGTCAATGGCCACGTCTCGCCATGACTGCTCCTAATCCTGGGAAGGACACAGCCCTCCCCCAGCCCCATCCATCCCCGTACCCACCACCGATCGGGCGACCCTAAGCCCCTCCAGATCCAGCCCAGGGAACTCCACAGTGTCGCAAGAGCAGGCGGGTCTTGTTCTCTGGAGATGAATCACCCTGATGAGGAGCAGGTGGGAGCCGTGGGGACTCCTCCTCCACCTCCCTCCTCCACCCTCCCTCCTGCCACAGCTCCTGGCTGAGCTGCTGCTTGCTCTCTGGCCTCTGCACACCTGCATGTCCTTCCTGCTGTTCTGGGGAAGGCACAATGTCCACCGCCATGTGCGATCGGTCCACAGGGCCCCGCAGCCACCCCACGGTGGGATCTTATGGAATTGAAGTGAGTAACGGGCTGCCACACCGGCTGGGAAAGACGGAACGAGCCAAGGGATGGAAGCCACCAGGGTGGGGAGTTGGAGACATGCCCTAGGCCCCCGCTGCAGCCAGGAACATAGGCTCTCCTGCGGCTCGCAGGGGCTGTCCCGAGGGCCGGGCACTGCCCAGTGGTGCTGTGTGCTTAGTGTCAGGAGAGCCTCGTTCAAACCCCAGCACCAAGTAAATAAATACCATGCAAATGAGTGCAGGCCACGTCGGGATGTCGGAACAAAATCCAAGAAATGGCACCAGGGTCCTTTCTCTGGTTGTGACAGAGTGTCATATGAAGTTGACCTCTCTGTTTTATAGATGAAGAGATCTCCCTTCCAGAGAGGGAGGAAGACTTACCCAGGATTCCCAGGGAGCTGGGCTCCTGAGCAGGGCTCTCTCCAGACCCAGGATGCCCATGAGGCCTTGGGACAGCTCCCAGCAGTGAGGTCCGAGAAGAGGCCAAGTGGCCTCAATGGCAGCAGAGATACCTATGGCTGGGACTGGATCTCAGACAAGGATCAGGAAGCCAGGTCTACTTTCCAGGAAATTCAGGGAAAGGGGAAGTATCAGAAACGGTCTTTTAGAAATCAGAAACCATACGGAGAAGATATTTCTTGGTGGTAGTTGGTAGGGAGCTCAGTATATGACCACTACCCAAATAGCTGCCAGCTATTGGCTGCATCAATAGGAGCAGAGCATCTACAATGAGGAAGGTGAAATCCCACTGAGTCAGCCTGCACAGGGGCCATGGGGAGTATGGGTTCAGCCCTTGCCTGGTTCAGAAGAAAGAGATCAGAATGGCAGAGGTGGAGGGGACCCCACAGCAGGGCCTGAGCTTGGAGGGAGAGGAATGGATGTACTTAGTATGACCACAGTAGGACCAGAGGAAAAATACTCCTGAGACACAAGTTCCGTAATCTGAGGAGGAGCCTTTGACAGGCAGAGCTGTCCTGAGATAGGACTAGCTGCCTGGAGTCCCAGTGGGCTCCCTGGTACTGGAGAAGGTCCTGACAGAGCTGTGGGTCCCCTGGCAGGGGACTGCAACCAGGACCCCAGACGCATTAGCAGCAGCCACCCTGGAGGGCCGACGAGACGTGTGAGGCGGATAATCACGGGTGGCCGCGTGCACCTGCAGTTCTCCTCGCCCAAGTCAGGGGAAGAGTCATGCCAAGGCCAAGGGTGACTGTCAACCTCGAGGTCACATGGTCATCACAGCCTGTGTGGGCAGCAGTGTGTCCAGAGGTGGCCTTTAGGGAGTGGCTGTCCCTGAAGTGGATCGCCGCCCACAGAGGGTGTCGACGGTCTGCAGCTGGTAACAGACCAGCCCCGCCGTGGTTTAAAATGACCCCCCAGCTCCCGACTCTGCAGGTACAGGTGGCTCTGCCAGCCCAGCAGGGCTTTCTGACATCAGGAAGCCGGTGGCTCTGCTTCTGGGGAAAGGGACAGTGGGCACGGTGATGCTCGGTGAGGAGCCACCCTGACCTCTGAAAACCAGAGTCAGGCCGCTGTGCAGTCCCTGCAGGGACGGGACACGCTGAGTGTCCAACACAGTCGTGCCTCCTGAAGGCCCGGGGAGCAGAGGGAAAGAAGACGCTTTCCCACCGTAGAATCCAGAGCCCCAGGAACGAGCACATCTAGTGCAGGGCACTCATTTTATAGATGGGAAACTGAGGCCTGGGACACTTTGCCCCACCTCACAGTGACATTTGGTGTGATGTCTGGGATCGGGGCCTTTCTCCTCTCTGTCTAGGGATCTGTCCTGTGCCGTGGCTCCCTGGGAACAGCTCCTGAACATCTTATGGTTCCGAGAGAAGTATCTTTCGGCCAGGGTTGATAGGATGGAGGAGGCAGGGAACCCTTCTTCCCTACCCTTCTGTGACAGCCATTACTGCAGCCCAGCCACAATTCCTGGGCTCTCCTTCTGGAAACGGAGAAGACTGAATTTCCTCAGTCTGTTGAGGCTGAGTGTGGCCTTCTCTCTCACCCCCTGGCCAAGGTGAGATGCACAATCATTTCTATGCAGAGCATTTAAGATCATAGATTTCCACACCCTTTCTCTGCTGTAGCCAACCTAGAAACTTTGTGCTAAGATCAGCCTGCACCCCTGAGTGATAAGCAGAATCCCCTGCCCACCAGTAGAGAGTGAGTAGAAGATAAACTTTTGTTACTTCAAGCCATGAGAGTTGAGAGATTTTTGTTATTGCAGCAGAACCCAGCCCATCCTGACTGATTCATCAAACTTTAATAGAAAGAGGACTGTTCCCTACAACCCTGGCTTCTTGTCCACCCGCTCCATGGAAGAGAACTGACTTATCTAATTAAACAGTTTCCAAAAAGAAGAGCCAGACCTGTAGGGATCAGCTCCTTTCTCCATTCTCTTCGGGAAGTGCCTGACTGCAAACTCTGTCTTCTCTTGGCCATCAGGTAAGCTTCCAGGCTCTACCCCAGGGGGGCCATCATCAGCATTTCCTGGGCTGCATGACTAAACTGGCTGTATTCTGAGACTCAGCTTCAAGAAGCCCATCCTGGCCGCTCACCTCCAGGCTAACCCTTATTGGCAATGGAGGTGACATTGTGGCCCCACACTGACTTCCCTGCTTCAAATTCAGAGCCCACGAGGGAAAACCCCAGCTTCACGGTCTGCTATGATTTGAAATGTCCCCAAAATGTCCCATGTTGGAAGCCCAGTCCCCAAGGCAGCAGTGCTGAGAGGTGGGACTTTGGGGGAGGCCATTGTGTCATGAGGGCCAAGCTGAAGGACTGATGCCCTCACAGATGAATGATCGGGTCCTCACGGGAGAGGCTTCGTTAAGGAAGGACCCCTCCTGGCCTCCTGCTTGGCCGCGCCGTGTGATGCCCGCCCTGTCATGACACAGCACGAGGCCCTCACCTGGTGACACCTGGAAGATGCAAGAGTCATGCTCTTAGAAGGTCCAGCCTCAGGGACCACAGAAATCAACGTTTCCTCTTTATAAATTATCCGGTCTCGAGTATCCAGTTATAACAACAGGAATGAACTTCGACGTTGCCTGCCCCTGACTGCAACAGACTCAAATCCCAAACAGGTGTTATGAGAAGCTGCGAATCTGGTTCTTGGGAGACGTCACGGAACCCTTAGCAAGAGCTCAGTGAGTTCTGGCTCAGGGCTCACAGCACTGTGGACATTTGGGGCCAAGTGACCTCTGCTGGGGGTGGGCCTGTCTGAGCAGTGTTTAGCAGCAGCTGGCCTCTGTGCACCAGGTGGGGGATCAGGAGCAACCCCCTAAATTGTGTCAACTGAAGAGTCCCTTAGTGGGTAAAGTCACCCACACACACACCCAAGAACCACACTCAGCAGACACGATCAGGTTGTTCAACAACGGCCTCGGGAGAGGCAGGTGGGCTGGGGAGACTTCTTGGAGGTGTGGGGACTCCAAACCCTGAAGGACTGGACTCAAGGGGAGCAGGGAGCCCCAGAGGAGGAGACAAGGGGCAGGTGCTGCCAGGGGAGTGGCAGGGTGGGTCGGGTCCAATGGGGATGGGGGGTGGGGGCCAGCCAGAGCCACCTGAAGTCACCTGGCCCCGCTCAGCCCCGCACAGCCCCCCAGCAAGGGTTTGCTAATAACATTAAGTCCAAAGAGTGTCAGCGGCTCCTAGCAAGTTCCCACTGGGGACCTGGGGACCATTCCCTGGTGCCTAACACCCCTTCCCAGGGCCCGTGGCTGCCTCCAGCCATGCCCCCTCCCCGGCCTGGTCCTGTCCCAATCTCAGGATCGGAAGGGAGGCAGGGAAGCATGAGCAAAGGGAGGGAGGGGTGGGATTCCGTCACAAGGAGATGCCACCAACCATACAACCCCACAGGGCCCCAACCAGGTTGGGAGTGATGCGCACGAAACAGTCCCACGTCTGATCCTGTCTTTGACATTTTAAAATTTTGTTCATTACGGATGCTTTTGTGTTAACTTTGTTTTTAAAACATTGTATAAAATTATGGCTTATCTGGATCACGATGCCCTCTCCCCACGTAAATACCACGTCCCAGGAGGGCACCTGCCTGACCCCAGACCTAAGCAGAGGACTGGGGAGGGGACCCTGCATTTCTGGGAAAGGGATCTAGCAGAGAAGTGACCACAGCTTCTGTTTCACTCCCCTTTAGACACCCCCCAGGGAGAACAAAGAGACTGGGATGGGAATCCAAAGCCCATTTCTCTTCTCTCAGGCCCCAGATATTCCTTATCAACCTATGAGGAAAGCCTCAAGGCACAGGGGCTGCTGTGTGCTGCCACGTGACCCAGTATTTCCAGGGATAAATTAATCGTGAAAAAAAAAAATTGACATTTAAGCAGTGTCCTTGACTCAGGGGAAGCTGTCACAGGTGAGCTCTGTGAAAGAAGAGCCCAGTGCAGCGGCACACGCCTGTAATCCAGCCTCTGAGAGGCTGAAGCAGGAGGATTACAAGTTTGAGGCCAGCCTCATTCATCAATTTAGCGAGATCCTGCCCTCCTCCCCGCCAAAAAAAAAGAGAGAGAGAGAGAAAAGAGTTGGGGATGCAGCTCAGCGGTAAAGCGCCCTGAGTTCAATCCCAACCCAAAAAACACACACAGAGGGGCTGGGGATGTGGCTCAAGCGGTAGCGCTGGGTTCGAGCCTCAGCACCACATACAAATAAAGATGTTGTGTCCATCAAAAAAAAAAAAGCTAAAAAATGAATATTAAAAATCTCTCTCTCTCTCTCTCTCTCTCTCTCTCTCTCTCTCTCTCTCTCTCTCTCTCTCTCTCTCTCTCTCTCTCTCTAAAAAAAAAAAAAAAACCAGACCCAGAGAGGAAGGCGGATAGGACTTTCCCAAAGCCTTCGCACTGCAGAGGCCACACTTGGGGGGCACGCGGTCCAGCCCCAGGTTCCGCAGGGAGAGCGCGGGCTCCCTCTGCTGGCACCGAGGTGGGGGTGCTCCTTGCCACACATGCCCAAAGCCAGCCCCACGCGGGCGACCACGGGTCGGGCCCAAAGCAAAAGCACAAACAAACCTCTCGGACGGGGTGTCCCAAGATCTCTTCAGGAGGAAGTGCTCCCAATGAATGGGGGCGGGTCACCAGGTACAGCTTCTATCAGGGCAACTGGCCACGGCCACCCAGCTTTCCAACGGCTGCCACCTGTCCCTGGCTCCCTGCGCCCCCTGCCGGGGCTCGTCGGCAGATGCACCCTGAGGGGCGGCCGAGAAGCGCGCAGACCCGTGGCTCCAGAGCACGGAGGACCTCGAGGCCGGGCCACCTCCAGGCGTGGCTTGTGCAACGAAGCCGGGTGGGACGGCTCCCGCAGGGTTCGAGGAAAACCAGGTCCCGCGGCGGAGGAGGAGCGCTGCAGCCGCGTGGAGATGGACCCGGGGCGCGGACCGGCCTCCAGCGCCCACGCCACGCGGCCCTGCGACCGCGCCGGGGCCGCGACTCCGGAGTTGGAATCGCGCAGCTGGGGACGCGGGCTGCTCTTAACTGTCACTCAGTGTCGGAGGAGGCTCCGCCGGCGACAGTCGGCTGACGGAATGCGCGCCTCGGTTCTGGAAGCGAGGGGAGGCTTGGCACCGAGCGGTGCGCACCCCAGTGGGACCCAAGTTTTCAAGAATGTCCTGTCCCCTGGCGGTGGCCTGGAGATTCTCCTGTGAGCACAAGCCAGCGTTCGCCTTTCGGTTATTCCAAAAGCAAAGACTTGGCCTCCAGTGCTCTTGGAGTCTTATTTCTGAGTCTGCACCGCCCTCCAATCCGACCTCCCTGGAACTAGGCAACCCTGACACCTGGCTCACAGGGGAGCCAGCTCCCCGGCTCCGCGCCATGCTCCAGGTCTGTTCGCGCCTGGGAAGCCATGTCCCGAGGCCTCCCACGCCAGGAATTCTACAACTGCTCCGATGGCTTTGTTTCTTGGCTCAGCTTCATGAAACATGACTCAAACTGATACACTCTTAGGAGGAACAATGGCCCAAATGGTTGGCAGTGTCTGATCAGGTTCTTGCTAGAGCAGGGGTCTGCTCACTGGCTTCTGCGCTGCCGAAAAGCAAAAGCAGAATCATCCAGGACTGGTGAAGGGCCTTGTACCATAGCAGGCATTCAAGAAGCAGCAGCAGCATTTCTAACACTTGGATGGTGCTCACATGGGTCAGACACTGTTTAAAACACTAAGCAGATATTAACTCACACAATCTTCATAAGTACACTGCTACTATCTCTATGTTATAGAGAAGGAAACCAAAGCACAGAGAGGTTAAGTCACTTCCCCAAGACTACACAGCTCCTAAATAGTAAAACCTCGCTTCAGACCCAAGTAGCCTGATTCAAAAATCTACACCCTTAGCCACAGTCATAACCAAACTTGTCTATTAGAGTTTTAAAAATACACCCCAGAGGTGGTGACTTCATTGGTCTTGGATGTGACCTGGGCTTTGTCATTTTTTGATAGGGAGGTACTGGGGATTGAACCCAGGGACACTTACACTACTGAGGTACATCCCTCTGCCAGTTTGTTGTTGTTGTTGTTGTTTTTTCCCATATTCAATCTCACTGAGTTGCTTAGGGCCTTGCTAAATTGCTGAGGCTGGCCTCATACTTGTGTGATCCTCCTGTCTTAGCCTCCTGAGTCACTGAGATCACAGGCTTGTGGGCATTGGCATTTTTAAGAGTGCCTAGTGATTCCAGTGAGCAGACACTTTTGAGACCCACTGCATCATCATATCCTGCCTCATTAGCCAGCAAATTCGCTGGATCTAACTTATTTGCTTCGTGAGGATTTGCCTTCAGGAATACCAACAAGCCCAGGAAGGGGGAAATCCTACCTCTGGCAACAGCAAATTATCTTGGAGTGAGCTGATTGTCTCCTGATGGAGAAGAGCATGATCTGCCGCCGGCCTTCCTGGCTTCCAGTCTAAAGTGGGCGCTGCTGCCCAGGGCTCAGCAACCCAGTTCCTCCCGTCCAGGGCACGCAGCTAGCCTCCATCGCCCGGTGCCTCCCAGTGAGCTGTGGCCATCTGGCAGGACCTGACCAATAGAATGTGGACAGCAATGACACTGGCCTTCCTGCTGCAGGTAGAGGTTTCAGGGGAGTCTCAGACTCCAGAGGAGGCAGAGCCACAGGGAAGGAGGCAGGATGAAGAGAGCCGTGCGAGCACCACAATCCACAGTCTGGACGGCTGTCACCTACGCTTGCACCCCCACCCTCCAGCCCCTGGCCCGCACATTAACCTCTGCCTGGGAGGCTGAGCCTCACTGCTGTAGCCTCCTCCTAGGGGAGCCCTGAGGGAGGCCAGAGGGCAGGAGAGTGGGGTGTGGGGAATTGCTCCTCTGGCCACTTTACCCACTGCCACCCCTGTGTGAGTCACCCTCAGCCTGGGGGAGGGGCACGCATTGCTTCAGTCTCTTGGGAGGACGGGAAGGAGGACACCTGTGAAGGGTGAGAAGTGGCCACTGACTCAAGGCTGGGGTCTCTCCTGGGTCCACAGAGCCCTGGAGGTCCTGGGGCCCCCTGCCCTGCCACCAAGGAAGTAGCTCCTTCCTGGCTCCAGGCACCCCCATGGGTCATGGGTTTCCTGCCAGGACCCTGCTGATTCTGTGTGTGTCTGTGGCTCAGTGCGGAGCGGGTGGTCACCACAGAGCAGATATTCAGAGATGATGGATTTCTTCTTTTATGTGTATGTTAGAATTACTACCAGTGGTGCGAAAACCAGGGAAAGTGAGATGACACTGAATAAAGAGCACCTTTAAACATCAGTCACACCATCTTAGGCAGATGACTTCCTCTCTCTGGGCAAAGTGACTGCACAGGCCAGATGGCCTGCGGCTCCTTCCTTCACCCTCCACGCACGGCTCCCGGCTCTGGGCAAGGCACTGCATGGGCACCGGGCACACAGGGACGCTGCCTGCATGGGCAGACGGGGTAGGACACCAATGGGGACTCAAACTCAGAGAGCAGACTGGTGGTAGAGCCCTTGCCTCCCGTGTGAGGCCCTGGGTTCGATTCTAAGCACTACATATAAATAAGTGAATAAAATAAAGGTCCATCAACAACTTAAAATTAAAAAAAAAAAAAAAGAGGAGACAGTGCTACATGGGGAATGAGGAGACAGGGAGGTGGCGCGGCCCGACTGGGGCAGGAAGGCAAAGCCCAGCGGGGAGAAGCCAGGGCTCCTCACCACTTTTGCCAGGGAGCTTCAGTCCTGGGGTTTCCAAAAAGGCTTTTCCCCAAGGGACATCTGGATTTTACTGGAGCCGTGTTCGGCTTTCAGAGTTGGGAGGGGGGAGGTGCTCCTGGCACCTAGTGGGTAGAGGTCCAGAGGCTGAGACCTCCTGGAGTCACAGACCACCCCCCCCCCAAAGATCAATCAGGTCCCAAATATTGTGCTGCCACGGAGGGACCTTTGCTTGGGCCCTATTTTGACTTGTGAGGGACCTTAGTTTAAAACAGGCACTCTCCAGGCTCCTCCAACCTCTGCTTACAGGCCTCAGGCAGGAGCACAGGACCAGGGAAGCTGGGGAACAGCTGGGAGGGGCGGGGCACACTGAGCATCCCAGGAGACTAGTCCTGTGCCCCCAGGGCTCAAGCTGGAGGATGACTGCACAGTGACACCTGCCACATCAAACTTCTTGTAATTTGTCTTTAAAATGCCTTTTATACATTCCTTTATAAGCAAATTATTTCTCCAAACAGATTTATCAAATATTTATCTAGGTCCTTAAGATCAAAACTACAGGATGTATTTCCAAGTCCAAATTGCAGAAAGAGTAATCACTACTCAAAAAGGGTAGGAGCGGCGAATTGTAAGATCATATACTCTATGTGTCAGAAACTGGTAGCAAATGCCAGATTTGCTATTGAAATACAGGATCATGGGAATGTCCTTTCCTAGTCCCAGAGGCATTTCAAACAGGCTTTGGAAACAATTCATGGTGACAGACAACAGTTATGATTAAAGAAAAACCCAAAGAGTAAATAAATTTTAATTTTTTGAGTATTCTTGATTTCATATTTTAAATACACACTAACAGATACATTTCCACCAAAATACTTGTACAGTATCAGTATTCTTGTAAGTATTCACATCCATAATTAACACAATTAGGATAATTAGGAAATTTAGCAAAGTCGGTAAATATCTACACGAACGTTCTCATCCTTGTGGTGATTCAGTCTCTAAAATAAGTCAGGCTGGATCTACATAAAAGCTGAATTTGGTGTCGCTTCCAAATTTCTCCTTGAGAAAGCCTGAGTCTTGAGTGAGCAGCAGGCTACAGAGGGCAAGGCCAATCGACCAGAAATCGGGAGCGGCCATCCACAGCTACAAAATGCAGGTGAAGCAGCAGAGGAAGCACGTTGGGGGCTGCTATTTTGATTCCCCAGGCACGAGTGACCCTGAGCCAGTGCCAACACTCCCGAGCTCTGGACACAGCAGCACTCTGGCACTCACTAGGAAGCCAGTGCCTGAAAGCTGCATGGCTGTTCAAGGAGGAATTACATCTCTATCTCCTTTGCCAACATCCAAAATGTGAACTGACATTCAAATTTCTCATCCCCAAAGAGGCCTATTGTGGCATTTTATAGGAATGCCTTTTCTGTCTTCAGTTTGCAGACAGCATGACAAGAGGGAAGTAATTCCTCACTAGAAATAGCTGCCTTGCAACTGGGCATCACATCTATTAAAGGAGCAGCTTGCCCCACACCAATCTTAAGCACTGAGCTAAAAGCAGGCAGGCCATGAAGCACAACTTTTTTTTTTTTTTTTTTGGTACCAGGGATTGAACCCAGGGGCACTTGACCACTGAGCCCTTTTTGAGACAGGGTCTCACTAAGTTGCTGAGGCTGGCCCTGAACTTGAGATCCTCCTGCCTCAGCTTCCTGAGCTGCAGGGATTACAGGTGTGCATCACCTCCCTGTTTGAATGTGTATTGGATGCCAGTTGCTATATCCAGCTGATGCATTTGCAGGTCCAAAATGAGTGTGCACAGTCTCTTATTTTCAAGGTACATCGGCTATCCTCATTATAAGAGGCAAAATAAGCCAATCCCAAAGAACCAAAAGCTGAATGTTTTCTCTGATATGCAGCTGCTAATTCACAATAAGGCGTGGGGGGAGAACAGACGTATTTTGGACTAGACAGAGGGGTGTGAAGGGAGGGGAGGGGGCATGGGGATAGAAATGATTAGAATGAATGGGACAGTATTACCCTATGTACACACGATTACATGACCCGTGTAACTCTACATCACAAACAACCAGAAGAATGAGAAATAATACTCCATTTATGTACGATGTGTCAAAATGCATTCTACTGTCATGTGTAGATAGAATTTTAAAAATATACTTTAAAAAATCAGCTATCCTCTCTACTGCTGCAGGTGAGGCTAGGGGATGTGAAGGGAAAGGAAAGAGTGTGCACCCCATGGCTCAGCACATTAACCATAACCTCGGGAATTCACTCCACACAGTCATGAGAAAACGGGAGCTGAGTGCTTTTTTTTTTTTTCTTTTTTAAGCTTCCATGGGCTGGGGATTGAATCCAGGGTTCACACATGAGGCAAGCACTCTATCACCGTGCCACATTCCCAGCCCCAGCTTTTCACATATACAATATTTACATTAATGCTAAGAAAATTAATAGTTAATCCTAAAACCATTTAGTGAAAATGTAGATTCTGCATTTAAAATTCAACTCTTCCATTGGTGAGAACACAGGTACCAAGGACCCATGTCAAAGGGCATCTGAGGTTCAACAGCAATTCCCTAAAAGCCAGAAATATTGCAACAGCACTTAAAAAGTGGCACATGGCAGGGGACAAAAACCACTGGTCTTTATTACTATTTTGCCATGGGGTAGGCATGCTGCTCCTTGGAAAGATTTTTTTCTTAAAGTGACTTTTGCATATAAAAACATCAGTGTTAAATATATTCACTCTAAGCAAGAACCAACTTGTACCCCAATTTCATTAAAATGAAAGTCTACTGCCACAGAATCTGAAAGAAACAGTTTTATCTATTGTCAAAGGCCAACGTTCAGATGAGCATAGTGGCGCACATCTGTAATCCCAGGGGCTCGAGATGCTGAGGCAGGAGGATCGCAAGTTTGAAGCCAGGCTCTACAACTTAGTGATACCTTGTCTCAAAATAAAAAGGACTAGGGATGTTGCTCAGTGGTTAGCGCCCCTGGGTTCAATCGGTACCCCCCCCCAAAAAAAAGAGTTCAATAGATGTTGTACTTGTAAATAAAAGCAATATGGGGATACACAGGAAGGTAAAATTGGTCAGTGCAAGAGAAATACATGGCTATGGCTATGGTCTGTGCTGCCAACTTATAACACAGTCACCTCAACAGCACTGTGGGAGTCGAAGGCTCCTGGCAGATCCTGATGGAGCTTGCTTACCTGGACTCCTGGGGGAGACCTGCAAGGGGCTCAATGCAACAGCATGCGTCGCATCCCAACTCAACACGCAGGCAAAGTGACAATTCAAAAGCATATTACTGAGAGCCTGAAATATGGAGTAGCCCACAGCTGCACAGGGTGTGACGTGACCAGAGTCACAGTTCCCACTCAAGGTCACCTCCCAATGTAGGGGGCACAGACACATGCCACCATTCGCACAGGTGCACACCAAATTCCCATCGGGCTTGGTCAAAAGAAAACTTCACTTGGAGAACTAAGTATGTTGGCCAAGTCATCTGCTTGGTGGCTTGCAGATCCAGCAACCCAAGTATCCTGCTGCACACTCCTCACTGTGTTCTCACACGGAAGTCTGAAAAGACCCTCTTTAGTAGGAGATAGTTAACATACACATGTTCAGATACAGATAGGCCCTCTACTAACAGCTCAAGGGAAGAGCATTTTGGCTAAACTGACTATGAACAGTCCCTTGACACTGAATCTCTGAGAGACATAGTTTTTGTTCCAGTCAGTGATCCCACCCCAAAGCAGGGCAGGAGGGTGGGACAGAAGGCAGTGCAGAGACCCATCAAAAGGACGTATGTGTTAATGAGCTTTTTCAACTAAACCATTCACAACTCAAGGGCAAAGAAAAGGATAATTATTTCCCCCATATTACATTTAATTAAATTTAAGTATAACTATGGATTAAGAGATTAAAGATTTTAAAGTTTGATCCAGTGTTTTTCAGCTTGATTAATCAGGTAGCGTACACAACATGGTTTATTTTAAGGCAAATAGAATACTGGGAGCTGGTGAGCAAGGCAACAAAATACACCCCAGAGGCTGGACTGTTAATAGGGATAGAGTTACAAATGGTTCCATGATGCTCAAGCAGGTAGTTGCAGGTAGTTACTCTGAGCATTGCCTTTCTAAGTTTTTCAGCAATAAAAAGGAAAAAAAGTAAATTTAAATGCTATGTAACACGACTTTTATGAATTCTGAATGTGTGGATTTTTGGTTTGCATTGCCTCCCTGTTTACAAATTTAGAGAATAAAATTGATTTAATTTCATTTTCTGACCCCCCCAAAAAGAAAAAACAATTCCAAAATCCAAATTCACCTTGACAATACTCCCCTGCAACCCCTCCCACACATTAGGAATGAGAAGCTATGTGACAATACTCCACAATCAGGGACCTCTCTCAGTCCTTGGGGATCATTTACTTGATAACAACCACAATCAATTCTGACTAAGTACTTCCAAATATTTTGGACTAAATCAAAGTACTGCATTTATGAATATGCTCTATGAAAAGCAGAATAGTCATTAAAGCATAAAACAATTTTATCTTTAAATAGAAAATACTTTATTCATTCCTGACAGGTTATCAAAATGTACACTGTTAACCAAATAAAAATGGTACTCTGAATTAGCTGACTAGGGCATATGTTTTGAGGATTTTTTAATTTAATTTTCAAAGAGTAAAAACTACTTCCAATCTCCCTTCCCACACATTCTAACAAGCTTGCACTATACCTGCTTAAATTAAACAAACAATTACATGGGCCCAGTTCATTACAGAATGCACGTTTCCACTTTCACTTAGAGGAAGCTACTGCACTTGGGTATTTCTGTCTGCCAGAAGCTCTCAGGCATGTTTACTCCTCTTCGTGTTTTGTGTAACTTTGTAAATGACAAAGAATAAGGAATAAAGAACATGACTTGTATTAATCTACACACACACACACACACACACACAAACACACACAGAGGATAAAGTGCAACAGGACAGAATATGTCTGTGACTTCACTTTTTCCAAGCTCCAGAAGGCTCTTCCGAGTAAATGGGATGAATGCTGCTCTTGACACCTCAAGTGTGGGGAACACGTAACCCAGCAGGGTGACTTGTGTTTTCACACTGGTATCATATTAAAAGCCCTATTTGCTTTGCGTCCCCTGGGGCTTCTCTGATTCTCAACCAAAGTTTTGAAGCTGTGTTTCTTTCTAAACCTTGAGAAAAATTAACTCACCAGAGCTACATAAATAGTGCTTTAGAATGCTCCAATGCTTTTTGAGCACTCTATGCTGTAAAAGAAGGTTTCCAATGAAATCCTGTCTACAACAAGGAGAATTATAGTCATTTTAATAAAAGTAAGCAATACACTAACTTGGCAGCAAATGCTTTAACAATCTTTGACACCAGCCACCAAACGCTTCTATAGGCAAATACCAAACTAGTCCTAAATATCAGAATTTTTGGTTGCATGTTGTTTTGACGTTAAATTATTTAACTAAAAAAAAAAAAAAAGCTTTTGTTCCTGAGGTGAGCACGATAAAATAAATGAGTTCCCTCTGAAGCTGCCACTGGGGCTCTATGCTTCTTATTCCACCCTTACTCTCCTCACAAGGAGTCTCGTTGGAAATGCCAGTCCTCCCCGTGGCGCCATTTCTGTGATTCGTCTTGCCGAACATCTGGTCTAATTTGGTTTCTCATGCCACCCAACACGTTTGATGTCGCTTCAGTGGCAACAATCAGAGGTTTCACCACTGCTGGGGGAATCTGGCGCAGGACTTCACCCACGGCACCGGTAACCCCTCTGCTCTCATGTTCTCGAGCTGCTGTTTCATAAATGGTCTGAGCCGTGTCTGTGATTCCCTGGGGGGGTGGGGGGGGTGGAGAAGGGGAATAAATTACTGGTCAGAAATCTGAATTATCCTATATTATACACTTTCAGTATAATAACATTATATTTATAAGTAGACAAATAATTGCTTTTTTGAGATTACCCAGGATAATTATTTTTATGACAAATTCTAATAATAAGGAAAAGAGGCAAGTATTAGTATTTTGTTGTGACACCAATGCATACAAAATGTAGGTAAACTACTTTTCACACAGGGAAGCTTACAGAAATACTTAATGATCCAAGAGCAGCTTTTCTACCTTGATTAATCACTCCAGTTAAACCCAACTTAGGAAACAAAGCTCAAATAAACACTCACTTAAAGGACCACAGTGACAGCTCCTTTGATGCAACACAAAGAAAACTTAATTCCCCTAAGCTGTAGAAAATTATTTGTCTTAAATTACTGGCTATGTATTAGAAAAGATAACTGAGGAACATTCAATTACAATAAAAAAGCTAAGTAGACCCATTCTGTTGAGTTGAAGAGAAAATTCTGAGAACACACAGCAGAAACCTGTCATCCAAGGACTAGAGACAAAGCTTCTGCAGCATCTCAATCTCCCTGGTCTATAGTGTTAAAGCAATCATGGCCGCCCAGCTCCGGGGATAATGTATAAATGTGCTGTGCGCCGTTAGGAGTAAAACCTCATGTGCCTTTTGAACCTCTGCTATTCATCTGACTCAGAAATCCCCCAGAGAGACCAGGGCACTGTTCCCTCGTGCTAGGTCCAATATATAAAGGAACTTTTGGTTCTCCTGGGAAATCAAAGGTCTTGTCTTAACTCAGAATCCAGTCACCAGTTTAACAAGCTAATAACATAAGGTTTTTACCCAGCTCAACAAACAAAAACATGTAATACCATGAGTTCTACACATACACACAGCACAAAGTTCAGAAAACTAAAAGAAATAGAAGTGCTCCCTTTAAAACCATCTAGAAGACAACAGCCAGTGAGGAACTGTGAGTACAAATCATCCACCTCCCTGCATCACCTTCCCTGCAGTTAGTCACCCCCGCTCCCCTCCTGCCCACAATACAGGTCAGGACGCTAAGTGAATGACCAACTCCACCAAGTTTGGAGACACAGAAGAAAATTCAAACCCCATCACTTAGCTGTGTAACCTCAAGCTAGTCTTTTAAATGGGGAATTAAAACACTGGCTGCCTCTTACGGTGTTTGTTGGAATTAAAGAGCCTGACGCTGCTTGGAAGACTACCATGACCACATCCCAAAGATCTGACTACCACTAAAGAATCACAGAGCACAGGGGTCAACAAATATCTTCTGAGAAGGACCAGATGGTAGAGATTCGTGGGCCACACAGTCTATTCACGTTTCTTTCTGGATTTCCCTTTTAGAGTCATTTAAAATTGTGAAAAACCATTATTATCAAGAACTATGTAATGTTTTGAACAACCAACAATAAAAAATTTTAAAAAAATAAATAAAAAAATTACCTCTTCTGATTGACAGAGCTTTAATAAATGATTTATAATTTAAAAAAAAAAAAAACATTATTAGCTTGATTGTCCCTCCAAAAACAGGCCTGGGTAGATGTGACCTGCAGGCTAGTCTGCAAACCTCCATCTCACAGATGAGTTATTATTAACACCTGAGACGTTCTCTCTTTCTTTGATTTATTAACATCTAAACTGAAAAAAAAAAAAATATTTCTCAGCATTTTGGAACCTCTATTAAAAAAAAAAAAACATTAGTTCAGAATTCAGTTTCAGTCTAATCCAGCATGCCCTCACAACTCAGCTCAAGCACTGTCCCCATCCTTTCTTCCTTCATTCTTCCTACAGATGGTTTTTGAGAAAAGAACTGAACTTCAGCTGCAGTTCCCCGGGTGTCAGTCCTGGCCCACCATCTGCTTGCTGTGGTTTGCTGGGGGCTCCTTGTTCGTGCTAAGCCGGTTTCCTCATCTCTAAGTCAGCATCGGCACCTATCTTAAGAACCACTTATACCCTTGGCTCAAAGGACCACATCAATGTACGTGTTGTATAAACATACATTGTCAGGCAAGTGCTTCCCAAGTGCTCCATATTCAAAGTGCTGCTCTTCCCTGCTGCCACTGCCTTTGCCCTACCTTGAACCTCAGTAATAAGTCTTACAAATATGTTGGTAACTGGACCAATACCGGTAATTCTCTCTTTATTCTCTGCGCTATATCTCTTTTCAGAAGTTGAACTTTGGTCTTCCCTTCTTTTATCCCCTGATATTATTATTGGGCCCTACCCCACTGGCCTTCCCACAGACTTGGGAACCACAGAGTCTACTTCAGTAGAAGAAGGACTGGCCTAGGTCCTTTTATCACCAGAACATGACTGGTGAAATGTCTTTTATGAAATTCTAAAACATGAACCATAAAGTAGGGTGACCACAAACTTCTTCAAGTCATGTTAAAAAGAATGTCAAAAATGATGAAGCAAGAGAATATTCCAGGCAACAGAAAGAATCAGCATTCATTACATGATTGCTGAAGAGCCACGTAGCATGCCTACTACAGGGCAAGATTCGGCTGCAACCCAGCCACTCCACCCTAGAAAACTTTCTGCACATGTAAACACACACATTTAGGTGAAGATTCCCCTTAGCAGTGCTTCAGGGGGAAAAATAGAAACTAAATAGCCACCAATAGGAAAATAATAAACTATGGTATATTTACATCATGATACTATAAAGTCATTTAAATCCGATTATGAGTACTAACATGGACACAAACACATAAACAAAAATATGCATCACCTTCAGGTTAAGATGAAGGTGGGTGGTTCACTGAAAAGCTGAATTTCTTAAAAAAATCTAACACTAACAAAGCAAAGTATAACTTTGCTTTAATGCAGACAGTGAGCTGGGTACAGTGGTGCACTCCTGTAATCCAAGCAATTTAGGGAGTCTGAGCTGGGAGGATCACAACTTCAAGGCATCCTGGGCAACTTTAGGAACACCCTCAGCAACTTAGTATGAACCTATCTCAAAATTTAAAAAAAAATTATTTAAAAAGGCTGGGGGTGTAGCTTAATGGCAAAGCACCCCTGGGATCAATCCCCAGAACCAAAAAGAAAAAAGAAAAAACTGCAGATGGTGCACACATGGGCATATATTTCTGCCGTTCCCCACATACTTCTGTGGTAGTGAGAATCTGCCCCTCACTCTCTTCTCTTGGTGGAAGGCTGTCAGTCACAACCTAGCCCTCCTGTCTCACTTCAGGAAGATATGTCACATGCTACTGGTGGCTGCTCCCATTCCATTCTCAGGGGTTTCTCTGAAACACATTAACACTACTGAATGCTCTTTGGGTGACAGCCAGGAAAATAGGCAAACTAGTGACTTGTCCACTCAAGCACTTACGTACCTCTTTGACGACACTGTAGGCCTTGGCCACACCTTCCCTCAGGTCTACTGGCTGGTGAGCTAATCGGTGATGAGGAAACCTTCTGACCTTCTTGGGCTCAATAGAAAGAGTACCAGGAGACACCATGTCATAAGCAGTCTCTGCTGCTGCCTGGATATTTTGTCAGAATAAGAAATGAATTAGAAAGCAGTCTGGAGAGCTCTGTAACAACAGAGAACTCTATGGGGAGTGTGCAGAGCTTCCAGGGTCTGAATTCTATACAAGAGTTATGACTTCTACAATAAGAATATGAAAGATAACTAAAAACTCATATCTGGATTGAGCTCACTTATTCAGTTCCTTTCTCTCTCCATAGAGAATACTCAATATTTCTATGTTATACAATTTAATACTGAATGGAAACAAACCTTAATACCTCTACTGTTTAATCAATCAATCTTTCTTGAATTTAGCTATGATCTTTTTATACAGACTGATAAAACAAATCCCCTAATTTAATGGTTGTTATTTACCTGAAATAGGCAAACAAATTTAACACTGCATTCCACTGTTCCATTCTACTGAATATTTTAATGTTGGACATCTAAGTGATAAAATGATATTAAATAATTACAAATAAAACATCTATGCTCAACACTTAGTGTATTTATATTTTCACAGTATGTTTAAAAACAAAACAGCCCACTTTACAGTAGCTCTTCCTTGTGGATTAAGACAGGCTGGGAAAGATACCTGTATGGTTTGGACCATTCTGTTTGTGAGCTCCAGAGCTGCCATTGCTGTTGAAGTGCCAAAGGAAGCAGCGCCTCTCTGGAACCCTCGGACAATGCGGCCATCCTTCCGGTACTGCTCTATGGGTAGCCACACTAAGTCCTTGAGGCCTTGCACTGAAACAGCACAAAAATCAACATGAGTTCTGGGGTTCAAAACTCCATTAATATTCTAATCCTGGAGTTTTTAACCCCAAAACTGGAGGCAAAGTTTTTTGTCTGATAGTACACATGTGGGTTTTTAGAAAAATGATCTTCATGTAGACTCTCATTCATAACCCCAAAAGGGTTAAAAGAGAAAACTCACCTAACTGGACCAGTGAATGCATAGGTCCAACGCCTCCCAGGATTCCTGGTAGCTGGTTCTTCTTAATGTCATTGAGCCATTCAGTGATTGCATATGAAAATAACTTATCAACACCTAGCAAACTAGAGTAAATGACTATTAGTATATAGAAAGGAAAAATAAACTTTATACATTTAGATAAGTTTTTTAACTTAAATTTATGAATTATGTGAGCAAAATTTTTATACTTTTTAAAAATTTAAAACAAAATTTTTTTAAATCAAAAATTAACATATATCAGCCACTTAACTTGCAATCTGAATCACTCTCTTTCTACATATTTATATTAGATGGCAGGTAAATATAGACATAAACAGATATAGAATGTTTCTAATGTTGTAATGTTTCTAATTTCCACAAGACTTAAGTACATGTGTGTGTTGTTCCACTATCCTTATTTCTTGACTATCTAAAGCTCTAGCATAGAATTAACCCAAAGTCTATAAATTGCCATTAATTTTTTTCAAAGAATAAACTAATTTATAAGTTTAGGAAATCATTAGAAATGTCCTAAACGATAGCTATTTTTAAATACTAGTACTCTATTCAATTGACTCTGTCTCTCTCAGAATAAAAATTAGCCTCTAACCAATCAGAGTACTCTAAAAATGAGCTCTCTACAGAAAACACTGTATTTTAAAACAACTAACATATACATGCTTGCTATGAGGGCTCCATTTCTAATTTGTTGTCAACTGGCCTTAGTAGCCTCCCCTTAAAGCCTCCCAGGATAAATCAACTTACCCATGCCGATAGAAAAGCCTCTTCAGCTTTAGTTCTGAGCAGTTTAACTGGGCCAAACCAATTAGAATCCCAGCTAACGTACCCTTTAAAGTTAAAAACATTTGGATTAATTCGTAAATAAAGACAGACTCAACATTTAATATTGTTGTTATTTTGGGAAAATCAACATGATATTCATTAACAAAGCTAAAAAATCTTGAAATATTTACAGAATATATAATTCATAGTATGTACTACCCACTAGATCCCAAATTATACTTATGGCACTGAAGGAAACACTATTTAAATTATTTACTTTAAAAAATTTAAAACCCTATGCTTCATTTCAATTCTATATATGTGTGTGTTAAAATTTTATATACCTATAAACTATGATAGTGCAAAGTTTAAAAGAATTGAGCCCATTAGGAAAAAAAAGAGATAATTTTATAGAACATATTTATGCAAAATTTCCAAACCTGATCCATTGATACATGTTTGCCATGATAATCAAGTCGAATAGGAACTTCTGATGTGAATCTGAATTCTCTAGAGATAAACAATGGAGGGAGTTATTTATATTCAAAATTACTAATTGTTTAAATTACATATAAATTAATTTGTTGAATTAGAGAATAAAAATAAAACCACAAAATAAGTCTGTAAATATCTTATGGCCTAAATAAAAAATGTCTTTTAGTTCTATCTTTTCATAAGGTAACAACTAATCAGATATTAGTCATTTGATAACTTTGTATTTAGTATATTTTAATTTTTCTCACAAAACCTTTTTCTAATTTATTAAATAATGTTCATTCTTATAAAAATTTATTTTGGTAGATATTCTCCATTCATACAAATCAATAAAAACAAATTAATAAAAGTGACCTTTAAGAGTAATCATTAAGTCAATCATTACCAAGAAGTAAAAAAGAGAAGAGGTTAGATGATTCTTCTGGCTGGTGTGAAGCCGTCAGGAGACCCGGCATCAGTTAAATGGGATGCAATCGTGGGCAAGTGACTTAAAACACTTTGAGCCTGTCTTCACCAGCATATGTTTTAAATGCCACCTACATTGGTAAATTTTGGTGAGAATCCTTAAAATTTATGCTTGTAAGTAGGTTATCAACATACTAATATTGAGACTCCTGGGAGAATAAAATAATGTACATTGATAGCATGTAGCAAACAAACTCATCTGGCTTCTAAAAGCTAAATGTAAACTGGATACATGGAACTTTTTCCCCCATAGAATTAATATTGGTGGTTACAACCTAAGCCACCTCACAAAAGTCCACTTAATCTTCAGTGAAAAGAAATAGTGTATTTACAGCAATCTCTTTCAGCCTGGGATCACAGGTTGTTCCTTCTGGGGGGGGGGGGGGAGGCTAACTGGGGATTCAACCCAGAAACACTTAATCATTGAGCCACATCCCCAGCCCTTTTTGTATTTTATTTAGAGGCAGGGTCTCACTGAGTTACTAAGTGCCTCCCTAAGGTGCTGAGGTTGGCTTTGAACTTGCAATCCTCCTGCCTCAGCCTCCTGAGTCACTGGGATAACAGGCATACGCCACAGGACTCGGCTCCTCATTTCTTGAATGCTCATCTCCACCTGGTTGTCTGGGTAATACACTTGGTACTCTCTCCTTCCCCACTCCTTTTACTCAGAACAAATGTTATTTTAATTATTTGTAAGCTCACTGATTTTTCATTGTGTGTAGACCAAAACGTGGTGTACACACAGTAAGTGCTCAAGATGTTCAAATCATAACAAACACTTTCAAACACATCTACTGCCACTTTGGGCCAGATCTAAGGTCTAACGTCAGAATCTAGTGGAGAAGACAGAGAAACAGGGGGCCATGATGCCAACAGGGGAGGGATTCAGGGAACCAGAGAAGGTAGCTAACTGTCCCTCTCAACAAGGGGTTTTGCTCTTTCTCCCTTGTTAATGCCAAGGCTCCATCCCTTCCATCAAGGGTTAGGAAAGAAGAGGACAAGAAGATGAAAGTCTGGAGAGGTGAGAGAACTCCAGCGTGTGGCCAGCTGGCCAGGCAGCTAGACAGCGTCAGAGCAGGCAGCAGCAGTTCAGGAGACCTGGGCATCAGGGAGTGATGGTTCAGCCAAGGAGGAAGGGTCAGGAAAGGAAAGACAACCGTGATGGGGAACATCAGGTAGAAAATCCCACAGGAGAAAAGGCAGGAATGCCAAAGCCAAGGTGTGAAAAGAGGCAAAAGGAAAACCTCCTGTTTGGGGAGGGACAAGACACTGTTAACAGTGACTAGGAAGAAGGAGACTGCGGGGGCAAGGAAGGGAAGAAGTTAGGAGGAAAAGGGAACTTGTACAACAGATTCAAAAGAGATAGATCCTGAACCAGGGTTCCTACATATAAATGAGCATGTAAGTTAGATGGGCACCACATGCAAATAAACACACTAGTTAATTATGTGGCAAGGCAAAGAAAAGCTGATGTAACCTCACAATTACCAGTATACTTACACATTACAGAACTACCCTCAGAACTTCAAGGTAACTTGTTATCAAAATTAAATTATTTACCTAAAAAACACAGGCTGATCACTAAATGACACTTCTTCGGCTGAGAAGTCCTTTTCCTCTGCTCCATTAACTGCCTCTGCTGCACTGGCACTCTCGTTTTGGGAAGGTTTTGGCCCAGGGAAAGAAAGAACTAGATTTGGCTCCTTTGAAATACTCAAATGCCTTGGCAAACTGCAGGTGACATCAGCTCCAGGAGACTTTTTGACTGAAAATGTAATGTGCACATTTGAAGTATTAGGTATGTCTCTATAGAGCAACTGCTTAAATCAATCTTGTTACCTTTCATTTAATAAATACAAACCCTATTACAGAGAAAATTTGCTTCTCAGTAATTATTACTTTTATATAAACTACATTTGCATTAATTAAAAACAACACACATTATATACATGGGAATAAAGATTATAAATATGAATAAGTCAAAGTGAACCCCACTACTAACTATAATGCACTAATAAAAATAAGCATATTCTCAAAAATACCTCATATCAATCCAAGTACAAACAGTCCCAATTTAATTTAATGACAGTTTTGACTTAAAATTTTTCAACCTCACAATGGTATGAAAAAAATATGTACATTCAGTAGAAATTGTACCTTGAATTTTTATCTTTTCACAGGCTAATAATTGTGGTCAGATTCTGTCTGTGATGGCAGGTATCTGCAGGGGTTCCACCAACCCCTCAGTCACAAGGGGAAACAAAAAACACCCTACAGTGTTATGTTGCTATGATGTTCAGTAGGTTAGATAACTAAATGCATCTTCAACTCAAAAGTGTTTTCAACTTACAATGTATTTCTCAGGATATAACCCCATCCTAAGTTAAGGGCATCTGTACTTACTATAGATTTTTCAAACTATGTTAAATACCTTCTGGATCTGGAGTCAGTAGAAGCTCCACTTCTGCAGAAAGACTTGTGAAGAAATCCTTCAGGAAGAACAAGGCATCCTAGAATTAAGAGAAGTCATTACAACTGAAAAGAGGAAAAGGACATCTATTTCTAAAACTATGAAACAAAGTAATTTTAAAGTCTTACATTTTACTCATTATTCAAATATAGCTATAATTTATTGTAACCCTACCATGTCTCAGGTCTTATTCCTATTCTGTGCGTGTCTGTCTGTCTGTTCCTCCACCACCACACACCTTTCCCATCAATTCTCACAACTCTGAGAAAATTAACTTAGATAAATTAAAAATTACAAAGCTAGGAATGATTCTCAAAGTACCTTTTAGTTTTCTTAGAAACAGAGCATTCTCATTCTTGTTTGGCATTACTCTTCATTCTAAATTGTAGTGGTAACACTACTAACAATAATAATGGCAACTAGTTTGTTCTGGATACTCATTTGCCATGAGAGTTCTTAATGTCTCATCTCTGCTTTTACCACTGTGTTAACCTTAATACATTTTCTCCAGTGGACAACGACATTCAAAATAAGAATGAAAAATAAAATCAATCATTCAGAGTAGTCCCTTCTGGTACTATAGAGTTTCAAACAAAAATGTTTGGCTCTGTCCTGATAATCCATTCACATCTGGCCCATTTTTGGCAGCTTCATTCTGCTTTTCTCAAAGTGACAAATACATCCTGGGGCATATAAAAATCAAATGCCTGAGCCTATTCTTTCTTATTCTTCCCTTCCACTTTAAAAAATCCTAAATTAATATAAAATCCTAAATTAATATACCAAAATACAAGGCAAAGTTCAATTATAGGGTCACAATATTTGGAAGAACACCAAAAAAGTCTGACAATTTCCAAGGATCCGAGTACTTAGGATCCCATTTATCTCAAGTATAAATGATCAAGTTAGAAGAATATTCTAGGTACCATGGAGCACAGGGGAATGAGGCAGCTCTAACACTACTAGAAGCAGGTAGCAAGTTCATGGGCTGTTCATTACTCTGTAATGCTTTACACATGTATATTCCTGTACATAGTTTATACATTATTTATATTATACATTTATCAAATAATATGTTATTTATATCAAGTATTACCCATTAACAAATCTAACCATATATAAAATGCTTTCCTTGGCCACTAGATGGTAACATTTTAATACAATCAAGGTTTTAAGTCCAAGATTGCCTTCATAAAAACAGAAAATTTCAGATATCAATGTGCTTTTTAAGAAAAAGCAAAGGGGGCTGGGCTGGGGCTGGGGATCAGCGGTAGCGCACTTGCCTGGCATGTGTGAGGCACTGGGTTTGATTCCCAGCACCACGTAAAATAAATAAAGGTTTACCAACAACTAAAACAAATTTTAAAAAGAAAAGGGCTGAGGTTGTGGCTCAGTGGTAGAGCACTCACCTAGCATGTGTGAGGCATTGGGTTCAATCCTCAGTATCACTTAAAAATAAACAAAAAAAATAAATAAAGGTATTGTGTCCACCTACAACTAAAAATTATTTAAAAAAAAAAGAAAAATTAGACACAATACACAACATGACAAAGGGATACTACTCCCAGCTTTTTAAAATGTTCTCAATTTTTATTTTGTATTTATGCTAAACTCTATACAACTCAGTAAAACAGGCATAAAATACAAAGGCATAACAAAATATATACAAATGGCTAACAAACATGTGAAAAGGCGCATAACATCACTAGTCTTCAGAAAAATCAAAATGAAACCACCATGAACACGAAGTAAACAACTAAATTAGAAAGCTGATGCTCGCAAGTTTGACAAAGATGTGAAGCAATTAGAGTGCTCACTGGTAATGCGTGGGAATGTAGATTTGGTACAGCCAAATAGGACAGTAGGACACTGTCTGGAAGCTGCTTATGCTAGTTAAACATATATCCCCTGAACACCAAGAAATCCTGCTTTTATCTTATACATATAATAACTCAAATGTATATCAGCAGGTAAGCGGATCAATAAATTGTGGAATATCCACACAGTGAAATACCACATGGCAATAAAAAAAAAGAAAAAAAATGGACTGGGCTGGAAGTGCAGCTCAGGGGTATAGCACTTGCCTAGTATGCATGAGGCCCTAGGTTCCAACCCCAGCACCGTAAAAACAACGAAGAGATTCTTGACATGCTACAATACAGGTGAATAACTGACAAAATATTGAGTGCAGAATCCAAACACAATTCTATGTACATAAAACTATGCAATAGGAAAAAAAAACAAATTATGGTAATTGAAAGACAAGTGGTTGCTTTGGGATAATGAAACTGACTACAAAGGGACATAAAGGAATTGTGTGGGGTATGGAAAATGTTATGTACTTCAACTGGTTTAGTAGTCACGCAAGTACACAAATCTGTTAAAGTTTCACTGTAAAGTTAAAATCTATGCATTTTATTATATAAATTATACCTCAATACAATAACTTTTTTAAAACTTAAAAAAACTTTCATAGCAAAATATTTATGCCAGCTTTAAGGTACAAAAACAAAGGATATTAATAGTGCAATAGGATTTAAACTGTTAAAGAATTACTTTTAATGCCATACTCAAACAAGGAAGTGATGAAGACAAAGTACACAAATATGCCAAGGTGCTGCTACTTGTGTACCCTTGCCCAGCCCCAGTGCTTCCCTATCTCACCAGAATGGCCTCCCAGCCCAGCCTGACTTAAGCCCCTCATGTCTTCATGAAGAACTTCACTGGCCTAACACCCTGACACTCCCTAAGACCTAGTTTGCATATCCCCGCCTCCAGAAAGCCTTTCCTCACCATCCCTCACCCTCCAAACTCCCTTTGCGGGCCAGGCACGTCATTCTACACCTTCTTTATCACTTGTACTCACCATAGCATATTAAAAGCATCTGCTTTATGTCAGTCTTCCCCACTACAGAGAGATCTTTGAGGATAGGAATGTCTTATTCATCTTTGTATCCCCAGCATCCTAGTTCAGAACCTGGGACAAGGTAGGCATTCAGGAAATGGCTTTGAATTCATTAACAAGTCTCCCCTACACAATTCCCAGGCAGTGCAAGGCTAAAACAAATGCTAGACTAGGACAGTCAGGGAATCTGGCCCTTCATACTTTGGATCTCCTATCTCCTGCACAGTGGGACTCATCCATCTGCACTGTTTACTGCCTGTGCTATGGAGGTGCTGTGCTTTGGAAGCAAATGCCTTTAATTCCAACAGCAATGAAGCTTGATGTCTACAATTCAATTAAGATGAATAAGATCAGGAGAAGCTGGCTAAGAAAAATATTACTCAAAGCATATCATTCACCAACTGATTTATTTTCATAAGAAAAAATGAATAGAATGCAAGGTTTTCTACTCCATGATGGTTTGCAATCTCAAAATATGCCATGTAGAAAAGATTTTTTTTTCATTCAGTAAAAAACGTAAGGCTTGTATATTGTAGCATGGTTTTATTTTCCTAGGTTTTATGTCTTAGGGACTAATTTCCCATTTTTCTTCCTCAAGCAGTTACGACATGTATTTCCCTGTTTTCTTTAGGATTAATATTTCATTTTGACGTTTTAATGTTTTATAGTTATATCAAAGAAATTATACTCAACACTAAAGAAAAAAATCTACTAAAGGAATTGGGCTTGCCACATTTAATAAAGTCATGACATAAAGACAAATTTCACTCAGTCTTGCTCACACTGGTGCTTCCACAGATTAATTTTCCCATAAATCTTTCTACTAGGCCAATATATAGATAAACTAAACTAAAATATGGATATGAATATCAAAAGATATTATTCTCATAATGAGAAAACCTAAAATCTGGCCCAACTCAGAAGTCACACGCATTAATGTGAAACTAAGGTCCACTCCTGTACCTCACAGTACATTGTTCTCTGAGATAATGCCATTCTGTTTGCAATATAAATATTTAAATTCAGTCCTAAAATACCTGTTACTTGCTTATAATTGATTATTCACATTTTATTTAAATAACTAATGAATAATATCCAATCAATATTATTTAAGTAAATGAATGACACCTCACAAATAAATATTCTGGTTCCAAACCTGAGCTCAAATCAATATAAAGGATATGAAGAGGGTTTTATTATTTTAAAGCAGATTAAAAATTCCATTTGTGTTCTGCAGTTGATATATGTTTCAGTTAACATTAAGACTCTTAACATAGGCTGCCGAGCACTTAGCATAAGTGTTTCCTTACATCAGTCTATAATCCTCATTCTTAAAAATCCTAATGCATGTATTATAATCCCGCTCATTTTATCAATAAAGAAAGTGAGTCTTGGAGAAGTTAAGCAACTTAACCAAAGCCACACACTAGTAAGTTACAGAACAGAGATCTGAATCCAGGTCCGATTCTAAACCCACACTCTTCACCACCACACTATTTTACCACTAAGCATCTTATTTTATATCTCAAATATGGCTTTTACAACCATGTTTTAAGCACTTCTCAGGGTCAAAGTTAGCCCAGAAAAAATATGATGGGAGGTTTACTTGAATTTCGGAAAGTGGTTTTCCTTATTTACATATTTCCATAAATCTGTTGTTTATGACCTCTTTAGGTAACAATTTGCTAATTTTCATTTTGCTCGGGGTAGAAAAATTATCTTCCCCGATGTTATTACAACACAATCCTTTATATTTATCATTCAACTCATTAGGAAGTCCTTTAATAGTCTCTGAAAATGGTGTGTACATCTGAACTAGAAGTAAGTCCACAAGGACTGGAGAGAGTGAGTAGCATGTATTTTGTCCCACCAAAATGAATAGGAGAGTGGGATAAATAACATCAATAACATCTACCCACCAGTAATTCATATTCCAAACCTTTAATGAATCTGCTCTACTATTTATCAAAAGTCTGCTTAAATTATATAATTCCACAAAAGCTCAAAAGTAAGAAACATTAAAGTTCCTTTATTCTGGATGAGGGGGCATAAGTCTAACCATAATCACATGAATCATGCCCATGCTACCAACCTGGTCAATATTGAGGCGAAGTGGCATCAATGATACCCTCAAGCAGCATTCCTGTGGTGACCTGCCAGACTCTGGGCGCACATGTAATGCTTTAATTGTCAACTATAAGACAAAAACAAAACATTTTTTTTTCCCAGTGAGATAAAATGACCTTATTCTCATGTTAATAAAGAAAAATCGTTAATTCTATGTGAGTACAAAAAGTGATGAATTATCTACACTCTTTTCCTTAAAAGTCTGAATCAAAAATTTTTGGAGCACAATCCTTTTTAAGAACCTAATGACAGAAATTGGGCTGCCTTTAGAAGAAAAACTGCAAATGAGTGATACTGTACTTGCAGGCTCAAAGGAGTCTGCTGAGGCCCAGAAGCCAATGTACAGGCCCATCTTCCAAAGTCAACTTCTGTAAAGAACCTCTAAGGTCCTAAGCTTATCAGTTCCACCTCAATAAAATTAAGCAACTTAAGCAAAGCCATCACTAGTAAGTTACAGAACTGAGATCTGAACCCAGGTCCAACTCTAAGCCCATGCTCTTCACCACCACACTATATTTCCACTAAGCACCTTATTTTATAACTCAAATAAGGCTTTTAGAACCATGTTCTGGAACACTTTCACAATCCTAATTATTTTGTGCAGACTGCTATGGATTTCTGGTTTTCTTCAGATATCAATATATTGGCCAATTATAGTTAATGGACTCTAGCAACAATATGCAAAACAATTTTTTGAACACAAAACTTTAAGTGACATATTTAAAAGGGATTTTCATATTAAAAAGAGAATACAACAACAAAAAGTGAGGCTTTAAATCTTACCATGTTGGAATGAGCTTTGCGAGGCATTTCTTTGCTGCAATACAAGTACAAAAATTTATTCATTTGTGATGTTGCCAGCCGATCCCGAATTTCAAGATCCTGAACAATGAACACCTGCCGAGAGACTGGCTGTTCTAAGAGGCTAGAATCGCATTCTGCTTTGCATGTGGGGTAGACTTCATGCTGAAATTTCACCTTAACAGACAAGGAGAAGGAACACAGAGTAACCTTTACTTTTATTTAAATTAGATTTTCTCTTTAAAATGCAAACAATCACTCATAATTTTCTTTGGATTCTATCTCAGCTTATAATTCCACTTTCAAAGAACTAAATGTTTCATTTGTTCACTTACTTATTGATCTATGTGTACCCTACAATACACAGATAAGCTTTGTTAATATTTCTTAAATGATCTTAGTGAAATCCCTTACTCTTTTAATTTTTTACTCATTTA
Source organism: Marmota flaviventris (assembly GCF_047511675.1). Classification (NCBI taxonomy): domain Eukaryota; kingdom Metazoa; phylum Chordata; class Mammalia; order Rodentia; family Sciuridae; genus Marmota; species Marmota flaviventris. Next base: position 9,783,188 of record NC_092499.1, on the reverse strand, counting down.
TTTTGGTACCAGGGATCTGAGACAGGGTCTTAGTAAGTTGCTTAGGGCCTTGCTAAGTTGCTGAAGGTGACTTTGAACTTGTGATCCTCCTGCCACAGACTCCGGAGTTGCTAGGATTTAGAGGCCTGTACTACCACACCCGCCCCCTTTTACCCTTTTCAAGCAAAATTAGAAAACCTAAAATTAAGATCTTGCATACCTATGAAACTGCATGAACAAATCAATAGAAGGAAAGTTCAGTTCCAAAAAGGGGCAAAGAATTGCCATCACTACAATATCTGTACACCACCTATCCTAAATATGACACTTGGGGCATCCTGAACAGACTGACAGAGTTAAATTAAATGCATATAATGTCATTAGTGGTGTGGGACCTATGGCCTTGAGAACTTCACAGAGCACCTGCCATATGCACTATCCAAAGGCAGGCCTTCCCAGACAGGTACTCTGAGGCAGCAGTTTATCATGTGCCTGCAAAAAGAATCACGCTAAAAATTCATGTCTGTCAGACCCGTTCAGTCAGCAATGCTGGAGTGGGGCCCACAAATCCAGGCCTAAATAACCCACTAAGGGATTCTAAGGGCATTCAACTCTGAGAACCCAACTCCTGGAATAGCATGAGAGAAAAAAAAAAAAAAAAGCACCATGGGCTTCTTAGAACACCTGAGAAAGAAAGAAAAGGAAGCATTTTATAGGAGATCCTTGTACTTTTTCAATCCAAAGAGCTAGGACCTAAAGCTCAAGACCAATGAGGCTAGGGAAACCAAAGAAAAAATACTAATACTCCTTCCATCTTAAGTGGACTTTTCCTTTCAAAATACCTCCTTACCTTGCTTAACTGTATTTCCATTAAAAAGTCAGGGTTTCTTCCTTTCCCTCCACATACTGTATTCCGTCCATATCTTGTGGGTGTGTGAGAAGGAGAACTGTGAGGACTACTAAAAATGAAGAAAAAGAAAATAGTGTTTAAAAATAAGCAAAGAAATTTAATTAATAATATTAGAAAAATTAATAAGATGAAAAGAAAAATAAAATTACAGAATTATCAGAAAGTTGTCACAAATTATATTATTATAAATCAAAACCAGAGTAGTCATCTGCTTGCTAAACAGTCAGAACTTAGAAAAATCTAATTATGGTGCTGGGTTCCATATCACAGGATTCACTTGGAAATGAGACCTCTTTATAGCATTCTTATTACCTTAGAAAACTTTTTGGTCTAAGAACAAGTCCTAGAAATGCCAGAAAACAGAAAAGAACTATAATCAAGTCAGAAGTGTTTTAAAGTAACTTTTTAAGTACAAGAAGGCGAACTATTGTACCAAATGTCACTGCTCCTCCCACCCTGGGAAACTCTTTGCCCCACTGTCCGGGCACCCTCTGCCTAGTTCTCTTCTCCTGCTGCAGAACATTGCCTTTGTTTAGTTAGTAAGCACTCGGTAAGCACTGGTGCCCTGCTCAGTACTCTCCTGCGTGCTGGGAGCTCAGGGAATGCACAGTTCCTGCCTCCTGACACACTCACTTCGCTGTTCTCCTTCAGTCCATGATTATCCCCTCCTTTGGAGCTGAAGAAAGAGCTGGGTCTTGCTCCTTTTTTAGAATGGGCATATAGTAAATACCTGAAAATCTTGCTGAGTGAAACTCATATAAGTCAACATTAATTACAATACAAATAAGTTCACAAATGGGAAATGACACTTAAATACTAGTTTATTAACTCTTAAGATAAATTCTATATTTTTATATGAAAAGAATACACTGGCCTGATAAATAAACTTGCACAGAAATTAACTTACATGTAACTTTTAGCTGGAGAAGTAGGAGGAACTGTCCCAAAATCTTTGCCTCCGTAAAGATGCCACACAAGAGAAACTTCCTTAACAACATACCGAATTACAGGAATGGGAAAGTGTAATGGGGCTTTGCTGGTATCTGTCTTCTTAACAGGTAGGCTAAAATAGTTGTCTCTTATCACAATTGCATCATCAACCATGATTTTTATGACTGGCTCTTCTTCCTTCTCCTGAAATCAACAGTAACACAGACTCTCACCTCATTAGAAATGACTGGTTATGCTGCATATCTCAAGGGAATTTCATGAGTCTATATTCTTTTTCCTAATTTTGATATATAAAATAAGGTTATAATTCTGACATTAACCACTACGTAAGAGAGACTTCTTCATTAAGCATACAATGAACTATATTTCTGTTCTTTATAAATCACCCATGAAAATTTTTTTTAGTTTACAATTTGACTCTTACAACTTATTTCATAATATAAAAGTACAGATTTTATGTATAGGTTTGCACATGTATGTATTTTATTCCTTCAATTAAAGTCAATACTGCATTTCAAACCAAAACTTGACCAACTTCAAAATACTGAGCAAATTATCATGTTTCTAATAATTGGTTTATCCTGAGTTTGACTGCTTTGATTTTTTAAATTTTAACCAGAAGGTTCTCAGAACTTAGTGAACAAATTCAGTCACCTACTAAGATACTACTGGGCAGTTTTGTGTGTTTGTGTTCCTCTCAATCAACCATTAGCATTCACACACATGTTGTCTTTCCCAGTTATACCAACCACTCTAGGCAGCACAACTTCTGTCATTTAATATTAATGCCCTTAAGAGTCATCTAACTATATGATATTTGCAGTTCAATAATCTATATAGGAAACTTTGCAAAATATAGAGCAGTAGTCTCTGAGTCTGAGAGATGTGCCATAGAAATAATAAAGTACAACCACCATTAAAGTGAATTTAAATTGAAGTAATTCTGAACTGAACCATAAGAAGTAACAAAATCTAAACAATCTTCTTCAGGGACACTTTGGTCAATTTAACTTTTAACATTATTTTAAACCACAATAATTATGTTAATTTATTACCTGGATGGCTGCTTTTGGTGCAAAAAGAATGCAAAAATCATCGTTTTCAGTGGGCACACCTGACATTGCATCGCTAATCAAGTGGTGAGTGAATGAGGTATAAGTGGGGCCAGGCTCGTGGAACACATTTCCACTCTCATCTGGGAACAGGAAAAGGTCCGAACAACATGGTTCTTGAATTTGAGATTTTTCATCCAAAACACCTAGATTAAAAAAAAAAAAAAAAAAAAAAAAATACAATGTTTTGTATACTCTGAAAAAATACTAAACATCTTAACTATGTGTCAGATATACAGGTTGAATGTTTTCACCTGCAAAATCTTATTTATTTTTTACAATAACCCTATGAAACTGAGAATTAAGAACAGCTAAAGTAACTTGCCCCAAAACACCTCAGCAAGTGGCAGAAATACATCAAAAAGACTGTTTAATAAATGTATGGATACATATAAAGACTGTTTAATTCTCTAAAAAACAGCAAATGATAGTTTTCTAAATAGAGATAGTTCCTCTCAGTTATATGGCTTTAGAGAAGTTCAGGAATCCAGCAGCAGATTAATGCTGACTCGTTTTGCCTCAGCCAGAATTTCATTTTGACATTTCTGTCCTGTGGATGATATTCTGGAAGAAATTTCTTGGGCAATATTGCAGGAGGAAGAGAAATTGGTTACATCTAGCAGAGCCTTACCTAAAACTAGGAGATCTCTGCTTATGAATTGGGGAGGAAGAACAGTTACTAAGCATGTTTTAAGTATTGGAAGAGGAAAATGATTCCAAGCAACAAAAAGAAAGCTATTTCCTGGACACACTTTCTCCCCACTGGACACCTGTTCTCAGGAGCTCTCTCAATAGGAAGTTCACAAGATAGCATGTGCACAAAAACCTTATATATGTGAATATATTTTTATACATTTATACTACATATTAGAGTCACTGATTGTTTCTCCATTCATTCAAACCAAACACTGAGATGGGGCTAAGAACATAAAAATGTATAAAGTAACATTTTGGCTTCCAGAGGCTCACAGACAATGTATAAATTTTGAAAAAATTTTCAACTTTCATGTGGTAGCACCTCTGAATTATGCAGTCTAAGTGTCCAGCGCTTAGTGAAGAATCTTGTCTATTAAACTCACTCAGTATAAGAATGGGAGCGTGGCTCACACCTATAATTCCAACAACTCAGGAGACTAAGGCAGGAGGATTGCAAGTTTGAGGCCAGCCTCGGCAACTTAAGTGAGATCCTGGCTCAAAATATAAAATAAAAAGGGATGGGATATAGCTCAGTGGTAAAGCACCCCTGGGTTCAATCTCCAGACACCCTACCCAATACACACACAAATTGGTAAAGCCACTCAACAAATATTCATTAAATATGCCTTCCCATGTAATTAGACAGCTCTGTTCATTACAAATAAGGTAGTACAAAGGAAGCCAGAATTCTCAGTTTACATCCTTAGTTCTAATTATTCTAAATTAGAATGAAAGCTACATTTAATGCTAAACTTTTGTAACACCATAAAATATTCAAAAGTTAAGATTTCACAATTTGGGCTGGGGATGTATCTCAGTTGGAAGAGTGCTTGCCTTGCATTCACAAGGTTTGATCCCCCACACCAAAAAAAAAAAAAAAAAAAAAAAAAAAATTCACAATATACAGAAATAGTTATGTCCATCCAATTAGAAAAACTAGTTTTGAAATAGATGCTTTAAATATTTAAATGGTTCCGTTTAGCTCTCAAGGATTTCTAATCATCCAGTCCCTCCCTGCCTGTCCAATTTGACTATCCAGTTCTCACTAAGAAGGGTGCTTTCATCTGTAGCAGCCTGGCAACACCGAGGAGTCTAAGGCTCTCAATGCCTGTGTTCTGACACAGACCAGTTTATGGCCTTTCCAGGGTCTCCTTCTCCTTCCTCACTACATACCTAATTCCACCCAGTTTCCAAAGTCAACTCATCTCATTTTCACTAGTGTCATGAAATCATTTCAATCCTTTCCAAATTACAGAATACAAACCACATTCCAAGGTATTTCCTTATGTCATTTTTCAGTCATTCCAAGCAGTAGCCTCAGTATCCTGCCCATTTGTTTTCCTAGGCTATGAGCTACCAAAAAAAAAATAAGTTTGTCTCCCATTTCCTCTGTATCCTTCATGTCATCCTGGATACTGTTATTTATTTACTAGACATTCCACAAATACAAGCTAATTGGCTAATACATATATACCCAAACTTGGACAAGTCTTTTCTTCAGTAAGTTACTTACTGAAGAATTTCTGAGAACACAAATAATCTAAGACACTACAATATCAGTGTTCCCAGGGAAAAAGTCCTGGTCTTACCATTAGTCTGTGGCTTTATTGATGAAGTAGTCTGCTGCATGTCGACCTCCTCCATAGCATCACTCATCAGATCCCGTAAAACCTGCTGATCTGCTTCAGGAAGCACAGGACCACGTGAGGATGATCCACCAGAGGAACCTACCTATAGCCAAAAAGTTTAATTAAAAATAGCCAAAGATGGGTATCATGGCATGTGCCTGTAGACCTAGCTACTTTGGAAGCTGAGGCAGGAGCACTGCTTGAGCTCAGGAGTAAAAGGCCTACGAACTGCCATTTAATAGGACAACATAGCAAGATCTGTCTCAAAAAAAAATAAAATTAAATTAAAAATAGCTGAAAGTACTCTTTAAGAAACTCCTTATATTTATTTTATCTTAGAAATATATTACATTTTACAGAAACACCAAAAATGGAACCATACTCATTTTTCTAAATTCTGCCCAGTAGCTATTTACATTTTCATTTTTAGTTTTTAGTACTACCATACAACCCTAACTACTACTGCAAGCAAGAATGACTGACTGTGAACTGGGATCTTGCAGAGACAATGCACGAGAAGACAGCCCAGTTGCCAACACAACACTGCTGTGAAGCTGGGAAAGGGCATTACTAGCAAGTTTGATTTGACAAATCTGACAGGCTGTGATGACTTTCACTTTTGAAGACAAAGCAACTGCAGGTCAAAGCCTCCTTTCTTGGACTCCCAAGGACAGGAAGCGGCATACACATACACGGGAGGAAAAAATCTACTAAGTGGTGATTCACAGGGCTCAACTTCAGTACTGCTACTTCACCACTTTGGTTAGTAAACTGTGGTTTCATTAAATCCAAGTCATACTTTTTAAAATGGAAAATACAAATTGAAAGAATTAATATTTAATTTTTAATAAACTGGAGAATGTTTTTAAAGAGAACAAATAGTAGAGAGGGAGTGTCATAAATCACCTTATTACCAGTGATAATGCAGAAGGAGCAAGGAGTCACACACAGAAGGATAACATATGAAGTGTAAGATATCCTCAACAAAAGATAAAGCAATGCCAGTAGGACCAGAGTTCATAGCAGAGGCACCCACCCCAGAGACTGAGGATCTTGCTCACAGAAGAGGCTATGAAAAGAATAGCCCTGAAAAAATAAAAGCGCTTAACAAAGAGGAGAGTGTTTAAATTGGTCAGAAATGTGACACCTGAGACATAAGACAGCCCTAAACTTGGAACAAAAACATCTGGGTTTGTTGCTGTTTCTCCTACTAATCATCTACATAACAGAGGTGATGATCTTTAACCTCTCCTCTGACAGAGTTGTCAGGAAGGGAAAAGGATTTCTATGAGAAAGCACACTGAATGCTAAGTAGCACTACCTAGAACCCAAAGGGAAGCCACTCTTACAGAACTAAGTCTGACAACATGAACATCTACCATCAAGCTTCTCAGAGCATGTTTTATTTTCGATTTGCAGAGAACAATTCTTACATTAATGTTTTCATTCTTCCCTGAGAATAGATGAAAATAACCAAAGACTAGAAAAAAAGTATTAGTTGAGAAGATTAATATTCTGAAACAAAGACTACCAAACAGCAGAATGGCTTTCTAAAAGATCCAGAAAATCACCTTCCCAGACCACATTTCTTAGATTGTAAAGAATGGACAGTTAACTTTTCAAAGCTTCTTTCCTACCCAATTGTCATGAAGACAATGACATAAGCCTGTCACTCATGTGGCAGGGTTGGGGGAGTAATGTTGTTGACTGTACCTTGGACTTTCTCTGAGGGCCTCCAGGCTTCCTTTCTGCCTTGCCAGGTGCATGTAAGTCACCATAGCTTGCAATGTACTGAATGAGATTCATCAAAGCAGCACAGGAGTCTGAGCAGGTCCTGATGTGGACAACATCACTCGAACAGTGCAACTCAAAGCGGGGCTCAGTCTAGACAAGACATGGAAGAAAAGGACAAAATGTCTTCCAAACAAGAGACACAACTTCCTTTTGGGCACACACTTACTTTAAATATGTGAACATCTGTCATAAGAAAAATGTACTTGTATTAACCTAATCTTGATTTTTAAATATTTTATCTATTTTTGACCAAAATTAGGTAAGTGGAAAAGTAATTTTAGAGTACAGTATAATTTTTTATCTCTCAAAAAATCAGTACTTCAATAAAAATTTCCTTATCTTACGAACTTACTTGCTCTCTGTCAGAATCAGACTTCACTGCAGTTATGGTTAATTCTAAAAGCCCCATATCCATCACACGAACATAATCTAAAAATTTTTAAAGAAATAAAATGTCTGAGTAGAGCTTTCAAAAAATGCTTATCCAACATACACCAAAAACTGAACATTTCTTTAAAATTCATTGCAAATAATACTATAAATATTGAAATGTGACAAATATAGTTTCATCCTACAAATTCACAATTTTATTCCTGCAATTCACTTTAATTTAGTGAGAAACTATCTTATATTAAATAATTGGAGTATATATAATTTTGATGTACATGCTAATCTTTTAAGAACGTTATACTATCAAGCTAGAAAACCAATAACTGAAAAACTGAATATATACACCATATGATCACTATATGTTTAAAGATCCTTTAATAAGATCCTTAGTTTACTAGCATTACTCCAGAGTTAAAATGCTTTAATATAATCACACAAAAAACAAAGAAGCTTAAATCTATTCCAGATGGTTTTATTTAACTCTTACCTCTACTCAAATTTACAGTGACAGTGTTACATTTGTCAGACAGATGTAAAGCAGCCTCATCCATGATTATTCTGAGAAAAAAAGATAAAACCAATATTTGAAAAACTAAGCTTTGAATCTATCTCAGAATTACTCTACACCTAACTACACCATTCTTTCTAATATAACATATCAAAATTACCTACAATTTCTAATGTTACCTAACTTTTTTTAAAACTCACTGTTGATAAGTTCTAGAAATATTTATGTGGTATAAAAAAATTAATCATTTGCTCAAATTCTAAATTTTTAGTGGTTTTTTTAATAGATGCTCAAATTCACAAGGCTTAAGTAACAAAGATAAAGTATATCAAGTATTGAGAAGTTTATCCCATATTCTAAAAGCAAACTAAAACTCCCAAAGATTAACTTCTTCCCTAAAAATAAAGAGTAGATAGATAGGGCAGGTCACTTGAGAAAGAAAATTTGAGTAAGTTAGACAAAAAGATATGACTACTTGTAGAATGCTGATTTTAACAAAGGAATGATGAAATGTATCCACCAGCTAACATGTTCTGAACAGCCAGGTTCAGTATACAATGAAGTTCACACAAGTACCTGAGAGTAGAAGACGACTTATCCAGTGCAACACTACTAGAAATGCTGAATGTTTCAACTGTAAGAAGAGATCGGATTGGCAAATAAAGGGGCCTAGTATCAAAAAGAAATAATAGAATGTTAATTTAATGCAACAACAGAAACTCTCTTTAAAAAATATTTTGAGCTAGGTGCAGTGGTGCACACCTACAATCCCAGCAACTGGGGAAGCAGAGGTAGGAGGGTCGCAAGTTCTAAGCCATCCTCTGCAACTTAGCAAAGCCCTATCTAAAACAAAAAATAAAAAGGGTTGAGTGTATACAGCTCAGTGGTAAAGCTCCCCTGGGTTCAATCCCTAGTACCAACAACAACAAAAAATGAACCTTAATTCAATAAATTATGTATTTTTTCAAAACTTAATACACATCTTAAATTAAATTTTCCATTTGTGAATTTACCTGTAATCAAGTGCACAGCTCCAAAGGTGAACATGAAAAGTTGTAAATGAAGTTGGAGGATTATACCCCAAAACAGGTTCATCAGCAATATTCAAGAAGTATAAAATCTATAATCACAAAAGTATAAAATACCCTGCTTTAGAAGATAAAAAGGTTTTGATATAATATACTTAATGGATGTAAAACCGAAGTATCTCACAGAAAAAGCATTTACAATGAAATTGATAATGCTAAAGAAAAAAAATCATTTTGAAGGAATTAATTTCATAAACTACTTGTATATGTGCAAGCATACACACAAGTAATTATGAAAGATGATAGATGTGTTAATTTGACCATATTAAGCACTTCAAAATATACATATGTACATATATATGTGCATATATAAAATGTAAATGAACTTCACATTTAAGCTTTGGTCCCTTCCCTAAGATAATTTCATTAAGTATGCACTAATATTCCAGAATCCAAAAGAAATCCAAACTCCAAAACACTTCTGGTTCCAGGCATTTCAGATAAGGGATTTACATGGATTTTTGTTGTTAAGTTATAGAAGTGATAGATTGAAATATATCTATCTATACAGAGAAAGAATAGAGAGACAGAGATAGATATCACTCTATACAAACACACACAAACAAAACACATGCTTTACATCTTAAATATATAGAACTAAAAATATTTTTAAAGTACTTGAAAAATCAGAATTTGAAATGAAAAGTCCCATCCAACATCTATACTGCTACAGAAAACTCAGAAAATCACATCTTATGAAATTAACAACAAAGTATGAATATAATTTCACATTATTTTTCTTTTAAACAATTCTTGAAAAAATAAAGTTTGCTACAGACCACTTTAAAACTCGTATTTCCTAAATAACCCACTGTGGTGGTGGGGGGGGGGGGGGGGGGTGGTTCTGTACAACTCATTGTTGAAGGAGGATCTCTTTCCTTAATTAGTTATCTCTAGCTCAGTCTAAAAATTGGGCCCTTTCACCAAAATCCTCCTGCCTTAGCTCCTGAGTAGCTGAGCTTACAGGCATGCAGCACCAGGCCCAGCTGATGATGTCCCATTTCATAATGTCTGCTTCATGATAACTACTGAGCTGCACGTTTCTCTCTTGTGAACTTTTCCATATGTGCAGTATATGTCATATAAATGTTAAAATAAACTGATGCACAATAGTTCTCTTACCTGCTCATGCCAGCTAAGCCCAGAAGGAAGCATTCTGTGCTGCAGAGTGGCTCCTTTTAGTCCTACAGCAATGAGAAATTCCTATACAGAACAATACAAAGAATCACATGTACTGCTTATAGAATCCTATTATAGTTCAAAAATTTTTCGAAGAAAATAAATGTGTTGCCTTTTACATAATCATTCTTTGTTGGTATAAAAACAGAAAACACACACCTTTGTATTAGACTCTGATTTATCAGACAATATTTTAACTGCAACCGAGAGCATATTCAAATTGTCTCCTCCAACACCATCTGAAGCAGCTCTACTGAGGCCATCTTCTTCAGAAGAATAAATAGTAGGCTCCAACCAATGAGGGCGCGTTGAACAGGGAAGTCGTGTTTCTGTAGGAAGAACTGCTCCATCTACTATGCCTAGATCCCCATTGAGGTGAAAACATTAAGAAAACAATTAAAAATTAATTTTTTCTATAACTATTTTGACTCCCATAACTCAAAACAAAATCCATGTACAGCCAAATATCCCTTTTCTAAAATGCCTGGAACCAAAAAAGTGTTTTGGAGTTCAGAATTTTTTGGATTTTGGAATATCTGTATATACCTAATGAGATTATCTTGGGGAGAGGATCAAAGCCTGAAAGTGAAATTCATTTACAACCTCAAACAAACAGCCTGAAAGTAATTTTATACATTTTTAGTCTGCATGCATTTTGACTGTGATCCACCATGAGTTCAGGGTATAATTTGCCACTGTGGTATCAGATGAGCACTAAAACAGTTTCAGACTTTGGAGCATTTCAAATTTAGAGTTTTCAGATTAGAAATGCTCAACCTATACTTCCACTAAATGTAACACAATCCTGGTAGCACAACAACCACAAAACAGCTTGGCATTAATAATCCATTGCTCTTTATTTATATTGTTATGTCTGACAGTGCACAACTACAAATATTTTAAAAAATAAACAAACCTAGATTCAAAAATGCAAGAAAATATAAATAGGAAAATCTCATAAACATCAAAAATATGCAAGTAGCTCATGTCTATTCACAGGACACTGCTCGAAAAGTGGTTAAGTATTTTTATCTGAAACCAAAAGGAAATAAAGTATATAAAATCCTATCAACTGATAAACACACAAATAAGATGTGGTATACTCATATAATGGAATATTACTCAGCAATAAAAAGGAATGAAGAAATGATATGACCTAGATAACCCTTGAAAACATCATGTCAAATGAAAAAAGACTAAATATTTTACTCTTCTGTTCACAAAAAAAAACTCTCAGAATATGCAAATCTATGGAAAGAGAGAGAATAGATTAATGGTTGTTTGGGGGCAGTACAAGTGAGGGTCATAACTAAAGTATATGGATTTTTTTTTTTTTTTTTTTTGGTACTAAGGATTGAAGCAGGAGTGTTTTACCAATGAATTACACCTCCAGCCCTTTTTATTTTGAAACAAGGTCTCCCTATGTTGCTAAAATTGGCCTCCGACTTGTGATCCCTTGTGGCTCAGCCCTCCGAGTCACTGGGATTACAGGCATGTGCCACCACACCCAGCTGGCATTTCTATTTAGGGTGATGAAAATGTTCCAAAAACTTAAGTCTGGTGATTGACTGCCCAACTCTGTGAGATACTAAAAATCACGGATATGTGCACTTTAAATGAACTATATGATATGTGAATTATAACTTAACAAAACTTTTTTTAAAAACCTTCTAATTTATAATAAGTATTACTTTAACAGTGGAATCTGAATTCCACACAGAAAATAATTTCTAATAGCAAAGTTCTATTCCCAATTGATTTTCTTTTAAATGAGAAATTCAAACATGTTCAAACAGAAATGAACAAAACACACAATTATCCTACCTTTGTGGTACAGACTGAAACTGCTAGAATGAAGGCAAATGTAGTGCTTGTCATCAAAACCTTCATATTTTGTTACACAAAATAATGATCCATTATTGAACTCTAACCAAAATTCACCATGCTGGTTTTCCAGTAGGTCTCCATTATCTTGCTAATAAAAAGATCACAAAAGCACAGAAGTTATTATTTTATTTCAGTGCTGAAGAGCAGACCCACGACCTCACACATGCCAGGCACATGCTCACCACTGGAGCTACATGCCCCACCCCTAAAAGTCATTATTTAAATGTGGAAAAGTCAGAATATCCCTCAGTATACTCTTTCTTAATTCAGCTCAGGAAAATCTCCCACACTGTAGTAAAGTAATCTAATTCTTGAACCATTAAGTATGGTGGTATTAACACCTGAATGATTTAAATACTCCTAGGTACGACCTCTTCTGCCAAATAAATCTCTGTACTTCACCCTTCTTTAAAACAGATCAGTTACCACTCTTGGGAGCAGAATTAGCCAAAGTTTGGTCAGCAATGAAAGCTAAATTCCAAACTAAAAGGTGCTGTCCCCATGGTATGCTTCAGAACACTGGACTCCTCAGGCACTGAAGCCACTTCAACCCATCTGAATCACTGGGTATATATCATGTTAGATTTCTTTAAAATAAGACACATTTGAAAAAACACTTTGTATTTATAAACCATACCTTTACATCTGTGAACACTGCCATTAATCCGTGATTAATATTCAGAAGAACTGAGAGAAAACTCTGAGAATTCTTGTTCTGAGAGTCTAATTTTTTTTTCCTACGAGAACGATAGTTGGGATCAACAGTAGAAAAATACTGCAAAGTCTCTTCTTCAGATCCACTTTCTTCATCTATGAGGGGGAAAAAATACTGTTACATGGTTCTAACAGCTTATTAAAATAAAAATAACAACTTATCACAGGAAGATTTTGTATTTATAACCTATTTATTTTTTACAAAAAATATAGAATTGAAATAAAATAGTATCTTCTATGTTTTTCTCTTTAACTCTGAACTTCAATGTGTATACTATTCCTCTAAAGAAAATATATTCAAGTGATCATAATATTCAATATATAGATCAGAAATGGGGAAATATTCTTATAAATTACTAAAGAAATTATAATATAGTACTAATATAAACACAAAGAAACATTTTTAAATCCACAATCTAAAAACTACTATTTTGTTAATTATAAACTAAGTATTTTAATTCAGAACAAATTTAAAATATATTACCATAGTGAACTGTAGATTTAAGTGGACTAAAACTATCTTTGTTGAAGGTGTTAATCAGTTGACTGGCTACTGAAAGCCCAATACCATAGGAAATATTTTCAAATGTCTCCACTGGTGAAGGAGCTGTGGGCTCCCACAGTAGCAAGTCATTAAAGATCCTAAAAAGACAAAAGTTGAAAAATAAATATATAACTCCTAATTTAACGGAAGACAAACTAAAGAATATTCCTTTAAGATATATATCACATGATCAATAATTTTTAAAATGGTGAAATGGAAATTTGATCCTATGAAAGAATTTTTTAAACATTTATGTTCGATGGGAAAACAACTGCTATGGCTACCATGCTGGACAGTGAGAAAGGAATTTACACAGTAGATACCTAATTAGCTAGGTGCCTAGCTTTACCTGTGTTATATACTCAAATTAGAAACTCATACATTTAAATGTACTTTAAAGATGAAACCTAATTAAAAATAAAAGCCCACAAAGAACAAAACGAAAACAGCTTCCACATGAGAGCACTTTGTAAACTACCCACTCGTGCAGTCTCATTTGATCCCACCTATCCTGGGGAGCAGCCAGGGAGAACTGCTATTCTTACTTCACAACTGAGGAAACTGCCTCACCAGGGTATGTGACCTGCAAAGTCACACAGCCACTTGGTGGAAGAACTGGAACGAGGGTCCATATTTCTTCCA